>NC_138065.1:10899937-11332437 GCF_964194185.1 Rhinolophus hipposideros
CGAGAACAGATTAGTGAAGGTTGGTTTAGGTTGAGAGGAGTTAGGGTGATTTTTGTTTTCTTTATGTTCATTTTTCTTGAATTGTTTAAGTTATAGAATGAAAACTATATCTATGAATTTACAAACCTTTAACTTTTTAAAGTCGTGGCAGTGCCATCCAATAGAGTTTCTGGGATGATGAAATGTTCTATGTCTGCACGGCCCAATATGGTAACTGTTGGCCACTGAGCACTCAAAATGTGGTTAGTGTGAATAAGGGACTGAATTTTAAATTTTACTGAATCGTAATTAAGTCTTTATAACTATCATTTTAATAGCTGTATAATATTCCATTTTATGAACACGCCATCATTTAAAACTCATTTTAATGTCTGTATAAGTCTATCATAATGGATTTACCATAAATGCCTTTTTATAGCTGCTTAATGTTCCATTATACAAAATTTTATAAAACTGTCACTTACATAACTGTTTCCATATGGTGAGCATTTAGGTTGTTTCTGTTTTCTTTTCCTCTTAATGCCATCATAAATAAAATTTTTCACATTTTGTATTTTTTTAGCATTTATTCTCTGAAGCAGAAGTAACAGACCAAAGAGTGTCAACATTTTAAGGCTTTTAATACATATAGTGAAATTGTTGGCGACATAATTCTTTTGAAAAGCAGTGGATGAGAGTGCCTGTTTTACCACAATCTTACCAGCATTATTATAATTTAAAAGTGGTTACCTAATTTGACATACAGAAACTAGAATTTTGCTCATTTACTGTGCATTTCTTTGGTCACCGATAAGGAGAAAGTTAAATATTTTCCTGAGTTTGTTATTGAAGAATTTGTTTCATTGTTGTTGAAATAAATTATATATAGTAGATTTTCATGTATACTATGGCCTATTGCTGGGCTTTATTTTCTGCATCATCAATTTGTATGATTATTCTCATAAGATTATTGTACTGCCAGAAAGCTGAATTACTCAGCTAATGGGCAGGTAGATTGTATTATAGGAAATTATGTGCTTTCACTTGTGTACTTTTTAAAATGATAGATTTTTTTTGTAGAAATAATTTGTGTAACCACTAGAGTTGAGCCCTGATATTTTACATTTTGAAATCTCTTTTTTTCAGTGATAGCACTCGTGTTATATTTTATGATGCCTATTGTGAATGTAAGTGAAGTACTTGGACCCTTGTGCCTTATGTTACTCATGGGAACTGTCCACTGTCAAATTGTGTCAACTCAGATAACCAGGCCATCAGGAAATAATGGAAATCGGAGACGAAGGTGAGATGTGAAATTACACTTGTAGTTGTATATTTTCTGGGAGAGGCATGGTCGACATTTACGAAATCTTTGATTAAAGTAATAAAAATACCAATTTGCATATAATTTTCATTATTTCTTGGCTTAAAAAAATAAATGTTTCACTTTTCACTTTTCTCCTTGATGTTAAGAAACCTTGTCATGAATTTTTAATCCAATGTGGGATTTTTGTCATTAAATAGAGTTGCTTAAAAGGAAATTCCTGTACGATTCCTGTAGTATTCTTTATTAAAATTTATACTGATTTTGAAAAAGCATTCTTCAAAATTCAGTCTTAATCAAAATTTGAAAATTCAGTATAAACAAGGATCTTAGTACATTGGGTTAGTGCTACTAAGATTTTACCTTTTTTCAATAATTACAAGAAAAATGGGTTTCTAAGTGTTCTAAATTTTTAATAAAGATTGACTTTTTTCTACACATTGAATTCATGTCATGTTTTCATTGGTTATGTGCTATGTGTGGGTTTTGAAATTGTTAAAGGTTTTTTAAGTATATGTAGTATAATCTTTCCTCAGAATATCTAGATTTTTGTTCCCGTAAGTAACTACTAAATAAGATTTTTTTCATTTGGTGCAATGAATTTTAACATATTTATTCTTATTTATGAATGTTATTTTCAAAACAAATTTTTTCTCCAAAAAAGAAGATTCCTTCAAAATTCAGTTCAATTGATTTAATGTTTGCTGAGGAAATCAAATGTGCTGTGTCTCATTGGTATTTCTAGGATATCTCTTTTAACTGCATAGGATATCAATAAGTGATCAGTTGCTATTATTTTGTGATCTCCTGATTAAATGTGCCAAATTGATAGATTTCCGACATCTATATTTAAAGAAATTGTTCCTTCTGCCAGTGGTACCTGAAAAGACTGTCATACAGGGGAAAAGTTTTCTTCTCGTCATCTTTTTGAATAGCAGTTCTCTTTAATGACCGAACAAAATGATAGCCCAGGACTTCCTTGGAACCTGTTTTTGCCCTTAAGTCAGATATATTCCTGCACATTTGTCTTCATTACATGAAGTTCACCATATTTAATTTCAGGTAGTAATCTGTTACAATAGTTTCCTAGAAGGATATTTAGGGCAGAAATAGAAAAAGTCTTGAATAATCTGAAGTTATTGAAGTATTATTTTTTTATAGAAAATTACGAAAAACTGTAAATGGTGATGGGAGCCGAGAAAATGGAAATTACTCCTCTGATAAAGTCAGAGAAGTTGAAACTGTGGGACCTGTACCCTTTATTCGTGGTTTTTGGGGGACTCTCTTTGGCAACAGGTGGGAAGTCTTACATTGGAATTTTTACTTGATTTTGTGTTCGTATTAGTATTTACATGGTATATAATCTGATTAGGTCATAGAAATACGTAGTGTAAGCATATTATCATTGTGGTGTGAATTTTAGGGCTTTAGAATGAATTACTTAAAATGTCTCTCTTGTCTGTCGTGTTACCTATAAATCCAGTAATCTACCATCAGAGTTTCATTCTGTTTGATCTTTAATGATTTTTTAGACCACAATATTACAGAAATGCAAATACTCTGAAAGGGTAACGATTTTAAGCCAGATGAGCGAAAGAAGGATTTTAAAAAGATGAGATATTTTACAGTGTGAAAGCTGCTCCCTCCTTAGAAATGGTGTGCAGGGCTATAGGACAAAGAGAAGTGGATCCAAGACAAATGCTGCCTCCTTCATGGTTTGGCAGGCTGTGACAGCACCAGTATGACTCAGAGAAATACTTATTTTGCCATGTATTAATGAGTGTGACTCAGAAATAAAGTTCTTTTGCAGTTCCTTTTATGAAGATGAGAAGTATGTTCACGTACTTTTCTAAAGATACGTCTGCACTCCACTCTTGAGTTGAGGTGTTTGAGTTCTTCGTATTGAACATTGTACTGGGCACTGGGAATCTCCATTCTCAGTGATTTTACCATCCAGTTAGGAAGAGAAGAGTAGCAGGTAAAAAGTATAAATGATTACATGCTGCCGAGAGGCCATGCGATTCAGCAGATGGAGTGATTTTTCTGGGGTGAAGTAGTCAGCAGGAGTCATGAAGAAGCTGAGAGATGTCAGGCTTTGAGGGACCCGGAGAAGGGAAGACATTCTGTCAAATGGCACCTACAGGTGTGAGGTAGGGATTGGCACTGTGTCTGAGAAGGAAAGTGGAGAAGACTGGGAACCTCTTCCTGTGCAAAACTGAAGTCCAGGCTTCCTCTCAATTAATTGACATGAGTCTTCGAGACTAGGGATTATCCATGAGTCTTTCTATACCTTTAGCAAGCTAGAAATTTGAAAAATACGATTTCTGAATTTTCTTGATATCCAGAATATGACATTGTACTCCTCAGAAGAGAATCATTTCATGGAAAATACTACTTTCAGAAAACTAGTCAGTAATCTTTTGTCCTTTTTGAAAAAATAGGATTAAAAGAGTAAAATTAATATGTAACAAAGGGACCGAAACAGACAATGACTCAAGTAATCTGCATCCTGGCATTAAGAAGAGACAGTGTCGACCAGATACTAAAATGTGGCAAACGACAGAGAAAGCAAAATTTTCCGATGGAGAAAAGTGCCGTAGGGTAAGATTTCGATGAGTATAAATATGGCAACATCATTCCCATGTAAAATTTTCCTATTCTTAGACTGCTGGAATCACAACAAAATAGATGCTAATCGGTGTGCATAATTTGTCTTACCAAATAAGTTGAGGACGTGAAAAGGCGACTGTAGCTTATTCTTCTAATTTCTAGGACGAGAACTTGTTACTGCTTCTGCTAGTGACGCAGCCTCGGCAGTAGGCTGGGAGGTTTGGTCACCAGGTTAGTGCGGAGGCGGTTGTGTCGTATTCCACAGTCAGTGATGCTGTGGGTACGATTCGGGATACCGTTCTCTAGGTTTAAGTACAGATGTTCTGCTCTGCGTCTGGAACAACACTTCTACTTTATAGTCTTGAAATCGTTTTTCTCATTTGTTAAACTGTAGCATTTCACAGTTACACAAGTAGCTAATATTTTTGAGTCATCGCTACGACCAGGCACTATTCTAAGTCTTTACCTGTAGTAACTCCTTTTGTTTTCTCCCCCAGCAACTCGGGGAACTGGGTGCTTTTATTATCATTGCTTTTCAGACAAAGAAACAGATTCAGAGAGATACAGAAGCTTGCCTCAGGTTACATAGCTAAGAAGCAGAAGAGCTGTGATTCCACGTTAGAGTTTGACTGGAGCCTGTGTCTCTTAGCGCTGCATAATGCTGCCTCATTATTTAGGCCATTTAGTTGCCAGTTCAGTACTTTTCTTTATTGAGACCAAGTCCTGTATGGGTTTGTTCAGTTTGGGGTTTGTTGCCTTTTGCTGCTGCTTAGTTTTACATGTTTTTTTGTTTTTACGGGTGCAGTTTACCAGAGTATTTTGGGCTGCCCTCTGTGAAGGAATACTGTTCTCTTTACAGGAGGCTTTGGAACAGGTGGGTAATGGGATGTCAGATGAGCTGTCGAGTGAGGAAGATGGTGAAGCCCGGACACAGATGATGATACTGCGTCGGAGCGTGGAAGGGGCCTCTAGTGACAATGGTTGTGAAGTCAAGAACAGAAAATCAATACTCTCAAGGCACATAAACTCTCAGGTAATTTGTCTTTTAGTTTACAAAAGGATAGGCATTAACTCCTAATTCCTTGAGCAGTAACAGGGCACTTCACATGCTTTCCTATTGTGTGTTGGCTTGATTTTTTGGCAGGGAAAGAAAACCACGACCAACTGGTGTCATGTGCGGGATTCAGATAGTCTGGCCGAATCAGAATTTGAATCAGCAGCCTTCAGTCAGGTAATCCTTTTGAGAGATTGCTGTTGAAAGAGTATTCTCCAGTCTAATAACATTATCCATTCCTTTTCAATTGGTTGTCCTGAAGTCGCATTTGTATTTGCCTGCCCCTCTCCTGTCTTAGCCGACTGTCCACCTTTGAGCAGCTTCTATATGACTACCTGCCCTCAGAAAGAGAAGGACCTCTTTTCACTTTGACTCTGATTTTAAAAGTATCATTGCTGATGCTCCCAAAGAGGCCACTCAGTCCTCAAAAGATGGGAAGCTTACTTAATGTTCACTTAGAATACGGAGTTTATTCCTAAGCACCTTTCGTTCCCATGTTAAGTGGGATTGACACTGCTGAGGACAGACTTGGGAAAGGTCCCCCGAGAGATGGGAGCAGGGAGTCCCATCTGGAAGGCTGATGGGCATATTATACGCCTGGAGTATAATAACTCGGAGGTGGGCAGGGTCGATGGTGGGGTTGTGGGTTTGGTTTTGAATGACGAAGCAGTCGGGGTCAGGGACAGACTTTCATCTTTATGTTTGTACCGCAGGAGAGCTGGGTGGTCCGTCCTTTTCTCTGCTGATTACCCTTTTCTGTGTTTGGCTGGGCCCCTGGACGTGACTAGATCTATAGTGACCCTCACAAGGTTTAGAATACGGGAAGCTTTGGGTGTCAGAGGGCTCAGCCATGCCTACATCCAGGCTCGGTCCTCTGGAAAGGCTTGCAGGAGCCACTCCACCCCAGGACACCTTAGTTGAATAATCCCCTAACTTGCCAGTAACTTCTCAGAGGGAGGCCTTTTAAAGTCCTGCTTGTTAGAGAGTCATCAGAATTTAACATTTGAATATTAAAATGTATTATTATGTGAAGCCTTGTGAACAGATGAATACGTGGTTATCAGCTTATGAAAGGTTGCCAGCCATCCCCATAGATAACTCATTTTCGTTTTATTACAGATAGGTAATTGTTTTTTTTTAAAATGAATGAAAAAAATGTCATTTTGCTTTCCTTTAAAGGGCTCTAGATCTGGTATGAGTGGAGGTTCTCGAAACCTCAACATGTCGAGAAGAGACTCAGAAAGCACCCGCCATGACTCGGAGACCGAGGATATGTTATGGGATGATCTGCTGCATGGTCCAGAGTGCAGGTCATCTGTCACCAGTGACAGTGAGGGGGCCCATGTGAATACCCTTCACTCAGGGACCAAACGTGACCCCAAAGAGGATGTTTTTCAGCAGGTATGTAAAGGTGATGGTAATAGCTAATCTTGTGTATTTACCATGTGCCAGGCACTGTACTGTCTCATTTAACTTTAGAATACTCCTCTAAGGTGGATACTGTTCTCATCTCTAATTTAGAGATGAGAAAACTGAGCATAGCTTGTAAATGAAGATGTTGGGATTAGAATTTGGGAGGGGGTACTCTAGAACTGCCCTAACCTACGTTTTTCTTCATAATACTTTTGCTCATTGTTTTCCTTAGAGTGATCCTTAATATTCATTTTACGAGTATATGAGCGAGGTTGTTTGAATGATACATCAACCTCATATTACGTTTCTACAGACATCCCTGTATTATATATGAGTTACTAGGAAATGGCGTTGCTTGCTTCTAAAATAGTGTATAAACCAACTAATGCTTTTAATTTTAGGTTTTATATTAATACATAAAATCAGACAGCCTAGAATTGGTTATTCCTTAGGAGGTATTTCAACCTTCTACCCGATGTAGGAATTCATTTTACACCTGTTGAAATTTGTTTACCACGCACCCATCACATGGCAGTAATAGTCTCCACTTCTTAGGAATGGTGTGACATGTCTAAGGAAGATAATATAAAGTCCTGCTTGTTAGAGACTTAGCACAATGCCTGGCGAAGAGTATAAATCGAACCTTCAGAGGCTAAATCAAACCTCTGCTTAAATACTTCTGGAGCTGGAATGATTGTGATTTCATGAGACGGCTTGATACACTGCTGGACATATTGAATGATTAAGAAACTGTTCTCTTAGCAACCTTCCAGATGTTTGACAGTGGCCATGATTCTTCTTTGTTTTTTTGTTTTTTAGGCTAAATATTTCCACAGTGACTTACAAATAGTAGATGAAGGATATGCATTTGTTTAATTATTGACTTTTCTTGATTCTAAGATACCATTGATTTAGGTTACACATTTTTATGAGAAAAAAAATCCTTCATTAAATGTATACAATTTTTAAAAACTAATTAGAAACAACATACATTTTCTCATTAAACTTTTAAGCTTCTTTCTCTACTGTTGCTTGCAAAGTTTGAATACAAATATTCTTTACATTCATCTGACGAGGCATCTAAATGACAGTAGCCCTCACGATGTTCTCAACCTCCTTTGTACTTTGGGGATCAGCGACATAATATTAAGGCATATAGAAGAGTCAGTAGGTAAGATATGCTCACCATGTCACATGGAGCTCTTTTCCCAGTCCCCCCACCTAAGCTGCTCTTTCTTTTAGACCCTGCATTTCTGAATGCCACCACTAACCACTCAAGGCTGAAACCCTGGGGTCATTCATGACTTCACCGTGTTTCTGATGGGTCATCACTTCCTCTCTATTCATCTGCCCTCTCGCGTCTGCCCTGCTTGGCACACAACATCATCGTCAGCTCTCACCTGGGTCGTTACAGTAGCCCCTCTAAGCTGACTCCCCGTCGTTTCGTTTTCCACACGGCCGCCAGCGTGATGTTTCTAAAATACAAAACTGATGCCACTCCTCTTGAAATCCTTCAATTGCTTTTCTTCCCCTTCTGGATTATTTGTTTCTGTTCCTCTATTTGTCTGATACAGTCTCATCTCTGGCTGTTCCTTCCCAGCTCCTCCAGTGGTGTACTTTAACTCAAATGAACTACTTCCAGTTTCTGAAACGTGCCGTCTTTCATGTGCCTTCACACACACTGGCTTCTTTGCCCGGAACTCACTTTTCTCCAATACCCATTCCTTTGGCTCACTTCTCTTGGTTTTTTAGGTCTTGGCTCAAGTGATTCTTTCCCAGGAAGCCTTTCCTATATACTCCTAAATTAGCACACTCTGCTCCCCTTATCGCGCTGTATAGCAGCTTCATTTAACCATGTGTCTTTCATGAGTCTATAAGCTCCTGATGTAAAGGACCACATTTATCTTGTTCAGCATTGTATCCATAGTGTATGTTACGTAGTAGGTACTTAATGCATATTTTTTTTAGCCAAATCCATGATCGACTCGATAAATGCCCATCAGCATTATGCTGAGCATTGTGGTAGAAAGTGAATAAATCATATTTATTAGAAACTTTAGTTTGGGATAAGATGATTATATAGGAAACAAGTAGAGGACACTCAAAACGCAGTGTATAATTAGATGCTAATTTGATATGGACTATAAGGTTTTCAATTTCAGAAAAGGGCCAGACGAGGCTTGTGGTGATCACAGAGGACCATGTGCGTGAATTGGCACTGGAGCTGGTACTTGAAGACATGATGTGGCAGAGGAAATGGGGCTTTTTCATTGTGACCCCCTCTTGAGCTTGCTATGCTTTGCTGTGTCCTGATTAGACTAGAGAGAGGCTTAAGTCCTCAGTTACTCATGTAGTAACTGAGACCTGTTAGCATCTCTCACACCTAACTTCCTGGTTCCCCCAGTATAGTTGTTGCTCTAGAAATATTTTCCTCCTTTAATCCTGTTATCCTCACTTGCACCCAAGTTATCACTTGGGTTATCACAACCAAGGTTATCCTCACTTGCACAAGCTTAGAGAGGAGAGCAAACTTGGAGATCATGCAACCCTACTTCCTGTCATTATAGAAGACTGTTAGCCCCTCTCCAGGTAAGGAAATGGCTTAGTAAAGAAAAAAGGACCAGAAGTCAGCCCATAGAAGTGGGAGCTGGAGTGATGAGCTTTTTCAGCGGAGAAAATAGAGCGATGAGGCCGACGATTGGGGAAGTGAGCCCGGGAGATGGACAAAGCGGGGAGATCTAATGGAGGAAAGAAAGAAGGACTGGATAGAAATTGTTTTCTGTTTTTCTTCTTAGAATCATTTATTCTGGCTTCAGAACTCAAGTCCTGCCTCTGATCGAGTTAGTGCAATAATCTGGGAAGGAAATGAGTGCAAAAAGATGGAAATGTCTGTGTTGGAAATAAGTGGCATCATTATGAGCAGGGTAAGATTTAATAACTTTTCGGATTTTCCAAAAAAATCTATTTAGTGATCAGCAGCTATTTCATAGAATTTATATAGTGATCAAAACACTGACTCTGCTTTTGAAACACAAATATATGTATTTTTAATTTTGTAGTCAGAATCTTTATGTGGCAGTATTTTTTAAATTTGTTCCAGAGGTCTCTATGAACATGATCAATTGTTCAGTTAGACTCTACAAATATTCCTTATCTCATGTCAGGCTAATTTTTAATAAGATCTAAAAATCATAAGTCTGTACATTATTTTTATTTGTATTTCTTTTAGATTTAAAATAGATTGTTTTTAATAATCACATCATATTTGGTAAATACTGCTTCATAACTCCATTCAGCTATATAGTGATGATGGACCTATTGAATTAATTCCCAGGTTAACGCGTATCAGCAAGGAGCAGGTTATCAGATGCTGGGAAATGCCATCACCATCGGATTAGCATTTTTTCCTTTTTTACATCGACTTTTCCGTGAGAAGAGCCTTGACCAGCTCAAGTCCATTTCAGCAGAGGAGATCGTTGCTCTCTTTTGTGGGGCACCACCTGTTACACCTATTATTATTTTGTCTCTAATTAATGTTTTTGAACGATTGTGTCTTACGTGGATTTTTTTCTTTATGATGTGTGTGGCAGAGAGAACATATAAACAGGTTGGTAGAAACTTTCGTAAAATTTCTTACCTCTACTTTTGTCTATGATATTCCATTGAGTTGTTTTTGTCCTCTTGACTTCTTTCTCCAAAAGTTACTGTGGGCAATGAAGATGGGTCAGTAGGCTTTTGTTGTTTCTGGGTTTAACACTTGTGACACTGATTGTTCACAGATAACTTGCTGTAATCTGGGATTTTGCTGCACCCACGTGTAGGAGTCAGTGGCTCGGCCAGCGAGTGCTCTTAGCTAACTTAGCATCTGTACCTCAGTATGCTTTTGCTGGTTTTCATCCGTAGCATGTGTAGCAATTCTCATGGTTAAAATATTTCTGTAAAAAAGGGCCCAGTGAGAATTTAAAGGATTGAAATTTGGTAAGAGTTAGGGATTGAGGATTTAGTGTATTGATATGTATAAAAAAACATGATTTTGAATGGAAATGGAATTTGAGAGTAAGCCAGACTTCTATATAAACATTTGTTGGTGAAGTTGGGAATTCACCAAGTTCTGCAAAGAATATTCGTTGAAAATGTCCAGAGTACGCCATGTTGTGAAGAAGTATGTTACTATACCATGTGCTTTGCAAGCAACAGGGTAGTGAGCTGTTAACAAAGTTTTTCACTGCCTTAGTGATCTCCGATTAGAATTTCATTCTTTTGACAATTTTTATATGCTGGGGATATTGTTTACAATTATGTAAGTACACAGAGACATGTACATTTCACTTTGTCATTTTTTTTTAATCTCCTCTAGAGATTTTTATTTGCAAAACTCTTCAGCCATATTACTTCTGCCAGGAAAGCTAGGAAATATGAAATACCTCATTTCAGACTTAAAAAGGTGGAGAACATTAAGATATGGTTATCATTGCGTTCCTTTCTAAAGGTGAGTTTTGTTTGATTAACATAGACGAATACGCAAAAATATGCAAAAAACATGCTCATTGACAGTTCTGGCGGCTGATAGTCAACAGGCAGTGTAGTTGTGGGTACTGGACAGATTATATTAGTGGCTGATAGACTTGCTGGAAGTGATACATCTGCTAAGCTGCTAGAGGTAAGTAAGGAAGAGCTGAGAAAAGGAAAAGAAAATTTAAACTCCCAGGACAGAGCGATAAATTGAATATTGCATTTTTGTCTGACTTTGTGGGAACTATGCCTGCTGAAAAGAAGTCAGTAAATCAGTCACGCCCTTCATTTGGAGCAGCATGGATTTCAGTGCTTAAAGTTGAAGATGTTCAAACTATGTTCAAGTCCTGTGTCAGAAACTGCTTATTGAAGTTGATGTTCACATTCCCGAGGCTGCTGCTGTCTCTGACCTAACGTGCGAACCCTGTGTCTCACCCCACAGAGGCGGGGGCCGCAGCGTTCCGTGGATGTGGTTGTGTCATCGGTCTTCCTCCTGACCCTTTCGATTGCTTTCATTTGTTGTGCCCAGGTAAACGGTCCATACCTGTTTTAGACCACTTCACTGTGTTTAAGTATATATATATTTAATGTGTCTAAATTTCTTCTGCCATTTTGAACACTGGTTAATTTTCCTAACTTTTGAAATGAGAATAAAGGTGATTTTGAAAACTCTTAAGGGCATGCTAATTTAATTTTAGTTGCAAATCTTTGACTGATGATAAGGCTGTCATACCACAATGGTGGCAAAGTAGTGATTTGTCTGACTCCATCATTCCTTCTACATTTATTAGTTCTCACTCGAAGGTAGACCTTTCGTTTCTTTCCCATTCATTCATTCACTCATTCATTTATTATACTATGGACTCATGTATTCTTGTTTTTATCCAGTGAACTATGACCTATTACTATATTTGTTTTGATGCCTAAATTGTTCCAGATTTGGACAGTAGGAGACCCTTGAAGTCCCTTGCTGTGTCCTTTTGACAGGGCCCTTTATGTATTTTGTGTTTTGGGCACTTCTGTGCTTTCTCCATTATAAGAAGTTACAGGTTTATCATACACTTTCTCATTTATTGAGTTTAAACTGAATTCTGTGTTCAGAGAACATACTCTGAATGTTTTCAGTCCTTTGAATATGTAGAGGCTTGCTTTGTTACCTAGTTTTATTAAACCTTCCACTAGCACTTTGAAAGAATTTATATTCTGTCATTTAGGGAACAATGTTCTCTATATAAAAATTAGTCCAAGTTTTAGTTGTGAAATCTCCTACCGTGTTTCCCTGAAAATAAGACCTAGCCAGACAATCAGCTCTACTGTGTCTTTTGGAGCAAAAATTAATATAAGACCTGGTCTTGTATTATATAGGACCTGGACTTGTATTTTAGTAAAATAAGACCGCATCTTATATTTGCTCCAAAAGATGCAGTAGAGCTGATTGTCTGGCTAGGTCTTATTTATGGGGAAACAGGGAATATCCTTTTCTCACTTTTTTGGTCTGCTTATTTTGTCAGCCACTGGTAGAAGTATGTTCAAGTCTACTGTCAAGGTGGATTTATCTTTTTCACCTTGTATTTGTCAGTTTTTGCTGTATATGTTTTGAAACTATGGAACTGAGTACATACAGATTTAGAGTTGTTATCCATCTTGGTGGATTGACTTTTATGTCCTTTATAGTTACTTCTTTTCTCAATCCAGGATCCAATTGAGGATCACATTGTATTTAGTTGTCATGTCTCTTTAGTCTCCTTTAATCTGGAACAGTGTTAGGTCTTTATCTTTCATGGACCTTATGAAATGTCTCTTTTTCTAATGTTATGTTTCTTAACATCTGCTCTATTTGATATCAATTTATATCATCTGTCCTTTCCCTAGTTTTTGCATGTTATAGCTTTGTCTGCCCTATTTCATTTATTTTGACTTCATATTTTAGTTGTGTCTCTTGTAATCAGCATGTCATTTTTTCCTTTCTTATTTCTTATCCAGCCCAACAGTCTTAGTGTTTTGGAGTATCTGGCCCATTTAAACTTAATGTAATTATTATAACTACAAATACGATTTGGTTCCTATTTGGTCTACCTTGTTAATTTTCCTTTTTTCTCTCCTTTCTTGCCATCTTTTGTTCATCAAATATTCTTTAGTAGTCTATTTAATCCTGTTAACTTCTTATATGTTCTTTTGTTACTAGTCACCTCAGAGATTACAACTTAACATCCTGAGTTTATTATAGTCTAATAAAATTATTAATTTACCTCTTCCTCGATAACGCTAGGACCTTAGAGCACTTTATCTCGTTTATCCATTCACTTTTTGTGTTATTAGTGTCCTTCATTTAAATTTTACATACATTTTAAACCCACAAGATGCAATTATTATTTTTTGTTGTCAGTTATCCATTTATATATACCTACATGTTTATCCTTTCCATATTTTTTCATTAGTTCTTGCATTTCTGTTGTTCTCTGGATTATTTTCCTCCTGCTTGAATTAATTCCTCCTGCTGGTGATGAATTCTCTCAGTTTTTGTTTGAAAATGTCTTTCATCACTTTCATGTTTGAAGGATATTGTCACTGAGTATAAATTTCTAGGTTGCCAGTTACTTTTAGCACTTGTAGGATTCTATTGTTCTTCTCATTTCCATATTTTATTTTGAGAAGTCACCTGTTATTGTTATGGCTGCTCTTTTAAAAGTAGCATCCTTTTTCTCTGGCTGGTTTAGAGATTTTTTTCTTTGTGTTTGATTTTGTAGCAGTTTGGCTGTGGTTTGTGTATAAGTTATCTATTGCTGTACAGCAAATTGTATCACCTGCTAAGGAGGTGGGCCTCAGTTGCTACCAGTTATTACTTTCCTCCCCCCGTTATAACTAATTGGCAGGGGTGAACACCCGACCCAGACCAAGCTAAACATATTCCCTCTTTTGAAAATTATTAATAGAAGTGAAAACCCGAGCTATCAGTGGTGGACTTTGGAGAAGAAAGGTCAGTAGGGGTCAGTGGGGCCGGCAGGATGCTGTGATAAACTAAGGCTAGAACAAGACAAAGTAGCGGGGAGCAATAAACGAGAGTCTTACAAGGCAGTGGAATTAGCTAAGAGGAGTGGAGATGGGAGCCCAAATGGCCCTGGGGAAAAGAGATGGAAAGGGCAGCTGCTTGGTGACTTCCTATTTTTCACAAGGCCTGCAATTGGTCTCTGTGAGGATTCTCTGTATATGTTTCAGTAAATTCCGTTTTACATTGGGCTTGCCTGAATAAATTTCTTTACTTTCAGATCAAGAAAAAAATTTTGAAAAATCCAAAAACTTTTACCAGAAGACTTGCCATATAACAGGCATTTGATAACCGGTAGCTACGGCTGCTGTTGTTACTCAGATCCTAAAGTGGAGTAAAGAACTGAGCCTCAGGATTTCCTAGTCATATCAGTGAGATATGTCCATGTGTTTTAGGGAGCACTACTAGTCATAAGCAAATTTAGTACTTGGAAAAATGGTCACCATATAATTGTGAGTGGGTGTACTGGTGGCTAAAGAGGCTGGAAATGCATTTGTCTTATTTTACCTATTGTATTAGGTTTTCCTCCTTTGTTACTTCCAGACCCTTGCTGTCTTTCATGCAGAGGAGAAAGTCCAGTAAATCTAGAGAAATACATAATGACTAATTAGATAGATAGTACTTTATGAGTTAAAATTCTTCTGCTTTGAGTATTAAAATATTGGTATCTTGTAAATGTTTTTAAATTGCTAGCATAAAGGAGGAATTATAAATTTTAAGACAAATAAAAAACTTTTTTTTTTTTGGTCCCTCATACAGGTTCTCCAAGGACATAAAACTTTCCTGAATGATGCTTATAATTGGGAGTTTTTGATTTGGGAAACAGCTTTACTGCTTTTTTTACTGCGCCTGGCCTCATTGGGGTCTGAAACCAATAAGAAATACAGCAATGTTTCAATATTACTTACCGAACAGGTATTGACTGGCCCCTTTCAGTTTGGTTCAGATGGCATAATAAGGTTTGTGCAGAAGATTCAGGGTTGAGTCCTGATTCTGACACTTTCTAGCCATGTGACCCTATAGGTCAGTCTGCCATTGTTTCCAGATGTAATTGTTTCCTTATAAAATGTGAATAGTATCTTCCCCACCTGCTCCCAGGATTGTATGAAGTAAGATCTAATGGATTGAAAATACTTTGTATACTATAAAGTTTTTTTTTTTTTATTGGTGGGAACAGAGCATACTTTTAATCTCATATTTTACATCAAATATTGGATCTTAAGAGTTCTTGTTTTTTTAAGTATGTACAGTAAGCTTCTGGATTTCTTCAAGAAGAAATTCAGCCATAGAATGCATTCACTGTTTAGAAAATACTTGTTCTTTATTATGTGAATAGCTATTATTATTGAGCAATGTGTCTCATAAATATAGAGTAGTATGAAGTTTTTTTAAATTTTAAAAAAGTTCATGTTTATAAGTTTTAAATAAAAACATTTGGTGTCATTAGTTTCTTATTTTAGAATTATAGTGGAGAATTTTTCCTGTAAGAGATAAAATAAGGAATAAGTTAAAAACAGCTGTCTTTTTCCATTTCAAAAATGTTTAATATGGATGTTAGATTATTTGGGATATACCAAGATGAGTAAGATATCATTTTTGATCTCAAAGAGTTTATAGTCTAATTGTTATAATTAATATTAAATTTTTCATTGTTTTGATATTTAAATTGCTTCCTCATTTTTTCCTTCATTAAATAACTTTTTGTGTGTGTGTGCATGTGCCAAACTTGACTCCTCAGGGGTGGGGGCTAGGGTACATGACAGATGTGCTCTGTAGAAATAGCTGTTGGATTTCCAATTTTATTTTACTTGAAAACATGATTTTCAAAATGTGCCAGATTCAGTGCAGTATATATATATCTTTTTCTATGACCTTTACCTTAATCTTTATTCCTTCCCTTAGATTAATTTATATCTTAAGATGGAAAAAAAGCCAAATAAGAAAGAACAGCTTACCCTAGTAAACAATGTATTAAAACTCTCCACCAAATTGTTGAAAGTAAGTAGTTTCCTCTGATACACGTTTACTACCATTTAAATCCGTGCTTTACTTCTTCGAGAAGACCTTAGTAACAAGTTGTGTAGATTGAAAATGCCAACTTCATAGTTTTGGGTTAATGACTGTATAAGAGAAAATTTCCTGTTTTGTTACGCAGGTTATGGTGATTGCTGGTCTGTCATATTTCTTAAATTACATTTAGAAAAAAAAGAACCACACGTAGCATATTGCTTGAATTCACCTTTAAAAACTTAGCTAATGGAAAAGTAGGTGAACTCCATTAGAGGCTTTTTTTTGAAGGTAGCTATTGAACATTAAAGAAAGACAGCCTTAAGCGGTCACCCTCACCCAAGACTTAAAAAACAGCCCAGAATCACTGATAGCTGTTGAGAAGCCATGTATGTCATCTCGGTGCTTTCATGTTTCTGTAGGAACTGGACACACCATTTCGACTCTATGGGCTGACAATGAATCCTTTAATCTACAATATCACACGAGTAGTTATCCTTTCTGCCGTCTCAGGTGTTATAAGTGATCTTCTAGGATTTAACATACGAGTAAGTGTGACGACCACTCTGCAGCATCTGCCTTAGTCTTAAAACTTACTATATGTAATAATGATCTTTGTTCTTCACTGTGTGTGTGTGTGTGTGTGTGTGTGAGAGAGAGAGAGAGGGAGAAGGAGACAGAGAGAGGCTGGCAGGAGATAACTCTTGAAGAGATAGACATTTTGATTGGTGGTCCATAGGCTTCTCAGCTTAGGTTTTCTCATATTACACAAGTACAATAGACTATTCTCTCAAATGGAACAAAAAAATCAAGTTTGAGTCTCATGTCAAGTTACTAGCATGGACTGGGTAAGGGTTTTCTGTTGATCTAGGGAAATGTACAGAGGCAGAATGAATGAAAACCAAAATCCATCAACTGCAGTACGTTCTTTTTGATCCTGGAGATTTTTTCATGTTTTTTTCCTCTGTGGTATTCTGTGGTTGCTGTTGCCAGAGTTGATACTTTTTCTTATTTGTAAAGGGTTCTTGGTTCGTAGTACCTATAAACCTCACCCGTTTGTCTTAAAACTAACTTATTTTGGTGATTTTCTTTTCTTAGCTGTGGAAAATTAAACCATAAGCTGAGCCATGTGCCTGGACTTGCTCCCCTTGCTGGCATCAACTTACCCATTAAGAAAAGATATGCCCGGAGAAACCATGAGATACCCATCTGCTTCTTCATGTACAGAGGTGCCGTCCACTCAGCCTAATCTAACGAATGGTGTTTTCAGAGGAACCAATCCTTTTCCAGCTGGACTTGTGTGCTGAAAACCTGTATTTTCATGATTCGCAAATAATGTGAATAGTCAGGAGACTGAAGACTGTGTGTTTTGGTAACACAAGGACAACTTTCTAAGTTAGGAAATTTATTCTGGACATTTCAGTGCTGTGACAGTTATATATATTTACTGGAAATAGTCTTTTGGGTAACTATGGTAGATGCCCAAGCATGAAGCAAATATGCTTTGTTGGAAATATGCAAATTCAGCACTTTTGTATTACAGTCTATAGAATTGGAGATTTCATTTCTCTAGCAAATGGAGGGGTCAAATTTAAACTATTTTAGGTTGAACCCAAATAAAATAACTTTATTGGAGAATTTCAGTTTGTACTCTTTTTTTGTTGTTATTGAAGGAAAAAAGTAACCTTTTAAACTGTGAGTTTCTGTTAAACAATGGAGAAACTTTTAATTAGTTTATAACTTTGAAGTTAACCTAGTGACCATGTAGATGTTGGTGAAAGGGTCATGTATAAAATATGCAATGTAATTCAGTATGAGAAATTTAAGTATATGCATACCCATCCATGTCCATTGCACAACATGGTGTCCATATAAATCATCTGAGCTTGGTTTCCTATCACAGTACTAAGTGAAGCATTAATAGTTTACCTGTTACGCACTTTAATGTATCCAAATCTTAGTATAATTTCAGGTCTATCTCCACTACACTATGCCCTTGATGATTGAGATTTTCTTATCAGCATCCCCTATTACACAGGCATACACACACAGTAATGAAAACTCTAGTGTAGTCTACATATAATTCTTACTGTCACCTGTTTTGAAGAACCTCTTGAGGCAAATGGAAATCCTGGACATTTTAATGGTAAGATTTTGTGAATTTTATGTAAGTTGTAAACTTAGTTACTATATGTAAAATATGTACAGGCATACCTAATTTTATTGCATTTAACTTTATTGTGCTTCACAGATGTGTGGTTTTTTTTGTTTACAAATTGAAGGCAAGACCCTCCACCAGCAAAAAAGATTACAACTTATTGTGGTACTCACTTTATTGTGGTGGTCTGGAACCGAACCGGCAATATTTCCGAGGTATGCCTATACTCGTGCAAAACCAGTGTATTGGTCACACGTCTTAATATGCAGTAAGGTTTTTGAGATTTAAAGATGAATTTCTCAAGAGCCCAGGATTGAGGTTAGACATGTCTGCATTCATATCCTTGGTTCTGCCACTCACTTACTAGCTTCATAATTTGGGGCAAGTTATTTCACCTCTCGGTATCTCAATTTTCTGTGAAATGGGGATAATAACCACTTAATGAGTTTGTTAAGATTAAATGATACTTAGCACTTAGTAAATCTACAATAAACATTTGTTATTACTGTTCAAAACACTTTAAAAATCTTTCACTGATAGATTCCTAACTGACAGTTAGGCAGCAAGGTTGCTGTACCAGAAGTGGATTACCAAAACTATGCAGCCATCCTTAATGCTGTGTGAGTTACAATTTTTTCAAGGTAAAACACTATTATGGTGATTTACCTTTAGAAGGAACTGTTCTGTAAAGGCACTTCAGTGTCTCAAGAAATGGCTCTGAGGAATTATGTTTTTACTGTTTTCCATAAGGAACAATAGCGATTGTCTCAAATCCAAGGTTGAGCACAGTGCAGATTTCAGACAAAGACTGATGCCTTTTTTCCTCCTACAAAAAATGCTATTTTTAATTTGTAATTTTTATACTCTGAATTTTCATGTAAATGCAGTATTTAGAATAGTTTACTCTTGTGGGTTGAACTACGATTTTAATGGTGTATACTTGGTTTAAATTATTTTTCAGGTGGGTAAAATTACGTGTAAATATAGTTGCTCATGTCAGCAACTTGGGAATCATTCTTGACTCCTCATTCCTCAAACCTCACATCCAGTCACCAAGTCTTTGAATAATTAATTAATTTTCTAGATATTTTTCTAATCAGTCCACTCTTCTGTATCCCCACTTCCACCGCCCTAGTCTTAGTCAACATTTTTTGGGTGTTGTTGAGTAAGTTTCTGCTTTTCCTGCTCTTACATATGCATGGCACTCCTGTCCCTCAAGCCCAGTCTGTTCTCACAAAGCTAATGTGTCTTTTCTGAAAAACAAGTCAAATAACTTAGAATCTATTAGTGGCTTACTATTACTTTGAAGATAAAAATCCAAAAATCTTTTTAGGAAGGTGTACAGACCAGACCCATCCTGTTGAGAAAGATTTTTGAATCTTCACATTTGAAACATTTTTGCTGGGTATAAAATTCTAGTTTTAAAGATAATGTTGCTCTACTGCCTCCTGGATTGCATTGTATCCGACGGGAAGTCTGCTGTCATTCTTATATATGTCTTTTCTTTTTTAATTGGCTGCTTTTAAGGTTTTTGCCATTGAATTTGTACAATTTATAATGTGGTGGTGGTTTCTTCATTTTTTTTGTGTTTTGTGTTTGGGGTTTGTTGCACTTATTGGATCTGTGGGTTCATAGTTTTCATAAGATTTGCAGCAGTTTTGGCTGTTTCTTAAACTAAGTTTTCTATACCCTACTCTCACCCACCTCCTTCTAGAACTCCAATTTACATATACAGAGGGTGCCAAAAAAGTATACACATTTTAAGAAAGGAAAAAACTGTATTAAAATTGTAATACTCGATATATACCAATAACAAAAGATGAATACAAGTCACGTTTGACTTCTGCAATTACAAGAGGTGCTCAAAGTGGTTACCATCAATGTCCAGACACTTCTGTTCAGTAGACTTCTGTGGCAAGCGTGTAAATGGTTCCAACACCACAGCAGAAGCAGCTGGACTTGTAGCTGTGTGAGGCCTCCTGGATCGTCCCTTGTGCACATCACACACAGCACCATGCATCTCAAACTTGTCACAGATGCGTGCAATTGTTGGGCGTTTTGGAGGCTCTGTTGCATACTCAGGCCTCCATTGTACTTCCACAGCATTCTCAGATTTCAAAT
Source organism: Rhinolophus hipposideros (assembly GCF_964194185.1). Classification (NCBI taxonomy): domain Eukaryota; kingdom Metazoa; phylum Chordata; class Mammalia; order Chiroptera; family Rhinolophidae; genus Rhinolophus; species Rhinolophus hipposideros. The sequence goes on from NC_138065.1 coordinate 10,920,162, forward strand.
ACCACTTCAAAATGGACTTGCGCTCCTTGAACAACCATGCTTCCGCCATTTTCTTTGACTGTCCTGCCTGTCGCATGGTGACGCTAGCATTCATTTGATTAACGCCATCTTTGAGCGAACATCATACTACACATTGCTACTATAATTCAGTTCAACTTTGAAAAGTAAAACATAGATAACATCTCTTAAAATTTGTATACATTTTTTTGGCTCCCCTGATATATTAGGCTGCTTGAAGTTTTCCCATAGCTTACTCAAGTTCTGTACATTTTCCCATTCTTCTTTTCCTGTCTTTAATTTTGAATAGTTTCTATTCGGTGCCTTCAAGTTCACTATTCTTCTGCACTTTTGTTGTTAATCCTACCCAGTGTATTTTCATTTATAGTTCATTTTTTTAATATCTTTCATGTCGCTCCTTGACATGCTATTTCTTTTCCCTACCTTGTTTAACGTAATAAATATATTTGTCATAGAGATAGTAAATAAGGACATAGATATCATCAGTGTCATTTTGTGTGTGTGTGTGTTCCAATAAGAATTTATTTTTAAAAAATGGGCACAATCAGATTTGGCCCATCGGCTGTAGTTTGCTGATTTAATAGGCCTTTTTCCTCAGATTGCTTATCTTTATTCACCTGTCCACAGCCCTTCTTTTCCTCCCTTTATTATTTTGTTGTCACAAATTATCTTTTGATATCATGTATGCATTACCAAATTACAGTATAGTTATTTTTAATGCCCCCTTTATCATCTTTAATCTTTGTTATGCTTAATTTCCTATTCTGAAGTATATTTGCAGTTTTCTGTTTCTGTTAGTCATCTTGACTCAAAGTTTTGTCTACTTTAGTCTTTTTGGTTCTTATATAAAGGCTCCTTTCAATGTTTCTTGTAATGCAGGTCTTGTAGTGGTAAATTTTCTCAGCCTTTGTTTGTCTGGGAAAACCTTTATTTCGCCTTCATATCTAAATGTCAGCTTTGCTGGACATATTTTCCTTGGCTGATGGTTCCTCTCTTTCAATATTTTGAATATTTCCTTCCACTCTTTCCTGGCTTGTAATGGGTTTTTTTGTTTTTTAGTTTTTTAAGATTTTTATTAAAATATAGCCAATATACAATATTATATTAGTTTCAGGTGTATGTCATAGTTATTCAATATTTGTATACCACTGTGATAAGTCCAGCAGTTGTCTGACATCTTACCATGCTATTACAGTATTATTGACTATATTCCCTATGCTGTACATTACATTCCCATGACTTATTTGTTTTATACCTGGAAATTTGGACCTCTTGTCCCCTTCACCTTTTCCCCCTTTTAAAAAATTTTCAATTACAGTTGACATTCAATATTATATTAGTTTCAGGTGTACAGCATAGTGGTTAGACATTTATATAATTTAAGTGATTCCCCTGACTAGGCTAGTACCCACCTGGCACTATACATAGTTCTGGCTTGTAATGTTTTTATTGAAGAATCGGATGATTATCTAATGGGGTTTCCTTTATAGGTTACAGTCTTTTTTTTCCCTGTCTTGAGAAGTCTTTGTCGTTAACTTTTGACAGTTTTATATAATGTGTCTCGGAGAAGGTCTTTTTGCATTCATATAATTAGATGTTCTGTTATTAGCTGCCCCTGAAGTCCAGTTCTTTCCACAGACTTGGGGAGTTCTCATCAATTATTTCTTTGAGGAGGCTCTCTGTTCCCTTCTCCCTCTCTTCTCCTTCTGGTATACCCATTATCCTTATGTTTCTCTTTCTGATGGGAGTCATATTTCTCATACAGTTTTCTCACTTTTTAAAACTCTTAGTTCTCTCTCTTCTTCCTTCTGGGCCATTCCTGGGTTTCTATCTTGAGCTCACTAAACCTGTCATCTGTTTGGTCAGTTCTGTTTCCATTGCTTCCTAATACATTCCTCATCTCTGAATTGTTCATCTCTAAAACTTGGTTCTTTTTTGTGTGTTTTGTTTCAATCTTTTTGGTACAGTACTTCTTTTGTTCAGTTTTCTTCCTGAGCTCATTGAACTGCCTTTCTGAGTCATCTTCTATCTCACTGAGCTTCTTCCTAACTGCAGTCTTAAATTCTGTCATTTACGCCACCGTCTTCCATGACATTGAGTTTGGTTTCTAGAGACTTCTTTTATTTCTGGACTCCCCTTAGGTACCTTAGTTGTTCATGATATTTGATGGATCATTTCCCTGCCTGTCTAGTTAAGGTATTGAGCTCTTTTCTTGTTTAGATACTGTTTTGCTTTCAACAATTCAGCAGGTTGATAGGGAGGGTATTTTTTGTTTGTTTTCCAGTACATGGTGTTATAGGGCTGGTTTTTGTTTTTTTCTCATCTGCACTGTTTGTGCCTCTGGGATCGTAGTGGAGTGGTGTCCCTTCAGTTAAGGAAAGTGCTGTGTACCCCCTGGGATGGTGCGTGTCCCCTCTGTGACTGGCTTGCCTTGGTTATGGGGCCCTACCACTGTGGTAGGGGTATGTGGCAGGTTGTGGAGAATGTTTTGTGAGCTCCCAGTGCTACTACCTTTTTACTAATCTTTGCTGGCCCGTCTGTATTTTTGGAGGCATCTCCACTGCTTCTACCAGGCTCTGCCAGGATGGGTGGGGCAGGAGAGGACAAGTTCACGGTTTCACAGCTCTGCCCCCCTGCTAGCAATGGATGCTGGCCCCACTGTACTGTTTAAGGCATCTGTTTTCTTGACTTGTGGGTTGGGTGGCGTTAGGGAGGCAAGTTCATGAGCACGCAACTCTGCTGCCTTACCAGTGGTGGCTGTGGGTGTTGCTGTACTCTTTCAAGCTTCCCAGCCACCTCTACTGAGGTCTGCTGCAGTGGAGAAGGGAGACGCCATTTCCTGGGGGACCACTGCTTCTAGCCCGTCATACAATCCAGGCCATAGATGGAGGACTGCAACTGATTTCTCCATCACTGCTGTGGTTGCTGGAGCCACAGTGGGCGCTGTACTGCATCTGTGGTACCCATCCCTGTCCCGCCTCCCCTGCTTGTTCCAGTGCACCCACCTTCAGATGTTCCAATGTGCGGATCTCTCAGACATCTTTGTGTGTTGAGCAGGGAATCCTTTGTTGCGTTACAGTTGTCAGACTTGTCAATTTAAGGGGAGAAACAAAGGCGTCTTCTCACTCTGCCGTGATGCTTACATCCTCATCTTTGGCTTTTTATTTATTTTTTTCCCCTTCATTTTGGGTCATATTTTCCTCCTTTGCATGCCTGGTAATTTTTTATTGGTTGTGAATTTTACTTTGTTGGGTGGTTGGGGTTTTGTATGTATCTTTGTTTTGGAATGCAGTTACTTGGGAATACTTGGATCATTTTAAGGCTTGCTTTTAAGCTGTGTTAGAGCAGCCCCTACTCTCGGGCTACATTCCTCCACTACTAAAGCTGTGTCCTGAGTATTCTCCCCGATGGCCTGTTCATTGTGAGGTTTTTCCAATTTGATGGTGGATCCATGAACTATTCCCACTTCAGGAATTTCTCTGCCAGCTACTTTTTGGTGGTTGTTGCCCTGTTCCTGGTAATTCCTTATGCTGATAATTACTCACCTGAAGATTTGAAAGACAAGCCTCTTGCACATTTTTGGAGCTCTCTGTTCTCTGTGCAGCTGCCTTCTCTCTGGTCCTCTGCCCTGTAGATTCTAGCTGTCCCGGCCTCCCCAAATTCTTAACTCTTTTAAGTTTCCTACACCACAGGCTGAAAACTGCCTCAAAGCAGTAGTCTGGGGCAATCGTGGGACTCCCCTCACTTAATTCCGCTATTCTGTATTGCCTCTTGTCCAACATCTAAAACCTATTTTTCTCACATATGTTTTTCCTTTTTTTTTCCTTTCCAGTTTAAGGAAGAGTCAATGTTTTTCCCACCTTAATAAATGGAACAATTTACCCAGTTGCTTCAGCCAAGGCTTAAGATTTATTCTTGGTTGCTCTCTTTTCCCCCATATCTAATCCACCACCAAGTCCTGTCAATTCTACATTCCAGCTGTTAGGTTAAAGCCTCCTTCACTGTCCCCTGGGCTATTGTGCTGCCTGCCTCCTATAGTGTTCTCCACAGCCACTTGAATGAACTTCAAAATACGGAAACTGTATTTGCATCATCCCTACTGAAAGAAACCATGCCTGGCTTTCCCTGTGGTGGCCTCCAAGACCCTTATCAAGCCTGCGTCCCTTTCCAAGGTCACGTTCTCAATACCTCACCGTCACATTGGCCTCCTGGGCTCCATTATTCCAGGTTCTTTCTTGTATGTTTTTCTAGATTTTCCTTGGATGGCTTCTCAGCTGGGGACTTAGCGGGGCCTCCTCTGATGACCCTAGTTAACGTACTTCCACACGTTACTCTTGTTAATCACTTATATGGCCATTTGTTTCCTTCATGGCACTTACCACAATCTTATTGTTTTGCTTCTTTTTGTCCTTCCCCACTAGAATGTAAGATCCTTAAGGCAGGGACTTTAAAAAAAAAAAAATTCACTCCTAGGTCCCCAGAACGCAGAACAGTAAGTACCGACCCGATAATGGGTACTCGATATAAATCTGTAGAATGAATGTAGACCTCAAATAATTTACCATTCATGTAATTTTGTTGTTGTTAGGATGGAGGAGTTTAACTTCATTGTTCTGTCCTCAGTGCTTCATTTATCCCTGTATAATAATTTCTAGGAACTTTTGTTTGGGTACCAAAACAGGAGTTAGATATAGTTTGATAATATTTACTGAGAAATCAAACCAAGATGTAAACAGAACTAGAACAGGATATTCATACACTTAATTGGAATAATAATAACCATAGAAGGATAAGAAAAATACCTGTTCACTTAGTTTTATAATTTGTTATATTGGGAAAAGTCATCCCTTGGAAAATTGCTACAGAGGTATAACCTCAGGCTTCCTAAATATGTACATTATGGAGCATGTATAATATAAACTAAACATTTTGAAAAGTTGAATAACCAAATACTTGCCTAATTGGGGTATGGTTTTCTTGACTTTCAGAGACATGTAGAAAAATTCTCAATACTAGTATGTCTCACAAAGTATAAGCTGAAGGATGTTCTTTTTGGTTCATTGTACTTAGAGGTAAGTGGGTCTATGCACTGTAAAAATAACCATCTTTCCAATTAATGAAATTCAGTTTTGAAATTTTTTAAAAATCTGCATTCTCATAATGGGCCAAATGGGTGTCACTTTCAAATATAATGTATGAGTTTGGATTATCAAGAAGGAAATTCATTAAACTTAGTCTCATCTATACATGTATTGACTAGTTTTGTCATTTAAAGTACTCCTTTGCTTTTTGCAGTTATTGGTGCCCATCTTGACTAATGAAGTTTGAATTTCACAAATGTGAACTACTTCCATACCTTTCCTGCAACACGTCCTGGGCCTGTAAGCTGTACGAAGGTATTACTCAAGGTAACAAATGGTGGTGGTTTACTAAGGACAAAATAAGCCTCCTGATTTGTTTATTTGCTAACAGTTCTGCTTGACTTTAATGGAAACATTGTAAAATAGACGAGTACCCACGGGATTCTTTGTCAAAATGTAGGATTAGGCTGTATTAAAGCACTTGGCTGTGTTTTCGTAGTTTAATGTACATGTGAAAAAGATTCAGAGTTCTCTAGTAGACCGAATTCCAGTCCTCATAAGTCTTCATACTCCCTTCTTACACGTCTTAAGTTTCTATTTGCAACACTGAAAACAGATCCAAGTTAGCGGGTGTCTTACATTTATTCAGTTAACTAGAGCAAAGATGATAGATAGCATGTAATAATTATGGCATGCTTTGAACAAGTCATTGTATTACTGATAAACCTTAAGAGCATGACTGGTAAAGAGCTGCCTACATAAATAAATCTGTTCTTGTTTAAATAGCGCAGATAGTCTTAGGCAGTGGAGCATGCCATGAGGATGTAAAAAAATTGCTCTGATGTGTTCCTCATTCCAGACGGAAGCATCACATTTTGTGACTGAAGTCTGTGTTTATACCAGGGATCCGTAACTCCAGGGGCACACTACGGACTAAGCTTCCCCTGGGACACAGCCCTGGGTCATTCGTCAGATTGTCACGCGTTTTAACTAATTTGAATATTCCTGGCTTTCTTAAAACCCAGTTCTCTTTGCATGTTGGATCTATTAAACATGAAATGCGTGTGTCCACATGTCTGAAAGCATTTTGGCTTTTTCTCCATGAGACGATCTTACTTTTGAAGAAGGAAAGAACCAAGATAGTCACATGTAGAAATAAAAAGCCAAATGCTTTCCTATGTCCAGGACTTCTGAAATAGGACTTGACTGTTCCGAAGCTACTTGGTCAGTCACATTTGATGTAACCAGGTCAGAAGAAGACAATATTACAGGATCTTAGTCTAATCTTCCCAGTGAGACATGTCACTGCGTCTCAGCACTGCTTTTGCTGTTGTGATCAGTAAGAAAATCTGTCCACTGAAACAACAGTAAAACTGTTGTGCTGTCACTTTCTACAGCCTTGGTAGGACACATATCTCCATCATGGCACTTGGGTTTTTTCCTTAGTGTGAGTTCATGCAGTGGTAGGCATTTATTTTCCCCCTCAAGAGTATTAAATAGGTTTTTGGCATTATTCAACCAAGAATTAAGTCAGAGCACTTTAAACGTACGTATAACCTCTAGTAAATAGAATGACAAAAATAATGTAAAATGTCGTATTCTGATGAAATAGAATTTTGTGGTAACTGGACTTACACTACTCTATCCGTTAAAAATGTCTAGTAACTGAATTTCCAATAAGACAAACCCTTTTTCTCTCCCTGACAAGAAAGGATTTTTTGGGGTAGTAAATTACTTAGGGAAAGCTAGTTTCTTTACAATGAAAGGTAAAAAATAGGTACAATGATATTTAACTCAATCCAATTTCAAACTTAACCTATGTAGATAAAAGTATAGCTATATAGGTAAAGTCATCATTATGAAGAGTCTTCCTGTTTGTAGGACCGTGTTTGTTACTTGGAGGGACAAAAATCTGTTTCGGGACTCAGATCATGATGAGAAAATTAGCTCCACAAACAGAAAGCAACATTAAATAAGCCTGACAGTAGAAAAAATGCAGGCCGTAAATTGGTTTTAGGTGTTTTTTTTTAATATCTATATAAAAAATAACGAGCGATTTACAGATCTCTTTCTCTAATCAGAACCTCGAGTGTATATATAAAGGTACTGTACAATATATAAACATTTACAACCAGTACATCCATATTTTGCTTAGCATTCCAAGGCCACATTGCTAAGTCAGTATATAATCAGGACAGTGACAGGTTACTTAGAAAGGACAGAGCCACATCAGACTGACAACATATGACATCAAAGTTATGTCACAGTTAACAATAAAAATAGGATTTTTATCACTAATTGTGGACTACAGGGAAAATAAATCATTTCTGTGGTACTAAATTCTTAGCGCTTATCAAGCCTCCTAATTTTGCTCTATTCAAGTAGTTACAATACATGGGTAAATATAGTTCTGGATGAAAAGGGAATTTCAAAAATCTCACTCTGGGAAGCACATCTTATCTACAGGGGCTGATTCAGTTGTTATATTAAAGAGTTTCACAGTCAGACTCTGAGAGGGAAGGACTCGGACCTAATATTTCACAACAACAAGATGGACCCAGGGCAGCAGAACAAGTGTGTCCAAATACTCCATAAGATGGTTTTATTCTGAGAAGTTCCTTTATTTATAGATGCTACTGAATGTTGGGACTGAAAAACCTGCATCTTGGGACTGAAAAACCTGCATCTATTTTATGGAGTCAAAAACTGTCTCTACCTTCTAATAAAAGTCTTTAGTGCGACTTTAAAAAAAGAACTCTGAAAATCTGTACAAGCGAAGCAGATGTTTAGTCTCCCTTTCTTGTGCAAAAACAAGAAAGTAAATGTAGCTAGAGATTAAGATTTAGCACGTACTGTCTGTCAGCATGTTTGTCCTTACGTGCCGAGCGGGGCTTACAAGGGTTCTGCGTCTAAACCCCTGAACTGGTACAGCTGCTACCAGATGAAATGGTACTGTATCTGGCAGTGGGCTGTGAAACTGGTTAAATGATGAAGTCCATCACAAAAGCTGTCTAATATTTTGACTCTTCAAATATGTATTACATATTAACAACTAATAACTTAGTAGTAGGTACAACCAATATGTCCAGAAATTGGGTAGTTTTTTTTAAAGCACTATTTCCACAGGCTTCTTTGTGGTTTTACAGTGAAACAACTGGAATAAAAGGGTGAGCGGAGCTGCTATAATTATGTCAGAGCCGGATAACACAGCAGGAAGTGAACTCTTCATTGCTTACATTCTCATTTTGAACAGCAAATTGTAAGTAAGATCTTGAACAGTTATTTGAAATACTTCACCCAGCCAAATTAAAACACCAAGCCATAAAACAGTGTCAATATTTAACTACATTTCAGACATCACAGTAGTGATGCTTGAGTTGTATTTTGAAACTGGGACATCATCAGTAGCTGGTAGTAGAGGGAACTGCCATCTTTAATGATGAGTTCATCTCTTCGTCTGCAAGGACTCAAATATTTCTCTCTGTAAACATGCAACATGCTATTGAAAATAATCAACTTCCAAGCCAAACCTAGTTTTTCCATCACTGTGGAAATATCTGAGTGACAAGGATAAAATAGACATGATACAGTAGATAACTTGGCACAAATATAAAGTGAGTTGTGACCACATTGTTCATATCACATGTCATTTGTTCAGACACTCATGACGACGAGCAGGGCACTGTCAGGTGAGTTCGAGGGCGGGCAGCCAGCCAGGGGGACAGTGGGTTCTTAGCAAACCTACAGGCCCTTCATGCAGCCTACGTAACTTGAGGCTCAAATCAAAATGTACTTATGTGTGTTTTAGAATTTCTGAAAAAAACGCCTTTTTTGTGTTTTTTTTGAAAATGCTGCTCTTTAGTAAAAAGATTACAGCTTGTTTTTCTTTGTTTTATACTGAAGGTCACAGCCGTTTTTCAGCCACACCACTAGTGCCTGTGGCTTTATGTGCACTTGGCACCTTCCAGGGCCCTGGAGTTATTGGTGTTTTCCTAGCTGGAGATCCACCTTCAGGTTTGAACCCTCCACTCTCTTTGCTTTTGTCACCTGCCTCTAGGTCTTTTCCCTTGTGGTCTTCTGTTTTGTTCATAACCATTCTTTCCTCAGGTTCCTGCTTCAACTTCTTTTCTGATGGTCTGACAGTTTCTCCTATCTTATCTTTACTAGAACTTGTTTCTCCTAAGGTTGCTTTCTTTCCTTTTTCATGCTCAGATACTACTCTACTAGTAGTAGCATTATTAGTCTTTTTGGATGGAAGAGACTTCTTCTCATCCATCCTCTTGCTTCTTTTCTCTGGCGACCTTGTTCTGGTTTTTCCCGACTCTCTCTGCTTTATATCTTTCCTGCCCACACCCGCTCTTTCCTTCCCCTCTGAGATCTGCTCAGCACTCTCACCAGCATGGCTCCCTGCTCTTCGACTCGCAAACTCTGATAATTTGGCTTCAGCGTTTTCATGGTCTTTGCTTCCTTCAGATTTTTGCTGCTTCTTTGGGCTTGAAGACCGCCCTCTGTTGCTTCTGCCATGATCTTGTCCAGAACCTGCTTTGGGGCTGATCTGACAACTTTTATTTTCCCCTTTCCTGGGGCTGAGTGATCGATCTCTGGGTCTTCTTTTGGGGTCATTTTTTGGAGGACCGGGAATCTTTTCTGAATGTTCCTCTGCATAGCGACTGGCTGACTTCTTGGGGCTGGCAGACCTACCTCTTTTTGTTACACCATTTTCTACTTTGAAGAGATTTTTCTTGTCACTGTGCCCATGGCTGTTGTGTGGATCCCTTTTACTCACATTTTTCTGGAGAAGAGACTGATGTCCATTTAAAGTGCTTTTCTTTTCAGGCACAAGGTCCTTGAACTCTTCGGCCTTTTCAGATATCTGAACTCGCATGAAAGATTCTTCAATTACTGGCATGTGAGACTCTTCAAATATGGAAGCAGAATGTGAAGGTGGGGGAAATGGTGACTGTTCATCATAAATCACATGTGAAGATGAAGGATTAGTAATATCCCAATCACCTGAAAAAAGGGATTTGAATGGAACGTTGTTAAACTCTGGAATTGTAAAGAGGAACAATCAGTTTTGTGCTTTGACAGCCATTTAAATTGTATGGATGGCTTAAACTAAACCTGAGTAGAGTATTTTAGAGTTTATATATGTTTAGATATCTCTCTATAAAGACAGATGTATATAGACAGCTGACTTGTACATTAAGGGTAGATTGTTTATATATACACAAAATAACAGTCTTCATTTTTCCAATTACTTATGTATGATTAGTGAGATAAAAGCAGGGGTGCCAAAAAAATGTATACACATGACTTGTATTCATATTTTGTTATCAGTATATATTATTACAATTTTAATAGTTTTTTCCTTTCTTAAAACGTGTGTACATTTTTTTTGGCACCCTCTGTATATTCTTATAAGTAGTAGGATTCTGTATATTCTTTATAAGTAGTAAAGTCCCGTAAAAAGCTTAAAATTAGACCAAATTACCTGGTCCAAGAAGCTGGCTAATTTAACTGGTATCAATGGAGATAGAGTTTAAGATTATAGAGCTTATCAAGGAGACCAAACTGGTAACCAGAATGGGGTTCATGGGCATTTATAAATACTTTTCTTGCATTAAGCTGTCAAATTTCATGTCAAAAGGAAACTGAAAAGTGCAGAAGATAGGAGTAGATGTATTTAATAGCATCATTTTTAATTAAAAAGAAGGAAGTGATTTACAAGACATGCAAATTTACCAAGTCTTTTTAAGGAAAGACCAAGAAAAGCCCTGAAAGCCTTAATGTTGCTCAGGTTTCACGTAGGAGCACAGACCGGAAGGAGCCAAACCTGAAGAAGGAAGAGAAAAAGCCTAGGACTATGTAAAAAAAAAAAAAAAAAAAAAAAAATCACAGGCAGTTAGCAAAGGTGTCACTGGGAACGTATGATTTATAAGCAGATGGTGGAAGGTAATACAGTCAGAGCATTACAGGCTAGAAGGGGACTGCAGGAGGTCGTATTTACACTTATCCCTCAGAAGCTGGGGTGGGGGCGGCGTAGGGGAGGAAACTAGAAGGGACAAGTTCTCAGTGGTGTGGTACTTCATTTCTAGAGTAGTGCACGCAATTAAAAAGTAGTGATTTTTTTTTTAAATGTGGTATTTTAAAAACATACAGTGAAACTAAGGAAGTTTAAGATCAGTGTAGGAGTCTAGACGTGGCAATACCTTAGCTCCAGGTAATACCTTGTCTGCAGCTAGGGCTAGATAGCAGCTTGTTTTCACAAGGTACCATAAAAGCCTGGAGTTACGCTACTCATTGAGAAACTTATCTTACTATAAGGAAATACCATTTGAAGAGGTTTCAGGTGTTTTTCATGACATTTAAATTATTTGTCTCTAAGGTCCTTGTTTACAGGCCCATTTCTCTGCAACAGCAACCATGTTTTCTGTTGAAATCAGCTTAACATACATCCCGTTCCAACAAAAGTCCTGCCTGAAGCCTGTTAGGTTATTTGTAACGAGGCTCTGTAACTAGCTTTAGATGGTTCTGGTATCTACCTTTGACCCAGCTCATAAAATGCCCCCTCCCTAACACAGTCTTAACTTTTCAGTTACAGGTGAGCGACTTTACTTACCATGGTCAGGTATCAAGCCAGTTCCTGGCCTCAAAAGAAGAAGAACTTTATTGCCACCAGCCTGAATGAGCTCAATTGCGCGAGTATGTGTGATGCCTTGTGTCGGTTCTCCATTGATTTCAACAATCTGGTCACCAACCTGGACAGAGGGACAGTCCCAGGAACAACGTGAAACTCTGCGGCCCTTGTCAATTTTGCTTCTGTCGACTCAAGAGCGGCTCAGCCTAGCTGAGTGCCTCTCATGTGTAAGCTACTTAATTTGCACACGGTGCTGACATGTTAGAGTTGATGAGGGGTGGCTAAATGGTAGCAATAGGAAGAGAAAATGTCCGGTTTCATTTACTCTATAAACACCCCATGTGGGAGAGTTTTATATGAGTAGTAAGCAGGTTCTAGGCATCCTGAAATCTAGAATCAAATAGTCACAGCTTCAAACTGAAAAAATTCACCTTGGGGAATATATTAATATGAATAATTTAAAACCAATAACTGGCTCATTCTTCCTTACTTGAGTGTCAAATGATTTCCCTAGTAAACAAACGTAAAACTAGGGATCAGAATAAGATGACTCAAACAGTTGCTATTTACTAGGAATGTCATTATTTTGAAAGGAAAACTGTGACTTTTGCAAAGGGCCTGATTAAAGATAATGACAGTAGTTGATTTGAAAATATAGTCCAGATTTGAAAATATATTTCAAGGTGACAAGCAACTGAAGGGGATTGGCTGGAAGACAAAAACTGAACAATGGAAAATGACTGAAACGCCAAAAAATAATTCAAATATTTATAAAAGCTTACTACAACTATCAAGAAATAACAGAAGAGGCCTGGATAATTATTTCACAAAGGGTGGGACAACTCTGCATCCACAGTAGGGCTGGGCCTCGGAAGTCATATCTTTGTTTCTGTCCTGGCAGAATGGTCCCATTTCCCTGCCTGTTAAATGGGGATAATATCATTATGTACTGCCTGGGCTACTTGGGAGGATGAGATAAAACATGACTATCCACCAAGCATGAATAAATGTTCAAGTTTTTTCAAGTTCTCTATTTTCTGGTTCCCCCCCACCAAATTTAAAGTATATCAGTATGAATTTAATAGTAGACTGTACAACGCAAAAAATTTTAAGTAAGCTATGAAACAGAATGTTTTGTTGCATATTTATGAAAAAATGATGAGAGTCTCACTCTTGAAGAGATGGAAGCTATCAGACAGGATCAATGGATTTAACATAAACTAGAAATCTTTAAAAATAACCAAAATAAGATGATAGAATAGAATGGAGAAAAGTAATAATTATGATTTTAGAAAACCTTATCTCCAGAATACATATAAGTGAAACAGATTGCCCTTAAGTGATTGAAGAAAAATGATTTTCAATGGGAAATACAGATGATAAATTAGCACTAGTATATACTTCTGCTGATAATTATGGAATGAAAATAAAGCAGATAGTATTTGGAGCATGCTTTAGGTATATCTTCTAAAACATGATTGAGGTTATAATTTCAATCACATTCTTTGGCTTAAATTTACTATCCAAACCTGCATATTTCTTATTGTTTTAGCACAACTAAACCACAATAAAACTTGTAATTGAACAGATTTGCCACCAGGTGTCATTTTTGTTTAAGTTTGAAACTAAATAGGGGGGAAGGAGAAGAGAGCCGTGGCTTTAAGATTTATGGTAGACAAGCCCTCAGAGAGGGCAAAACGCTCTATACTGGTCTCTACAAAGCTAAAGAGTAAAGAGCACCCTTGAGTAAGAAATGTAAACATTCTTTTACAGCTTTATTACTTTAAAGATTTTTCAATGTGATTAAGAATAAAGTTAGGGAATACATCTTGATAAATTGAATAAATTCAAGTTCAGGATTTGTACTACTGAAAAACAAAATTGAGGAGGACAGGAGAAGAGAGAAATGAAAGGGAGAAAACAATGAGACTAGGAGACTCAAAAGGAGAAAAGTTGGGAGGAAAGGATAGGGAAAAATTATGTTCCTTTAAAAAAAAATCACTATTTTTAAGTCTTGCAGTTTTTAAAACATCCAATAAAAATGTATTAAAATTACAAAACAATATTACTAACACCTTGCTTACATCATCATATAACCTGTTACACTTCCGTGCCTCCCAACGGAAGTCAAATGCAAATGGACACAAGCCATGGCCTGCCATGGAGAGTCCACAAAGTGGGTTTGGAGGACCACAGACTGGGGTCACACTGTGGCTGTCACAGGTGAGTGATCCCAGCAAGTGACTTAGCTTCCCAGAGCCTCAGTTTTAAATCTATAAGTGGGGATGATGGCACCTACTCATCCAGTTTTTGTGAGATTACAAGTAACCTACAAGTAACCAGCTAAACATGTCGCCTGGGAGATAGCGGACAAATTTTCTAAATCTGATTTTGTTCTGTTAAATACTTAAGTCTGACACTATTCCCAAATATAAACTTTTTCCAGCTGATTTCTCATTTTCTTAGCCCACCACCTGTTTTTCTTCTGTCTAAATTTGAACCAGATTTAAGGACCACCTTAAGACTCACTAAATTTGGATCCTCTCAATGACTCAACACCCTTCCATTATTTATGACAAGTTAACATTTTCTTGTCTTACTGAATACATTACTTTGTTAATTGCTTCATATAACCCAAGTTCTGTCCACCTAGCAATAAGTTCTGGGAGATAAATAATTCTCTCATAGCTAGGAATATTATCCTTCCACCTTATTCTTTCTACAATTGAACACCTATGAATATTCAAGGTGCTATGTCAGGTGCTGGAGATACTGGAGTGACAGGCATGAGACACCAGTACCGGTGTGTCGCCCAGCATGGCTGACAACAAAAAATGACACCATTGGGTTAGAAGGGAATGGCAAGCGTCTGTCTGCCTTTGCGGTTTTAGCGATGGAAGACCTTGCTTCTCGGATTCAAGAGTTTTCTGCATTCCCTTCCATCAACTAGTTTCAGACGTTTCCATTCGAGAGCCACGACCAAAGGGAGCCGACAGAAGCCAACTCACGTGAATTCTGCCGTCTTTGATGGCAGGCCCGTCCTCGGCAAGACGCAAGATGAAGAGCCCCATGTTGTATTCCTTTCCCCCGCGGAGGCTGAAGCCGAAGCCCCGGGGACCTCTCTCCAGCTCCACTGGATAACAGCCGGGGATCTGGAGAGAAAGAAGTGTACACAAAACGAGTTTTCGTGGTCTGCTTTATTTACGGTCTGAAGAAAGACTACTCATAACTGGGAGAAATGACTTGTACTCTCAGTATGCATTTCCGTATCATAAGGAAGGAATGGAATTTTTGACGGGCTATTTAGTTTTTATAAATGCAACTTAAAGGAATCGGAAGATTACATGTCTTCTCTACTAGTTGGTCAGTGTGCAACAGAATAATCAGAATGGAGTTTTTGAAAGTACTTCCTTTAAGTCGATTTTGACTAATTTTTCTGAAAAAGGAAAAAACCCAAACCCTACTTTAACCAAAACACTGCTATTTCTAAGTACTTCACCAAGGGTTCAAATTACTCCAACTGTACTGCAAACTTTTACTCTTTACATTCTCTCAGGAAAGCTAATAGAACACCAAACACACAGTAGGTCCTCAAGAATTACTAACTTGGGGAACAAATTTATCTGAACTGATTGGCAATAAAAATCCACCCGTGTGAGTGATTCAGCAAATGAAGTAACAGTCCGCATCTGGGGGGATATCGTTTACCTGATGGTGCCGACTGCCTACAATTGAAATCATCGCGGTGTCAGGCTGCGCAAGATGCTTGTGGTCTGACCACGAATGTCTGTAAGTTGTGGAGACATCTTTTCCAACCTCACCTTCCAGGGCACTTCTACGAGAGAGAAGTCGAATCACCCTCTGAACTGAGAAAATGAACAACAGTCTAAAAGGGAAGGCGGGTTAATGATCTTTCTTTTAAAAGCTGAACCATGCCACTCTCCTCCTGACAAACTGCTATAAAGACCGACCACATCCAGAAGCAGGGATACTATACAGAGACCTGCTCCTTACACCGCAGCATTGCTTAGTCTCTCCACTGCCCCTTGTTTTGTTTTAAGGGCATCTCAGTGCAGTTTACGTCAAGGAAAACTGCCCTCAAGTAACTGAACCAGACAGAGGGCAGACAAAGTGACCCCATCACAGTGAAAAATGGCTCTCCTACAGCACCGACACCTGTGAAGATGCTGACTTTCTGGAAACCCAGTTTCTGTTTTACAGCCAATATTTTCAACAAAAGAGGAAAGGAGCAGGTACTAATACTGCTTTGCTCTGCTCAGTCTGAGAAGACAGCAATCCATGTGAGACTGGGGCTTCCTTCTCTCCCCACATTAGGAGGACCAAGCGTAGCATGGCCATGATTGGACAATGCTGCTGTGTCCTGGGATGGGGCTGGGAAGAGGGATGAAGGTTACTGAGGGAGGGAGTGGAGGGAAGAGGGATGGTATCTGAGGGTGGTAAACGCAAGAGTTCCCATTTTGACCTCACCAGCTGCCTTCTGCACAACTGTGTGGGGCGGGTGATGAGGAGTGGGGAGGTGAGCAGAGAAAAAACCAAAACCTGAGAACAGCTTACCTGTCGCCAGGTACGTGGTTGGCCTGTGACTGTCCCATGGGCCTGTGCTGCAGAGCTGGGCTTTGCCTGGCTGAGTTTGTTCCCGATGGTGGGCCATGAGGCTCTGTTCAAAAGAGGAAACGACAGAGATAAGAATCTGTACATAAGAATGTGAAGGCAAAGTGGATCTGTGAACGTGAGACAGTAGCAAGTGGTTACTCTTTACCGACTTCCGTGACTCACTTCCGTGCCTGCAAGTGGGACATCACCATTTTTCCCTATGGCTTTTGGGTAATGTTTGTGTTTGACGAGCACACCAATCGTACTCTTACTACACACACTTGCCCCCTTCCCTCTTTATTCTGATCATGCATATAACAGGAGAATCAGAAATGAACACACCCAATAGTAACATTACCACGAGGACAGAGCTCCAGGAACTCCTGTAGCCTAGCCTGTGGGTTTCCAGGGCACACGCCCCATAACTGGTAAACCCTTCTAGATGGCAATGACAGGTCTCAGGAATCCTGGAACACAAATGCGCGGCTGCAAACAACACACTTATCTTTGAACCTGGATCTTTAATATGGGAGCAATTATCTCGCCTGACACTGAACAAAATCATCCCAAGTGTTGACAAATGTTTGTAAAGGTTTTCCTGCTATTTTCTTAGAGCACAAATACAGGTGAACAAAGTAACATTTGTTTCTGTATCCTCTGCAGCAGCTCCAGATCTGCTGTTCTTTGATGGCAGATTTCATCACTTCAGCATCTAGAACTAGCTGGCGAGTCCTGGGAGATGACAGGTAAGGTTCTTCAGGCTGCCGGACTCATGTTTTTAAAGCGGAAACTTTCCAATATTTTACCCTGTCCAAATATCACACATAGGATATTTAAAATATCAAGGAGAAGGAGCATAGCTTAGTGATTACGACCATGAACTCTGAAGCAAGGCTGACAGTGTTTAAGCCTGACCCCATCATTTACGAGCTGTGTGTTCTTGGGCAAATTACTTAAATTCTCTGTGTTTCCCATCCTCTAATCCATAGAAAGGGAATTATAGCTACCTCATGGATTTTTGAAATATCTAGCAAATCCATAGAGACAGAAAGTAGATAAGTGGTTTCCTGTACGGGGGATATAATATTCTGGAATTAGTGGTGATGGTTGCACAACCTTGTGACTATACTAAAAACCACTGAATTGTACACTTTAAAATAATGAATTTTATAGTACGTGAGTTACATATCAAAAGAAAAAAGATATGAAAACTAAATGCCATGCACGATCCTGGATTGGATCCTGAAATAATAAATTAACATTAAAAAGAAAAGCATACAGTGCTGAGAAAAAAACACACATAAAAATCTATAACTCAATACCACTTATATAACTCAAAAATAATTGCCAACACACACACAAATATATATTTTAAAAGACACCTCAATAAAACAAGTCATACACAACACGCTGAACTGGTCTCCAGTGGGAGGAGGGCGAGAAATGAGAGTGGGAAATGGAGACAAATAGGAATAAACAAATGGAAAACAAAACAAAAATTAAGACACTACCAAAACCGTTCTAACAGTCCTCAGTGGCTTTTGGTAACTTGTATTCACTCTTAAAATGGAATGAACCAGACACAAATTTAGGAGTCAATTTGGAAAATAATACAATTTAAAGATTTCTTTACAATAAGCAAGAACAGCCAGGCATAATTAATTTATGTTCTATACTTGAGAATCAGACACCATGGTGGTGAAAGAGGTGGTGATGTTGGGAATGCCATGAGACAGACAGAGTCCCAAGTCGTGAATGTGTGAGAGTTTTATACCAGGCGTGACAAGTGGTGTGGGAACTTAGTTAACCATTTCCTTGGCAAAATAAGCACAAATATTAAAGAGTACCTAGCAAAAGGAGAAAAAGAGAAGGAAGGGAACAAGTTTTTCTTTCTCCATGGAATTGTCTTTTATCTATTAGTAGTGAATGGCTTTTGGAGAGTAAGGGAACAGAATCAGATGGGATGGAATGCAGCTCTGAGACATGATCTGAATGTGTGATTGCTGCAAAGTGCTTTAAATATTCATTTCACTCTTTAGTCCAGTTGATAGAGTTTATACTAAATACAATGCGAAACTTGGAAGACTTACAAACTCTGAGTCGGATTTTTATGGACAGGAGAGAGAACTTTCTATTTTTCTTTTTTTCTCTGAGAAAAATAAGATTCTGAATGTTTCCGTAGTGTGATGAAACACAGAATATAATAAAATAAGCTGTAATAGTTGAAATGTGATTTTACATGTCAAATGTAATTGTAGTGTAACAGGCAGCGCCTACCTATGAAATGGACCTTATGTTACTGGGAGTTTCCTTCCACCCTTCCATTTTTCCTAAACATTGGCTGGCATTACATAGGAAACCTTAAAGGTATGACCAGAAGTATTTGGGCCAGAATGTCAAAGTTAAATTTCATTCTAAGAAAAATGAGCAATTTTGGACAACCTCTCAGAGAAAAAAACATCAACAATAAAGGGTAATTTTTTGGGGAAAAAATTACACTGAGAGAAAGAAGTGGTCTTTCTACTCCTGAACTATCTATCTTGAGGCTACTCAATGTGTGGTTCATGCGTCAGTCAGCAGTAAGATGTGTACAGATATTGAGAGTAAGTATTTAGAAAAGTTTATAATGAGTTGACCGAGTAATTTTATGTCTTCATTTTTTATTTAATTTTTATTATATTTCACAAAAAAATGCTGGCCTGCGATGGATTGGAAAATAACCTTCGTCCTTTTCTATAGAAGGTTTGGGAAACACTGATCTATCTACACTGCAGCTAGTTCCACGACTTCTAGCAGCTTCTACCACTACTGTATGCCAAGCCTGGTGATATAACTCTACTACATCCATCATTCTCAGAACAACCCTGAAATGTTAGCTCCTGTGGCACTGAGGCCTGCTTTTCTTTGTGGGTCACAGAACAAATTTAAGGCTAAAAAGCAGGCTACAGAGATCATGGCAAAGAAACTGAGATAAAGAAATCTGACCAAAATCGCACTTAAGTAACACTAATTCTTCATTCAAAAAAAAAGTGTTTATTGAGTACTTACTATATGCCTAACATTGTAGTAGGCCCTTGAGATTTAGCACTGAATGTGACAAAATCTCTAACTTCATGAATCTGAGAATTATATATTCTGGTGGGGGAGATGGCAACAAACAGTTTAATCTCAGGAAGAAAAGTAAAGCAGGGTAAGGGATCAGAGGAGGGCTGCAGGAGGCAGGCAGGCAGAGGGTTATTTTAGAAGCTGTGATTAAGGAAGGAATACTGGCGAGGAGGCAGATTCTGGAGCCCAACTGCCTGATTCAAAGACTGGTTCTGCCACTGTCACTGGTTTTATGGCCATGGGCGAGTTATCTAACTCGTCTGCAGCTCGGTTAGCAGATGTAAAGTATTTAAAGACAGTATTGGCCACTTAGTGCTTATGAATTATTATTATTTCCTGAGGTGGTGAGATTTAAGCACAGACCTGATCGAGGGAGCCAGCTATGCAAAGATGTGGTCAAATAAGGACCGCTATCATCAGACGTTAGGGTATTCATGAAAATTGTATACATTTTCACCTTTCATCTTCACAATGATCCTGAAACCGGTATTATTATTCCCCTTCCACACATAAAAAACTGAAGGGTGGGAATGCTCAGTGGCTTGTTTAAGGTCACATGACTAGCTAATAGGTGTCAGTGAACTCTGTCTGTCAAAAGCCTTACCTCTTCTGTTGTGTTTATACTGCCTCTGCCAGGCACTGAACCAAAAATCTCTTGACTTTTCCTTTGTTCATTTCTTCACTTGATCATTCATTCATTTACTCATTCCCTCATTGTAAAAAGGAAGTGCCTATGGGGTATCATAGGAAATATTTTCTTTGCCTTCAAAGAGAGATACTCCATTTTAACAGGGAGATAGATGAGAATACTGCCCAATGAGTCACAGAGACAAGCAGTGGTATGGGATTTCGGGGAGGAGGGGAACCCCGCGTGCACAGAGGACAATAAGGCCCCGCTCAGGAGAGGATTTGGGAGGTAAATCTAAAAGACAGGCTGGCAGCACAATCATAATAACCATTTTTGTACAGAGAGTGGTAAAGCGTTGCAGCTCCAGCTGAGGATTTTAGAAGGAAGACTCGGCAGAGTGGGGCAGCATGTAGAACAGACCAGAGAAGGGAAAAGAGCAGAGGCAGGGATGTCACAAGGTTCTGGAACTCGAAAGGGCCTCCGAGAGCAGCCAGGTGAACTTGTATTTGTGCAGGATCCCTACAGGATCTTGGACAGAAAGGAGATTTATGTGATACCTTAGAAATGTACGCGAGAGGAGCAGTAGAAAGAGAAAAGAAAGAAAGCATCGAGAATTAAAAGACCCCAAAACTGACTAGAGTAGAGGATCATGGAGGGGTGGGGGGATGGGGGAATGGGACATGAATACACACTGTAGTACAGGGAATTTTAATATGCAAGACTGACCCTTTAAAGTTCTGCTCTTTTGGGCTTCTCATTAGTTTTACAATATTAGGAAAAAAGGAGATGAGTATTATGTAATGGTCACCTTGTGCTATCCAAAAATGGTTCCTAATTAGAAATTCTTAATGATCAAAAGGCAGCTTTAAAGCAAGGCAAGACGCTAAATGCAGGTTATGCCCCATTTATTGGCCATCCCAACATGCTCCCTTTCCCCCCATTTATAAGGCAGCTGCCCAGAACCAAGCCCAGCCTCCAAGGAAAGGCACACTGACGCATGCGCATGACATGAAAGACTTTCAGTGACTTTCTTTGAAGTCTTCAGAGGATTTTCTCTCACTCCAGCAGAGACTTAAGACATTATTTTAAGAAAGTAAGATCTGAAAGGATTCCAGTCTCTTTCACAGCCAGGTGCTTGCTTCTCAGGTACATGAATAAATAAATGGCCACCACTCACTAACTGGATTCTTTTTCTTGAGCTCCTAACAATTCTATAATAAACTTTCAAATTCATTAAGTGGGAAAGGCAAAACATGAGACTCCAGGGTATGTAAATGGTTCTGTCACTGCAGAGACTCGGACAATGCTGGAGGAAGCCACCGCCTTCTGCAGGCTCTGTCCCCTCGGGTCAGCGAGGGGTCAACTGGTTCTTACCTTCTTCAGCAATGACCGTTAGTGTGACAGTGACACCAGCGTCCTTGATTAGCTGAACAATGTTATCGTGGGACAGTTCAATAATGGACTGCCCGTTCACCGCAGAGATATGATCTCCAACCTTCAGTTTTCCACAGCGATCGGCTGGACTGCCTTCTATGACTCGGCCAATTTTATGCGGAATGACTGTGGGAAAAAGAAAAATCCCCAGGTTTTTCAATTATTTAAGATCTCCTGTACTGTTGGTTTCATCATCATCATCATCATTATTGAAAAATTGAATACAATAACATCAAAGGAAATTCTTTAAAAATATAGCAAAAAAACACGTGATCATCCTATCCAAAGACAACTATTAATCTTTTCACATCATGGGTCACTTCGGCCCACGGACATACTCTTTACATAGTTGCCCTCACAGCATATAAACCTCTCTGCTATTTCCCATTTACCACATACCTTTTTCCAATTTTTATATTGCCATCTTAATAATCCTGTTTAAAGGCTGCTGACCTCATGGATAATATTTCACTAATCTGATGTTTTTTGTTTGTTGTTGGCCTTTTGAGCTGTGTCACGTTTTGGGCTATTTTAGAAACTGCTGCAGTGAGACCATCTTTGGTTCTGCTGAAGGAGCATTTACTCCCCCCTTATAATAAATGCAGTTCAAACTCAAGCTTAGGACTCAGAGAAGTTCCTGGTCAGAAATTAGTACAGTGAAATGCCTGACCATTAAAATGAATCATACTTAGTTCTATAGCAACATTAATTCCTTTTATTTATGTCTTTAGGTCTTTTAAAAATTAAAAAACGGAGTAGAATTAGAACATCAAATGGTTCACATTAAGATTATTTGGCTCGTGGACAAAATCCTACCCTGAAAGCACAAAGAGGGGGCCTACGGCTTTTGTGAAGACACTCTGGGCAGTCCTATTATATCTCTAGCTTATAACACTAAAGGCTTTCCTAGACTGACTTTTCAGACACTTTGCTGTTATTATGGCTTAAAATGAGTTCTCAGACATTCAGGAATCTTGTCCAAATATCTTTCACCAATTTCATAAGGAGCATTTGTATTAAGACACAATGTTCCTTCTAGGTTCTCTGAAAATTTCCTTACCTAGTTCAGTAAACTTATCAGGCACTTGGGCTCTTTCTGACTACTGATTGTTATGAATAGGGATAATTAATATTTAAAATGGCACTCTGATTATGTTTAATTTCCATAGTCAAATGGGCTCGTTGCTAAGTATTTCTTAGTCTTATGTGGTGTATGTTGGGGACATTTTAATTGACCTTCATTTGGACTGGAAATTATTGTCAGCTGTGATATATATCCCCACAGATACCGCTGTTCCTTGGCTCCTCTAGGGTTACCCAGTGAGAGATTTCACCTTAATGTACAGGAAGTCAATGTTGGAAGCAAGTGCCTTTTAGCTCTGAATTATACCAAGCACTTATTATGCCATTTTCCTTACAAAGTGATTAGAAAAGAGCCAGGGCAGTGAGGGCTCTATCCTGTGCCAGGTGGTATGAGTGGATTCACTGAGAGAACAACAGGTGGCACATTAGAAACATATGGTGACTCATATGGTGGCCCTGTGGTGCCCTTCTAAATCAATACCTTAGTTATTCTCCTTCTTAGGAAAGATTTACTTGTACATAGTGTTCATTCTGGATCCCCTAAGAGGACAATCATTCAGCAGCTTGGTACACTGAAAGGGGTTTGTTCAGACTTGGGAAAGCATCAA
Organism: Rhinolophus hipposideros; assembly: GCF_964194185.1. NCBI lineage: Eukaryota > Metazoa > Chordata > Mammalia > Chiroptera > Rhinolophidae > Rhinolophus > Rhinolophus hipposideros. The sequence goes on from NC_138065.1 coordinate 10,943,373, forward strand.
ACAGAATTAATCTCTGAAGTCCCAATGGTTCCTTTCTCACCATGCGAGCCACGTGGTCAAAAGGAACTGGCAAATCTTAGTGCGGTACCTCCTGACGGGTTAGTTGTCTTGGTGAGGGAAGGTAAACGCAGTCAGATTGCTATCGTCCTGGCATTTATAGCAGAACCACCAAAATGGTTAAAAATAGCAAGCAGACCAGTAGAAAGAGAGCTTCTCAACATTCTCTGAATGGATTGGGAAGTTTTCAAGGTAACCCCTTAGGGTACACAGAGCCGAGGAAAAGTCTGAGGTCCTGCCTTGTTCTTGTTGGTATACAAAGGCTATAGGCATTTGCCATAAAACCAATTGATCCACCTTCATTCATCTTCGGACTAAATTTCTCTCACAGACTGTCTTGTCCAGCTGCCGAGATCTAAAAGTGCTCTTAAAACATTTCAGGAAAAGAAGTGACAGTAACTGGAAATGTCCCCTTCTCAAAGAAATCCTTTACAACTGGAACTGAAAATCATACGATAAGAAAGAGAAACACTAAAACCTCTTAAGTACTGGCAAAACAAAAACCAGCCAAGTCCCTTCATCTTAAACAGAGGTCTTCTCTAAGGACTCCATTCATTTAGCACTTACTCTAACTGGGTCCATCGGGGCAATAAGGATACTGAACCTGGATCCCCAGCCTTTGAAAAAATCAGTGGTAGAGAATCTCAGAATTGTATAACGGGTGTGAGAGATGCTACTGGGAACTCTCCTTGGGACAAATGTCACCAGAAAAATACATTCAATCAGATAGAAAAAAGAATCCATTCTGAACAGAATACCAAGCTATACCAAAACAAGGTCTATAAAGAATGGTACATTCTGACAGCCAGGTTCCCTGCCTTTCCACCTGTGTTAAGTCTTTTCTGAACCAAACTTCTCTGTTACTTGTTTTCCAGCAATTGCTCAGTGTCTGTGATTGAAGGCTCCTCGTGGCAGCTGACCCCAGGCCCCTGCTTCTATCTCTAAGAGATGAATGGAGTTCCAGGAAGATTGCTTGCGGGGCTCAGCATTTTGTGAAATTATTAACTAGCATTTCGGTGAAATGATCAATTCTGGCTTTGCACTGTGACTACAAATCTCAAGTACTTTATGTAAAATTCATTGACAACCTAAGCCTCATTTACCATTCAAGCTGATAATTAATGAGCTGCAAACACTCATTTCCTGCCACACATTCGCTGCTGCCTCAATCTTACATTTTAATTGGGCTTTCTTTCCCATCTCATTACTCAAGTATTAATAAACTTTTTCAAGTTTTCTTTTTTTAAAAACAAAAAATCAAGAGACAGTGACTAAGAATTTTATAAATAATGATGATAACGGCAGCAGAAGCTACAAGCAACAGTAGCTAACATTTATTGAAGGTCCGGGCCAACGGCCTCACTTGCATTATCTCCTTTAATCCTCAAACTCATGTGAAATAGTAAGTGTCATCATCCTCATTTCACAGAGGAAACTGCAGCTCTTAGAGGGTAAGTAATTTGCCCAAGATTAGACAGCTGTTCAAAGATCTAAGCGGGCTTCAATCCAAGTTCATCTGATTACAAAGCCCAACACTTAATGACACTATCTTATCCCGAGCTAGCCTGCATCTATGGTACACAAAACCATCAAAAATAGTAAGAAACAATTTGAACAAATAAATATAAAAATATTTAAAAATTTAAAATATAAACGAATATACACGAATAAGAAAATATTTCATGCTGTTTCTCCCCGAAAATAAGACCTAGCTGGCCAATCAGCTCTAATGTGTTTTTTGGAGCAAAAATTAATATAAGACCTGGTCTTATTTTACTATAAGACCGAGTATAATAATCATAATAATAATCATAATAATAATATAATGTAATGTAATATAATATAATATAACATAATACTGGGTCTTATATTAAATTTTGCTCCAAAAGACCCATTAGATCTGACTGGCCGGCTAGGTCTTATTTTCAGGGAAACAGGGTGTATGTTAAAGTGTAATAATATAGTTGGAATAGAAACAAATCAACATAAAAATGTTAAACATTTATGTAATGCAACTTATTTTACTGAATTCCTCTATATTGCTTAATTTTATAGTGCACACTAGACTCTCATAATTTTTATAGTGCTGGAAAAAGAATATTTTCAATATAAAAAGTGCTTAGCATTCATCATACTGAGTAATAATCTTCCACTATTTTGATTAATCCGAAAGCCTGGGATTATTGTATGGTATTAGAATGAGAATACAATTATCTAAAATGGTTATTTGATTTTGGAAATACTGATTTCCAATGATACAACATAAAATGCATCTAAGAGCTGCTTTCTTTCATTTCTCTGACACAGGACACATAATCATCCTTACAGCATCAGTGACAGTTCCAGTTCCAGGTGTTACCATAGCAACTGCTTATGGAAAATGGAAAGTGGTATCAGTGAGCAGTGACCTGATACTATAGTAATAACTCATCCATGTCACAGAATCTTCTTCCTTTACACACTTGCATTAATTTTAGCAAGATTTTTGCAAATTGGTTTGGCTCACAACACTGTCTTGGAAGTGTTTTCTTTTTTTACTAAGATTTTAGTGACCATCTAAGTCTCAAAGGATCTCACCACTCAAGATACAACCAAACCTACTGGCAAAGGCAAGAACCCATTTTTATGTGGTCAAGGCTTTTTTATCATCTGACATAGAAAAATAGAGTTACCAGACAACCATGATACATAAATATTCATTTGCTGGTTCTCATCTTACATTAATTTGGATTTTATAATTATATTTAGAGATAATTATTTCTTAGAAACACTAAGACAAGACGAATATTTAATTTGTTGAATCATAACAGCCTGGAACAAACTAGAGGTAATTCCTCTTTTGTTAAGGGAATTAATATATACTTTCATCCTTCCCGGATGAGAATATTCTGTTAAACCAGGTTCAGGATATGTAGTTTCATTTTTAAAGGTTCTGACAACATTTTTACCTTTCAATGAAGCACATATGATGAAGGTTAGAATGGCTCTTATTCAAGAAGATCCCTTTATAGGTGGAATATGGCAGTTATTAAATAATACAAAAGGACAATTGAAGACATATTTGGGTCAAGATTTTTCCATTAATCTGTTTTGCTTCTTCTCAACTGCTTTTCGCATTTAAATCATTTCTGCATACACGATTTCGCCTACCTTAAAAAAATAAAAAATCTACGCCCCCACATTTAAAAAAAATTCAGCGTTGTCCTTTCACTAAATCAATTAGGTCATGTCCCTGGTATACTGCCACGATATGATCTTGAGGCAAATCGAGCTACTAAGACTTATTATCTGGAATCTGAGATGATAGATAAACCTGAAGCCTGGAAGGCTTGGCTCAGAGTACCTAATTTTTGAAAACAGAGAAAATATCCGTCATTCTTTAAAAGTTAAGTCTCTAAAGCAATTTATACATAATTCCTAATTAGTTCCATAAACCACAGCAGGAGACGCAGGACACTGGCCTTGCAGGGAGGGATGATGGGACACAGCAGCGCTTACCTCCTGGGGGTGGTTTGTTTTTGGAGGTGAGGATGACAAAGCCAAATCCCTCGCTTTCTTTTCGTTGCAACACAACATCATAGGCCTCCTGGGCTGCAGGCCTGGCTGGGACGTCCGCTCGGTTCAGGCGGGGAGACCCATTCTGTGCTGAAAGGAAGGCTTGAGAGCTGTCATCCTCGGGTTGTTTCTCTACAATAAACATGATCAATTGGGGTAACTTCTGGATCATCATTTTTGATCACTGAAGTGTTTCTGTGCTAAGCCTTTCCCTAGAAAATGTCATTTCTAATAAGGTAACGAATGGAAGAGCAGCACCCCAGCCCAGGTGAGCTCTGGACGTAACCTGAGAGCAGATGTAGGCAGCAGCAGTCCGTCAGACCTCTTAAATACCCTCAAAGTAAATAATGGGAAAAAATACTCAATGTTATCTCACATTAAAGGATGTTTTTCAAAGCTTCTGTGAAACCTAATAGTGGAAAAAAAATTCTTCTTGAAATTGTTTTAATTCCACCAAGGTTTCTAACCTTGACCAGTAATTTTGACAAAAGTTGATCATGAGACATGCCACAGTAAACTGCCTTTTAAAATCAACTTTACATATAATTTAGTGCAGGGACTGAAATTCCTGACGTCTGGGAGGCCACTGCATCAGCACAGAGATGCTGCCCATTCCAGGCTGAGCACAGCTGCCATCCACAAAGGACTTGTCTTATACAATGTGTGTTATGGCTGCAGTTTCCTGACTGGCGATACCAGATGTGTTACCCATGAGCAAGTCTCAGACATGTGAGAAGCTGTTCACATGAACAGCCAACTCTCCCAGGCACAGATCAGGTCACATGAGAAATCTCGAGCAAATGGGCAATTGACCTACGGACCTTTTTGTCCTAATAAGGATGACATCAGAATTTGAGAAAGAACGACTCAAGTTCTTTTTTTTAAAGGTTCTCATTTTTTTTTTTTAAAGGCCAATTTTGTGCCATAATTTGATACAAACCATCATTATTAACAACCACAACATACTGCTCTTGATGAATACACATTTATATGGTCTCGTTTGGCTCAAAATCCATGTGATTCTGAGAATATGTTTTTGAATCTCAACAAAGTGCCGTGAACATCCAATCATAAATGAAAATTAAAGGATATTTTTGGGTATTACATATGATTAGAACGAGCTGGCTAAATGCCTCCACTATTATCAAACTTCTTCATGACATCGCCCAGGACAGCCGACCTCTGGTTGTGTAACTTCCCATTTTTTACCGTGTGCAGTTATATTCTGACTCCAGCACAACCAAACGGAGGGAATACCGCATTCACACCTGCGTGCATCTCTACCTGTCTGAGATTTACGGAGAGAGGCAGGCTTTTCCTTTGGATGTTGCCATCAGAACCACGGGGCCTCAGTTTGAAGGCTCATGCGGATATTGATCAATAAACAGGTGCTGATGACAGGCGCTCTCCTAAGTGCTGGGAGACGCAGCACTGAACTAAAGGGACAAATATCCCACTTTTCCTGAGGCTTACAGTCTTGTGCTACGGGGTTTTTTAAAAAAAATTTAAAGTAGCGAGAACTCCGTTCTAGAAATCCCTATTAATATTCACAAAGCTATTGATGAAAAAAATTAAGAGCTATTCATATCCGATGGTAATGGTTTAGACCCTGGGCTCTTTAATTACCCGTTTAAACACCCGTTTTAGTCTCGGCCCTCCTAATTACCAGCTGCGTGGCTCTAAACCTTTCCGTGAGTAATTGTAAAACTAGATAACGACAGTATTTACATCAGATGTCTTGGACACAGTACGCACTCAATAAATGTTAAATTACATTATACCAAAACTTCTGAAGCAGAAACATTCTCTCCTTTTTGAATATTTAGGATTTCATCAGGATCCCCAATTTTTTGATATTCAGCTAATGGGATATCTCGGTATAACTAAATAACTTTGTTTTTAGGAAAATGGATTTAACCTGATAAATTCATCAATATAGTCATATAATCTTAATACACAAGCCCAACTTTTCTTTCTCTTTTTTTGACAGTATTATTTCTGAATCCTTTTGACCTTCCGTGACCTTCCATAATGAGGCCCCGGATCACACCAAATGAGTTGTTTCAGACCCGAGTGCAGATGTAGGTATGCAGCAGCAGTCCGTCTCACCTCGTAAACATGGAAAATAACCTGTAAAACCACATAGAGCGTGGACTGCGTTGCTTTGTTTTTTAACTTATCAGAGCAGGGGCAGGTTCACATACCACCATAGAAGATCTTTCTTCTGACAGTTAATAACACGTGGCCATTTCGAGCAGCAGTCGTCATGAGGTCTAAGACTTGTTTGTGTGATTTGCCTTTAACTGGAATTCCATCGATGCACATCAGCTCATCAGCGGCTCGGAGCCGACCGTCCTTCTCAGCTGCGCCCAGAGGTATGATGGCCCCAATATAGATCTGGTAAGATAAGAGCGCAGGTTGGTTCATACAGCCTACTGAGACCTACAAGAGCCTGACCTAAACGAAGGACTTCCTCACTCAGAGCGGTGCAAACTGACAGGCTTTTGTAGTTCAACTACGAAAACAGGCAGATTTTAGAAAGGTGATTATCGTAGAAAGTGGCCATTGGAAACGGTCCTTCAAAGAACCACACGACCGCGTCCCTTCCGGATCCTCTGGGTTGAGTACAAAGATGATAGAAAACACAACGTTGTTCAATAACTTAAAAAGTACCACCATCACTTCCACCACTACAACAAAACAAAAATATTAAACTCAGAAAATGCGATTCTGTGGAGTAGCTATAAAAGCAAAAATAAATAAAAAAAAGTCTATTGCTCTCAGGAAAGATTTTCTACACGCTGCTCACAGCAACTGGGATAATTCTTACGATGTTCCCATCACATATGGTTATCAGTACAAGTTTAGTATATAAACCAGAGAAACATTTCTTGTTCCTAAATCTCAAAGCAGTAAATATTTTAAGGGAACAGAGTGGTCTGAGGTTCACTTGCATACAGGTGAACACATCTAGTTCATTCTGCTTGCCAGCAATTAGAATCCTATAATTAGGTAATTCTGAATGTTTGGGCTTGCTTCAGAGTTGCTAAAAACCTGACATTTAAGAGAAGAGAAAGGTGTCTCCCAAGTTGAGATAAAATTCTTAAAATGTCTAAGTGAACGCTATGAGTATCTACAACATAGGAAGTAATAAAACAAAACCATACCAACCATCAGAAACAATCTAGGTACCTTATATGTGCTCTACATAGGACAACCTGCCTTAAATTTTGTCTCTGATGATTGTTTTAACTGTAACCAATGACTAATTAGAACACATTTATACTATACAAATCAAGTGTTCTATTCAGAAATACAGAGAGTGCCAAATAAATGTATACACATTTTAAGAAAGGAAAAAACTGTATTAAAATTGTAATACTCAATATATACTGATAACAAAAAATGAATACAAGTCATGTGTATATATATACATTTTTGGCACCCCCAGTAGAAGGAAGCCTGTCATTTAAAAAGATTATTGTTACTCACCTAACTTCCAAACATGATAATCATCTAGTCTTTCATGACATTACACACACAAACAAAAAACCCCTGATCTATATTTTTAAATTCTACAAAGCACATTACTTCTTCATTATTCAAACGGAGGGCAAAACTTAAAAGTAATACCCACTACATTTGTTCTCTGACTTTCTGTGAGAATCATGTATAAATAAAATTAAATATTTTAAGTACTTTGCAAATGTAACCCTCATGCTTTCTGGATAAAACCATTAATTATTTTATGTCCTTCTAGTTTCATAGGTAACAGATGAAGTAGGACGCAAAGTACTGAGCGTGAAAATGTCTTCCCATTAATAAGATTAGGTGACATAATATGCATGGCCAACGCCAATTGTACGGAACCTTCAGAAGATAGAGTGAGTGATTATGGTAAATAGGACTCTGAATTATAGATTTCTTAGAAAAGAAAGATGTCTTAAAATCTGTTTAGTGAAGGCAAAAGAAAATGAAAGTTTTAAATAAGCGTTAGGCACACAGAGAAATGAATTAATGACTGTCTAATTTATAACTGACATACTCAGTTTTTACCTACAGTTTTAATCTCAGACACACCAAGTTAACTGACGGACTATGACACTAATAGAAATGCAATGCTTCCTCATATTAATGAAACTGTAAGAGAAAACAAAAATCTTTCTAAAAAATCAAAAACCGAAAACAACACAAAAACATCATATCCTACCAAATTGCCACTTAAAAGTTTTGAGTGGAAATAGCCAAATGGGAACGGTTAATGGGAAAAGCCAAATTCTAAAGTATTTAAACTTACAGATTGGTCAGGTCCATCTCCTCCTAGCACCCTGAAGCCAAAGCCTGATTCTTGTTTCCGAAGAAAAACATCCAAATCTTTGGTGTTTGGTGCTAAGGAAAAATGAGAAAATAAATAAATAAATAAATAAATAAATAAATAAATAAATAAATAAATAAATAAATACTTTGGTTTATTTTAAAAGGATTAAAATAAAACAAAGTTCAATATTTAGTAGGATATTATAGAGTTCAATAAACTGTATCCTAAGAACTTTTTGATATGTGAAAAATTACACAAGAGTATAACACCATAAAAATTTCAATCATAAATCTTTATTTTGAGCTCCAAACAAAACTTTGTGTCGAGATTGCTTAGGCATATCTTGTCCTCACTTCCACATACTCAGTGTTATATTTCCATGAACTCCTAGTGCCTTTGAATCAATATTACAATGTTAAATTCAGAATTATCCAATGTAAGTTTGATATTTGATAGGTGCAAATTAACTAAATTAACACTTGGGGAAATCCTGGCAAGAGAGAGCACATAAAGTACCTTTATTCTACTCCTAACCTAATACCTTTGTTTCAGAAAAGTATTCCATATGAACTGATTCCTTAGCCTAATTTCGCAAAATGATTCTATTTTAAAAGACAATAATTAACAGCTAATGCCTACTATTAGCCCCATTTTCCAGCTAGGGAAACTGAGGGCTTAAGTAACTTGCCCAGTGTCACCCCACAGGTAAATGGCAGAGTTGAGATTTAAACTCAGTTTGATTTCCAGGGTCCAGGTTCTTAACCCACAGGATCCTGGCCCCAATGGGCAGGTCACATTCATCAAAATATTAAGTCAGGAAAATCTACCTCATGACTAAAATTTTATCTCTGGGAAAATATTAGTATTTGCTAGAAAGGGAAAAGAGAGAAACACATCAGGTAACTTTATAAATAAAGGAAGATACTGTATAGGGTAAATCTTAATAACGTTCCTTAGAAGCAATCTCTTTTGAGAAATACTTTCTATTAGAATCATAGAAGTTTAGAGACAAAAAGACTCAAGAGTCCAACTCATTTACTTTATGGGTGAGGCCCGAAGGGATTGACTAGTTTATACCAGCACTACCGTGTTGCCCCGAAAATAAGACCTATCTGCTCGGACAATCTGCTCTAATGCATCTTTTGGAGCAAAAATTAATATAAGGCCCAGTCTTATTTTACTATAATATAAGACAGGGTCTTTATAATATAATGTAACGTAATGTAATGTAATGTAATATAATGTAATATAATATAATACCAGGTTTTATTTTACTATAAGACTGGGTCTCATATAAGACTTGGTATAATATAACGTAATATAATATAATATAATATAATATAATATAATATAATATAATATAATATGATATGATATAATACAACAATATAATACCGGGTATAATATAATATAATATAATATAATATAATATAATATAATATAATACCAGGCCTTATATATTTTTGCTCCAAAAAATGCATTCGAGTTGATTGGCTGGCTAGGTCTTATTTTCGGGGAAACCCGGTAAGAAAGCATCAGGCCATGAATGGGAAGCCTGAAAGAAAGGTATTCTCCATAGTTATACTAATTTAAATTATTTCTTTGCTGTGCTTATGCCTGCTGTTTGTCTTTCCAAAGATAAGGTACTATCAAGATAAAGATCTATAATTGGTTAAATCAGTATAAAGTCAATTATACATAATATTCCCACCTGTGGACATCTTTTCCAAGGTAGATTTAGATACATTTTTTAAAAATTAAACCTACTTGAATCTGCAATTTTACTTTGGAAAAGATTATCATTAGTAAGTCAATTAACATGGAAATGAATTTCTGCCTTAGGCACTCGCTCTTCTCATCTCTCAGGTGAACTCCACAAGGCGTCCACTCTCTGGTGCCCTCCTCAGATTGCACACCCCACTGACTCACCGTGCTTCAAACTCCTGCCAGGAAAATCTTTCTACAACACAAGTCCAATGATAGCATCCCTCTAGCTAAAACTATTCCGTGGCTCCCTACCATTTCCATGGCCGACTCCAGCTCCTCAGAAGAGCACCACTGGCCAACCACTCCCAGCCTGACGAAACCTCTTGCAGAGCCCGGGCCATGCAAGGTTCAGGTACAAACGTTATTCCTTCTTTCTTTCCCTTTTCTCTGTCCATCAACACTTCTTTGTCTTTGAAGACTTGAAGCTTAACATCCTATATGAAGCAGTATGTGATATTTCCTACTACCCACACTGGTAAAATTGACCACTTCCCGCTTTAGACTCGGTTCAGCCAGTCCTTCCTACTATTACTGCACCTTGTACTTATTAGGCTTAGTTAGGCTTACTTGTACTTATCTGCATATTATTTGATTACATATTTGTCTTTCCCACTTAGGTTTAATCATTTTGGGGGCATGCAGGGCTGAAGTACCCTATTTTTCTCTGTATTCCCATTACCTACTATGGTGTCGGGGAGACAGTAGGCACTTAATACATGGTTCTGAAAAGAATGAATGAATGAATGAATGAATGAATATTGAATGTAAATGGAAGAAGCCCAGAGTCATATTAAAATGGGAACGAAGGAATAACTTCAACACGGTTTTGAAAGATGGGAAGGTCCTAGTTTTTTAAAAAAATTCAAATTTACTTTGTTGCATACTCTTCTGAAATATTCCACAGCTACTTACGTTTATCTTCATATAAAGTCTTAGATTTCAGGTAGACCTCAGAAGGATCCAGTTTCGGGGATCCTGACCTGATAATGCTGGGTGGAAAAGGCATAGGCTGGGGAATGGACTCATTTATGGCCTCCAAACTTCCTGAATTTTCCTTTTTATCTGTTCTCTGAAATGGAAAAGGGCCTTCCTTAGTATTTTAAAAAACCAGACGGTTGATTAGTTTATAACACTGTTGTCTGAACTGGGTATGTAAACTGATTCCAATTGTCCAGGGGGCAGGGGCAAAGCCACACAGCCTAGCTGCCGTCTTCCAGGAATTCGCTTACGTGGCCATGGGTATTTGGGTAAATCATATTTACCTTAAACTAGAAAAGTCTACTGAAAGGCCTTAGTCAGTCTTACATTTAAGCAATCCTGCCCTGTTCTCTACCACCAAGACATAACTTGACATTGAGAAGATGAGAAATAGGGATATAACACAAGGCAACACTTCTAAGTAAAACAAAAGGGAGACTCGGAGAGAAAACCTTCACGAAATTCTCAATAAATCCCCCCTCCCCACTCACTGAACTTAATTCCCAGTGAAGATGTTTAAGATAATATTGTTTCGAAGCAAATGTAATAGCAAGTGTTAACTTAGGTGATAAAGATGACACTGTGGAAACGTGCCCGGCCAATTGAAATGTATTACGGAGGAATGCGCCACTGCCAGGCGAGAAAACAGAGCAGAGAAAACAGAGTAGCATATTTTTGTATTTTTCCCATTCAGATAGAACTTTTCCAAAATAATAGCCAAACCAAATGACTTCTTTAATAACATCTTAAAAATGAAATCCAATAAACAGCCTAAGAAAATAAATATGGTTTTGAGAACAGCTTGTTGTCCGGAATTATTGTTAGGAGAGGGGGATTCTAGATGCTTGGGATAAAATAATTAATCCTGACTAGACTGCAGGCACAGCACCTTGTCAGGGAGTAGTGAGGGACCAGTCCCTGCCAATGTTGTGCCAGAGGGGACCCTTCCCTGACCCTGACCCAGACCGAGTTAGATGGCAGCGGAGATAAGAGCAGTCTCCTGCCATTTGCCCCAGGTCCGGGGATTCTGTCAGAGCAGTGAGAGGTCATCAGAGACTTCCATCAGTGATAAAGCATTAGGGTCACCATGGCTATACTGGCGTCCATTACGAAACAGATATGGTAGCACAGGAGTTAAAAATGTTTACTAGAGGAACCAGAGCAATGTAGAAAAATACAGTACAATTCATTTTAACTGAATAGGCAAAAATTTTTTTTAAATTTCTGTTTACACTGGACCTAAGTGGTTCAGTCTATAAAAGTGCAGAGCGTTTCTTTCCTTTTGACCCATAAAACAGCAGATTTGCAGAGGGTCCTATTAGGTGGGCTAGAAAGAATACATCTGTTTTACATCTGATGGTCTTTCCTTCACTAGCCTATGGTTGAAGGCTATGGATAACCATCTTTCAATTGTGCGATGACAGATTCCAAATCAAACAAACTAGAACTAAATTAGGATTTTATACAGAATTTCTGTGTATCCATACCCACATAACTGTGGAAACTTAAATAGCGACACACACACATGCACCTAACACAGTTTCTTTCATAGTGTTATTTGTTTTGATGGAGCCTGTTTTTAGGTCTTATTTTCTGTACATGTTCTTAAATAGGCTACTTGGTTGTTGAGAATGCCAAAGGAAACCCAGTTGTAAGTCGGACAACCTATCACTTTGATAACAAGCACATTGAGCAGAGTGGGCCACAATTCTCTAGAATTTCTAAATGGGAGAAGGTTACTGAAGTACGGGTATTTACAGTCTCCATGAATTATTATGTGAGGCTGCCACGTCTTCCCTTGGGGCATCGGGGAAAAGATGTAACAGTTGGGGTCTGCCCTACCATTTGCTCCACTCAGACACAAAGAAAGTAAAAGGACCCCTAAGTCAGCACTTCACTGTGTCCCCATTTTCACTGTTTAGAGGACAGGATTATTGGTGGGATGGGTCTCTAGGACTCCTCCAGCTGAAATACTTAACCAGGAGAGCACACTCCTCTCTAGGGGGCTTGTTCTAACTCACACGCTTCTCTCGAGTTTCTGATACCCGCTCAGGGCAGTGTGGCTCCTGACTCGTCCCAGTCGAGAATCCCCATGACCACAGGGAGCTGTCCTTACAGAGGGAAACGTGGCATCTCTCTCAGTGTGTGTTGGGAAGAAGGAGCATTGGAGGGCCACTGCATACTCACCATTTTGGCAGTTTTAGTTGGTGAAGGAGGACCTTTAAAAAAATGAGCCAAATTTTAAAAACAGAGGAAGCATTTCCAGATCACAAATATGCCTAATGTTTATGATAAACTAGCTTCAACTTTTAGCAGGCTAGTAAATTCTATGTCTGACACCTCCTAGGTGCCAGGCCTTAGACATATATTATCTCCTTTCATTTTTAGGACAATCCTAAGGTATAAATGTTACTACCATTTTATAGATAAGGTAACCAAAGACTCAAATAGATTAACTTTATTTCCAGATACCGTACAACCAATGGGTAGCAAGGCAGAAAATTGACATCCACCCTGTCTGACACCAAAAACCCTGGTCTTTGTTATATTTGTTGGAATGCTGGATAACTCCCCAGCAGTCACAAAGAGCTTTTCACCTTACTCTGAGCACATTCTGCCATATAATCCAGAGAAGAAACAAAAATAGTTCAAAGAAATAAGGGGAAAAAAAAAAACGCTTCAATAAAGTTAAACTGCTCATTTGCCTCAAAAATGAACACTAAAAGCCAGAGAAATAAAAGAGTGAAGGGCCAGATTTTATTCTTTAAAACACTAGTCATTCATAGGTATGAATAGAAGAAAGCCCATTAAAATTCAAACTTTGTGATCAGTTCTTGGAACTGGATTTATAATGTCTGGGAGCAGTTCATGTCAGCTGATGACCTTGAACAATAAAAATTATATTTCTCTCACATGAGCACTGTGGGGTTTAATTAACATTTATGGACAGATACTAAAGCTTCAGATAAAAGCTTTATGAGCACAGCTTTCATGATTACTTTTACAGTACAGATTAACACACCACCCCACATTTCGTTTATTCACAGAGACGCTAGCTCTTTCCAACGTCTTTGGTACATTACAGAGGTCCAGATGAAGTACCGGTGATGGAAAGAGTCAATTTCTACTGTTGTCATCAACAGAGAAAATGAAATTAAGAGGATATATTTCATTTGAACTAGCACAATGCTACTTCACAATGTGACTCTCTCAAATCATTAAAGCCATAAATCAGATTTTAAAAAGAATATAGAGGGAAAGAAATCCATAATGTATATGAATGAAACCATTAATAACTACAGAAACTGCTGCAAAAGAGACTGCTTCTGGAAGCAGTCAGACAGAACCTGAAGGAAAATGCACACTAATTACCAGTTAAGTCTGCTGGGAAAAGACATGCTGACCTGTAACGAAGGACAATTAACAGATATAAATGCATGAACGGTGAAGAGTTTTCCTTATTGTGCTTTTTACTCACCTCCTCTTAAGATAAGCAAGGGTACATCTGCACCTACTGGAAACTGCTTTAGCACCTCTACCACCTGGAGATGGGTTAAATTCTGCACATTTTGATGGTAAATTTCTTTAATTATATCCCCTTTCTGTAGGCCTGGACACCACTGGCTATCCAAAATCATTTTCACCTTCTGTCCGGTTGGGCTGTCAGCAATTGCAAACCCAAAGCCTTTCGGGCCCTTAATTAGAGGGACAGTCACGAGTTCAGGCTGGTTGCTGCCTGACGATGCCATGGACGCCCTCTGCTCGCTCGGGTCTGATGGTCCATTGAGACGGTCACTGGCCAACGTGTGTCCCGGTTTTCCATTCTGGTCCAGAACCATGGGTCCTGACTTAAAATCCTGAGTGTTCATGCAAGTCTCTCCTTTGGTTAGTGACTGTCCGTTGATGAGGGGAGTAGCAGCAACTATGTCCCCGACAGGGTCGTCACTGTCATCAGGGAGCGGGTAACCACGACATAAAGTGAGGTTTACATACTGATTGACAGGCACCAACTGAAACATCTGGACAACATCTGCATGGGTGTGACCCAGGACACAGCTGCCATTGATGTCTACAATCACGTCGCCTGGGAAAAGACAATCATGTTAAAAATAGTAAAACCACCAAGTAAATTAATTTTATTGTCGTGGGCTGGGGCGGGGGGGAGACAAAAATAACTTAAATTCAGCATCTACATGTGAATTCTGGAAACCTCTTGCTGTTCGTTAGTGGCTGAAAAGATAGATTTCGGACAGACGGGTTCTTCTCCCTTCTGTGACTCCTCTCTAAAAAGACTATATAAATCTATAAAATCGTAATTATCTTTGTAGCAAAGAATTATGACCCCAAGCTCAAGTGAATCAGATGAAAAATAACTGCAACTTCGTATTATCGTTGTGAAGACATCCTCTGAGTCATACCTACATGGCCATTCAAAGGTAGATACCCTGTAACAGGTATTTAGTACATAGAAGAAGAGCGAGTAACTCCACTACCTACTTGTACAAACAGGTAATCTTTACATACCACCTTGTTTCTTGATTTTAATAAGCCACTGATTCAATGTAATTAAAAATTCATAATGTAAGGGTAACGATTACAATAATGCTAAGTTATGAACATATTTTCTTTTTAACATCCTTCTTTTTGTAGAGAGTTTCAATTTGTTGTAATTCAGATTTCAAAAGGAGAAAAAAGCAACAAAAAAATTCAACACAAGCAAAGAACATGTTATTTGAGACACTGAAAAGTCAGCTACATTAATCTTGTAAAAGTTGCTTTTGTTTCCAATTTTCCATTATTATGACCACTTTGGTTGAAGAATTATTATCACTTGACATTCATCAGTTGTGTGGTTTTTTTTTTAAGGCAGCTCTAACTTTTAAAATTTGCCCTCTGCTGTCCCATCCGTTTACTGCTTTTATTTGAATATAATTATTTAAAAGGTTATTGCGAAATAAAGGTGCTTTAATTTGTTGATTGCATGTAGGCTTAAAAAAATACAACGTGGTATTTAAAAACAAATGTTAGTCTGTAGAAATTTGTTTCATAATCTAGGAAGATACAGAAATTAGATTAATTAGAAGCAAAGTTTTGATTTTTCCTCTCCTAGGTAAAGTTCCCAAAATTTTCATGGAAGTATGGTATTGCTATGCAAATTAGATAACAGGTTTAGACAAATCTGAATCTATGTTATAAAAAAGAAATTTGTGGAGCTCTGTAAAAATAGTAATATTCATGTCTATAATTCTTAACACAGCTGCTTAATTTTACTAACAGCCAGTGAGATTAAGGAAACAAACAAACAAAACTTGGGAAAAAATTGTGGGATACAACAGTTTGTTTGGTACCACTACAAAATCCACAAAGGATCATTTTTCAAAAGAGATCGTGGATAAATGTTAGATAGTTCCAAAGAACTACACAATCAAAGAAAACCAAACAATTAAATAGTTTTCTGAGATGGTTCATAAATCTTTAGCTTAATACAGCCAAAGAGTTATCTCAAAATTATACAAACTATTCAAAAATTAATAAATTTAATATATTTTTTCTCTAAGTTTCCACTTATTTGTAAAGATGGCCCTCCCTCAACACTCGTATGCACTTATTCAAAGGAGAAACCATTATGATATAGGAATCTCCTTCTCAGTTACATAACTTAGTTCTCTCTTTATATATATCTAAATTATACATAATATATACATATATACTTATACGTGTGTGTATAGATACAGAGGGTGCCAAAAAAAGTATACACATTTTAAGAAAGGAAAAAACAGTTTGCTTGGTACCATTACAATTGTAATACTCAATATATACCAATAACAAAAGATGAATACAAGTCACGTTTGACTCTTGCAATTACAAGAGGTGCTCAAAGCGGTTACCATCAGTGTAATTTTAATACAGTTTTTTCCTTTCTTAAAATGTGTACACATTTTTTTGGCACCGTGTGTATGTGTGTGTGTGTGTGTGTGTGTATCTCCTTCCAGTATAATTTTTATTATTATATCAGTACTTTTCAAGTAATTCTGAACAACTGGTTACCTGGAGCAATTTTTCCATCCTGAGCTGCAGGGCCATCTTTCAGCACATTTTTCACCTGTAGGAATTCATCAGGCCTATCTCCACCAATAATGGTAAAACCAAATCCCATTGTGCTTTTTTTCAATGATGCTCGAACCAGAATGCCTTTAAGCTGGGACGGATCTCGAGTAAAGTGGGATTTTTCCATAGCTGTGCCAAAATGAGAAATGGGTTTGAGAACGAAAAGAATTATTGTGAATGTGGCCCTCAAAGCCAATATTTAAGACAGCCTATATAACTTAAATGTAACAGACCACAAAGAAGAAAAAATTAGAGACTCCAATGTTATGGAACAGTTAGAATTTAAATTCATAAATTAAATCACTGAAGAAAAACTTAGCTAATGAGTCATTTCTCTTTTATAGGAGACTCTCCTGTGTTATTTGAAAGGTAAAAGCACCAACTTGATCTCTTCCTAACTGCCTTGTTGGTACTTTCTTTCACCCAACGCGTCCCTTCTAAGAAGTCAAAAGGGGAGGGATAACCTTTCTTATTTAATTCTTGAAAGTCATGGACACTCATTGAGCTGTTCATTTCCTCTGAATAAGCATCTATGGAGCTCTATGTGGAAAACACTCATTACGAAGATGAAGACAACTGTCAAACTTATGACAGAGGATATATAGAGAACTTTTTAGAACTCACAACTCAGCCTTTCTGCAGCCTTTAATTTATATCTGACGAAAGGGGAGAATCCCTAATCTCAGTAAAATAGCTTCCTGTTTCTTTCCTTTTCACTCATGTTTAGTGGATGCTTTAGGAAGAAAAAACCAGCTCCACTGAAAAGCCTAGTTTCAGAGATTTTCTCAGACAATCCTAGAACTATAAAAGTGATCCATATTTGCAAATAACACCTCCCTTCACTTCCCCACAACCTTTTCCCTCCTCTCCCCAACTACGGCTGCCATGAGGGCACTTCTAAAAACCCTGAAAGGACCAAATGGTGCAGATTTATAATTCACAAAGCACTGTTTAAATTCACTTTTTGAAAGAGGATTTAAAATTTTATGCCAAATATTTTTTAACCGTTCTATGGAGATATAATTCACATAAGACAGAATCCAGCCATGTAAAGTGCACAAGTCAATGTTGTGCAACCATCATCACAATCTAATTGAAGAAAATTTTCTCCTTCCTCAAAAAGAAATCCCCAGTCCCGTTAGCAGTCACGCCTCCTTTCTTCCCAACCCGCACTCACACCCAAGTCTTAGGCCATCTCTAACCTACCTCTGTCTATAGATTTGCCCAATCTGGACATTTCATATAAATGTAATCATATAATATATGGTCCTTTGAATGGCTTCTTTCACTTAGCACAATGTTTTTGAGGTTCATCTGTGTCGTAGCATGTCTTAGTACTTTCTTTTTATTGCCACATAATGTATGTTTGTTATCACATATGTATGCATTTGTCCGTTGATGGACATTTGGGTTGTTTCCACCTTTTGGATCTTATGAATAAGGTTGCTGTGGACATCCATGTTCACACTTCTGCGTGGGCATATATCTTCTCTCCTCTTAGGTACCAGGAGTGGGACTGCAGCAGTAACCATACACATACTGTAACGATGTTTAACATTTTGAAGAACTGCCAGATTTTTGCAAAATGGCTGCCTCATTTTACATTCCCACCAGCTATGGATGAGGGTTCCCATTTCTCCACATCCTTGCCAACACGTGTTACTGTGTGCCTTTGTGGTTGTGGCCATTGGAGTTTAGTGGAATGGTAGCTCACTGTGGTTTTGATGCTCATTTCCCTAATGACTTAAATGAATAAGGGTCACTTGTTTCTTCCTTAGCCCCTACTCCACTGGTATCAAGCCCAGAGTTATTTGTGTATATCTCCTGTTCTAACACGTATGCATTCAAGCTTATTGTCGGTTAGAAAAGAGCAATTCTGGGGTGGCCCAGGCCATGCACTATGTAAATATCTCCCTCAAGAGGCAGGGCCGCCCTGGAACTACCGAGCACAGTAAATGCCAATTTGTGAGGCTGTCAGCATATGGCCAGCCAGCCTGCTCATGCGGATGCCCCTTTGCGTCCCTGAGCTCTCATGGAGTCTCGGACATTCAAACTAGCAACCAGTCTCTGAACAAACTCCTTTTTAAAAAGTATTTAATTGGCATGTTTATAGCCCATTCAGTTATGTAGGTTGATTATGAGTGCTCACTAGTGTTGCCTACCAGACTGTAGATAAGATTGTTTGTTCAATGACAGTGCACTTAGACACCTCCTTGAGACCGGTATCTTTGGTGAAATGTACCTTCTTCATTTTTATGTCAAATGGATGTATTTCTGGTCAGCTCTCCCATGCTTTAGTCCCCATGAATATTGGAATAAGACTGGCTTCTGAGGGCTAACCCAGAAAGTCAGCAGATGAGGGATAAGATTCAAGAAGAGCAGACATTAAAGAGGGAGGAAATGTTCTAGTCAGCACCTAATTTTGTAAAGTATTCCTAAAGCAGTCAATTCAGAATTGGTCAGAAGTAGGTCTTATCAGAATTAAAAAGAGAAAAGTGAGAGCAAAAAGAGCACAACGCAACTGTCTTTGAGTCTAACAATCCTGAATTTTATAGCGAAGCTTTGTGATGTAGTTGAGTGATCTCAGAATATTATTTAACCTTTTTAGGTCTCAGTTGCCTCATCTATAAAATGGAAAACTGTGCCCAACTCATGGGACGGTTATGGGAATTAAACCAGACAATGCACAGAGAGCACAGGAAACAGTGCCTGACAAAGCGCTCAATAAATGCAGATAAACACAGACACACAAGCTACGGAAGGTTCCCTGGCTCACAAATTTGAGTACTCGGTCCCTGTGGCAAGTATTTCCACGGGATGGATGCAACAGACAACTGTACTCGATGCCATCCAGGCATCTGAACAGAGAAAACAGTATTAATAACCTTGCAGAGATGTTCTAAGACTTAAATGAGACGATGTATAGAAAGCATTAAATCCAGTACCTGACTCAGTATCTCAATAAATGTAGCCGTTATTCTTCAAGGACTAGCCTAACTTCCATCACTTCTAGGAAGCCTTTCTTGCCCTCCCACTGTCAGATTTTATTTCCCTCTCCTTTGTTTCAACACTACTGTTTATGTCTCTATTATTATACTGTATAAAATTATGTGTCTATTTCCCTACTTAAGTTGTGGGCTCCTGAAAGACAGGTGCCGAGTCATTACTCTCCTTTTAATGCCCAGCTCATAGGAAAGTGCCTGGTTACTTAAATTAGTAAAACACCTGGTCCCCTCAAGGAGCTTAGAGTTTAAGGGGGAGAAGAGCTCCCTTGATGTGAGCCATGGGAGATATGGGCACTCAGGAACTCGGAATTTAAAGTCGGTAAAACTGGGTTCAAATCCTGGCTGGGCACTCACTATGATTCAAAGCAAAAGGCTTACTCTTTATTAAAACTTCAGTTTCCTTCTGTGTAAAATGGGGATTCATGTTTCTCTCCAGGTAACACCCTCTGTCTACCCTCTTTCAAAACTATCAGCATGGCTGGCTATACGGGCTGTCTCCACTTCTTCACCTCTCATTCCCTCTTCAGTCTCCTGCAAGTTCACTTCACTCTCCACTTGCTCCTGCTAGAATGACAATGGCTTCCATGTTGTCACATCCAAAGTATACTTTTCAATGTTCACCTTTCTTGACTTTTCAGCAATATATGACACAAGTATTCAACTTCTTGTTGAAGTTCATTTCTTCTCACGGCTGCCTACCCCTCCAACCTTATCTCTTCTAACTACCCCACCAATACCCTACGCTCTAGTTTATCTGCCTTCTGGCCTTTGGACCACCATTTCATGCGTATGTGGTTTTCTACATTCTGTTCCTGCCACCTGGTATGCCTTCTTGCTCCTCTAAAACTGCTGTCTAACTTTTCCTGTCACTTCAAGACCCAATTCAAACGCTTTGAAAGTTCCCCTGCCCTCTTGACTTTCTCTACCAAAGCCGAGAACTCCCTCCTTTATACCACCACCATACCTTGTTTATCTCTATTAATAACAATGAAAGTTGTCATTTTTTGGTCACCATTTGCTAGATACCATTGTAAGCACTTTCGATGTATTAATTTGCATACTCAGAACTACCTTAGGAGGTAAGTACTATTACTATTCCTATTTTATAGGTGAGGAAACAGAGGCACTGAGTTTAGGAAACTTATCCAGTTGCACATCTGGGATTCAGATTTGCTCCAAGCTCTACACATTTAGCTACTGTTCTAGGATGGCACCTGTTACCCTATATTGTAACCATTAGGAGTCAGACAGAATCTATCTTAGACTCTGACCACTTGAGGGCAAGAACTGTCTTATTCCTAATCTGGTTTGAATACTATGCACCTACCAAAGCACTGGGCTTATGGTAGGTGCTCAAGAATATTTGTTTCACTAAAAATGTTTGCTAAATCAAATGCAAAACTGAAGAGAGAGGACTATGTTTCTGAAGAGCAGCTATAAGAAAGAATTGCTTCTCTCATGGATAGCAGAGCTGGGGAGTCTACTCGATTACTACAATATGACCATATAGACCCCTGGTTATTAATGACAGATGGAGCAGAGGAGGAGATGGGGGAGAGATGAATAGAATGAAGGAATTTCTGGGCAGATTTTTCAAAATATACATAGCTAGGCTCATCAAAATCTTAGGACCTATCTATTTAAAAACAACTCCCCAAATGATCCTGATATTACTAATACCCTACCATCCCATTTGAGACTGAATGATGTAAGGAAAAATATGGTGGATTTATTTAGTATTTGCTCATATCTGTTAATGAAGAACTTAATGGTTGCTGACATTAGACCTAAGCAATTAGATTGGGAGACACTCATGATGAATGAAAGCTCTAATACTGGCCTGGCCTTAAACATTAGGAAACAATCTTCAAATCCAAACCTCAAACCCATAGCAAAGATATTCAACCCCTTCTCCCAACAATTTCATACTTTCTACATAAGCAGCATGAGAAAAATCTGTATTCTCAAAACGTTCTGATGTTTTATGAAGATTAAGATTAGCCCTATCATTACAGTGACAAAAATTAGACATTCTCTATTAATTTCAAAGCCCCACCAATAAAAAGTTCAAACTCACTTTTATTAATTCAATATATACACATCGCAAGTTATTTATTTATTTACTTATTTTAAACAAGTTATTCTTAGAAGAAAAGATTGAGAGAAAACTTCTACCTGGTTTGGAAGACCCCATATCAGCCTGTCCTAACTGCTTTTTCCTTTTGGCTTCCTCCACTGGATTTTCAAACTGGGTTTTCTGGTTCAGGTGACTGTAAAAAGTAGAAAAATATGTAATTCAGTTTAAGACAAAAGAGTTACATTATCTTAAAATAGACTACCACACCATTCCATCGCCATAGCTTAAAGGACACATATGTATTCTCGGCAACAGAATACAAAGAAGTTGACAGGTCACAGTGGAAGGGCTTTGGGCAACTCAAGAAAAAGCCCACAGATGATGCCAGGAAGTCACAGCTGCTGAAGCATTCACTATAGCTTCTTCACAGACGTACCCCATACAGCCAGTAAGTTCTCACAACGGTAGAAGCCCTCATAGTCAATGCAATCAGAACTGTGGTAATCGATTAGTTATTTTTTTAAAAGGCAGTTAATGATTGGAGGGTTTTAAGTTTCTCTAAAATGAAGCAGCCGTAAAGCCACTTTTGAAGACATCTGAATACAGAAGCCTTCTAGAATTTTACTATAACTTTTCCAGCTGACTCACCCACATCGATTTAGCAGCAACTAAGAAAGAGATTAGCTTTTTATCAACTTATATCACAGAACAACTCCTCACACTTAAATTTCTTCATAATTATATAATAATTAAATGAATTCTGTAATTACAACATAAGGTGAACTGGTATTTCTGATTTGGAAACATTCACAATGACTCGTGGAAAGCACACACATCTGTGGGGAAAAGCAGAATAGCATGGGGAGACTACGAGGGTAAGCGATTAGCCAATAGTAGTCAATGTACTATGGGCAGCAGTGAGTTTCACAGAGGGAACCGAGCATTGGTTATCCTGGCAAGTCAGTTAACTGGTTAAGTTGGTTAAGAATGCAACTATTGTACAAATGGTGTCTAGGTCTAATATAGAAGCAATGGGAATTATATTCTAACACTTCCATGGCACAAATATATTTCAGCCAAATGATACGCATTTTTCCAGTAGAATCCATTTTACCAAGAAGTGACATTATTGAATACAAACAATTAAATGTGAAATCAATAGAATCTCAGATTATGATTGTCTTTAGAGGGGCTGCGTATTACAAAATCTTCACAGAAGCAGTCATAGAACTTGGGTAATTACTCTGCCATTTGTTGAACATTAATGGTGGCGGTGGAAGGGGAGGCAGAAACAAAACACACCCCTCACAGCAGGTATGCCAGGTTTCTCTAGGCTTCTGGTATTAGTAACCCTGTGACAGATGCAGTTCTTTAGTTTCAGAGCTCTAAATATGGCAAGTTCTGCTTGACATTCTTTGAGTTCTGATGTCACTAAAACTCAAGCACGCTTCTGCTTCTTACTACCAGGGGACACCTGATCAATTGAGTTAACTGTTTAACTCTCTGTGACAATGAAGGCCTTTGGTGTTAAGTTTCTACTATTTAAAAAAAATATTTAGTAGGTACTGACATTTTACATAGTCTTTAAAACAACAACAACTAGAAACTGACACTTAAGAAAGCATAAACCTGCTTAGAAAGAACCTTGGTTCACTTTAGTGTCATCAGCTCCAATGACTCACTTTGCCACCCAGGCATTAGAACGTAAAAAGTAGTAATTTGTATTGATACTCTTTGTAATGTGTGGGAGAAGAGAATAGAAGTATGCAAATGAGCAATCCGTTTCCTGAAAATTCTTTTGACAAACGAATGTAAGATTTTCGTAAAGGGAGTAATTCTATCTGTCACCATAGACTACCTAGATTAAAATGCCACCCCCTCTCCCCCCAAAGGGGAAAACATTCCTCTTTTCACTTAGTGAATTATATCCACAATATTATTAAGGTGTAACAAATTTTGTTTTCCACATGACTAGGTATAGGAAGTAAGGAAGGCGATTATAGGTTACCAGAAAAATTAAACAAAGGTAGCAAACAAGGATTAAATATATAATACATAACTTGGACTCTTTGAAACTTTGTGTATAATAGGTGGGTTTTAAAAATTCATCTCAGCAAACAAAACCATTCTTCTTTCACGAAGAATGTGCAATATTAAAGCAGATGTATATTTTGCCTTTGTCCCCTAAGTGCTTAAGACATTTGACGCAATACAATAAGACAACATTCCTAAATATACAAGCGTTCTTATGGAAGGCTTGCCCTTACATTTTGGGAACAATTTCGTTTTCAAAAATGAATGAATCCACGTCAGAGTCCTCTGAAATAAATACTTAACAAAGAGAAACTGCCATTGCAGTTGGTGTCGCTACCACAAGGCTCCTGCCAAAAGCAATCACCACGCCATCTGGTTTGACAAAACTTAGGGAGCCAAAGAGTAGCCATTCCAGTAACAGCTTTTTATCTCCATCAGTAAACTCACTGCAGATTACTGTGGTTGAGATTCAAAACCTAACTAATCTGGGAATCCAGCCACATTCCACAGCTCAGCTGACTCCATACTAATGAGCATCTTGGGGACAGCCTGCTCGTTCTTCATCTAACAAATGACCGTCCTGTAAACCGAGCGTGTTCTGGGGACGATCATGCAGAATCCTGTTGCTGCTGTGGCTTTGAAAGTAGGCACTGTGTCACACACCTCCATGACAACTGGGGGCGGGGTCACTTCAGGAATTGCCCGGAAGT
This sequence comes from Rhinolophus hipposideros, assembly GCF_964194185.1. Classification (NCBI taxonomy): domain Eukaryota; kingdom Metazoa; phylum Chordata; class Mammalia; order Chiroptera; family Rhinolophidae; genus Rhinolophus; species Rhinolophus hipposideros. Next base: position 10,967,982 of record NC_138065.1, read on the forward strand.
TGCTTCCATATGATATCCTTGCTGAATGAGAACCAGATCATTTAGCCCAAGATTTTATAACAGGCAAATGACTTTCACCTTTTGACCGTGTATTCAAATTCACATGGAATGGACAGTAAGAGAATGAGAATCATTATCTCAGAAATGTTCAGCAGTGTCCAGGGCACATAGTAGTTGATCAAAGCCCAATTTAAACAGACTAAACTGCGGGGGGCGGGGGGAATCTCACACAACCTTTTCAGTTGGCCTTCAAATACTTCTTTGACTTGGAAAAAATGGTTGTTTCTTTATTTTAAGTAAACAGGCTTTAGAAAACAAGAAGCAAAGCGTATACTGTTCCCATCACAGTATCAGCAAGATATTGAACAGCACAGTGGAAATAAAATTAGCATAGCCTTTCAAAGGAACCAAAATAATGACACTGTGAAGTTACACACCTAAGTATCGAACTAACTGAATTGTTTTCTTAGGGTTTAAGTTAGATTTTAAGAAATCATTCCACAAATCTCTCTAAACACAGTGACTCAAGGAACAACCTACACTTTAGAATAAAGACTAGGGTAACAACAGGTGTCAGAGATACTTACTTTAGCTATAAATAATAGGAAGTAGCACGTTTATGCCGAGTGACGAAAAATTAATAAACAATCATAAAACTAGAAGACTCTCATGGTTGCTAATATCATTTTGCCTTCACTATCTAGGCAGTAAGTTCAGACTCCTAGTTTCCAGGTAAATAGTAACATTTCTGATGCAATTATTTGCCTGGTACTAGATGCCAGAGGTCAAAATTCTACCTATGGCATTTAAAAAGAAAGCAACCCCAACGGTCAAAACAACGTAGCAATAAGACAAATGAAGACAAGGGAATGAAAAATTAGATGTTGATATTATCCTAATTTCTCTGGCTAACATAGGCAGGTGTTTGATGCTCCAGCCAACATATATTTATGTTTAAATTTAGCCATAACAGCTGTGTAAGAAGCAACTTTCACTCTCCCCCCAAATTACTATGTTTTCGTTGATTAACTCCTTAAAAGAGAGAACACTTTTAATCACATACATCAAAATTCTGGATCATATGGTACACTGTCCCTAAACTTCTTTCGTTGCTTTCAGAACCACATAGCTGCAGTGTTGGAAGTGACCTGACTAATTCGTGTAGTTCACTGCTCTCATTTCACAGTTTTCCATCTAGTACTTTTCTCTTTAGAGGCTGGAGTAGCAATGCTAACATCTCCAGCTATTAATCACTCAGGCAACTTGCCTCTAGCTCTCTGTATTTACTTCAAAGGCAACTTCTAGGAAGCCTGGAGTCACGAAGTAAATTCTCAGGCCCCTAACTTCTCATTCGCCTCGTGGAAAAACTTGAAAGCTGGATTGCACAAGCATAAACAGCTGTACTCGGTATTCCCTAGTGCTGTATAGCGAAAGAAAAACATTGAGGAGACTATTCACTGAGGTAACAAACTTACTCAACATAGTATGTCCCATACTGAGGATCCTCTATTTTCTCCCAGCCATAAGGAAGTTCTGTAAAAAACAAATAAACGGAAAAGAATTGAGTGAAAGGACAGATTCAAAACCAACAGAAAAGAATTCGCCAATGAGTGAGTTTAAGTGTCTTATTTCATTTAATTAATATTTGGGAAGACAGATAGAAGAGGGCTCACTTTCAAAGAACAAACACAGTTGGAGTCTGAGTGGCTTCTTCAAGAGCCAGTGAGTGTCTCAGCAAGTAATGAGAAGCTCAGAACAAAAGATGACATTAAACTCAAAGGTGTTTATCTGAATCACAAGCCCTAAAAATGCTAATTATTTAAAAAATCATCGGGCATAGAAGAGTCACCCCTATCCTTAGGGTACCTGTACCAAGACTCCCAGTGGATACCTGAAACCATGGATAGTACCAAACCCTGTTTATCCCGTGTTTTCTTCCCTTTATGGCTGCTGTTTTGCACATCTAAATTGCCAGAATCACTACTCTTGCACTTTGGAGTATTAAGTAAAATAAGGGTCACCTGAACACAAACACCATGATACCGATATAACTGACCTGATAACCTAGATGGCAACCAAGTGACTAATGGGCCAGGAGCATATACGAGGTGTGATCAATAAACACAGTGAATGTTTAAATTTAAAAAAATGTATTACAGTAAAAGACGCATTGCCGTTAATCCCCCTCAAAATACTCCCCCTCGCTTCGAACACACTTATCCCATCGTTCTTGCCACTTTCTGAAGCAGTTCTGGAAGTCCTCTTTCGTGAGTGTCTTTTGTTGTGCTGTCGTGGCTGCCTCGATGTCCTGAATCATTTTGACTTTGGGGAAGAGACAGAAGTCGCATGGTGCCAGATCCGGTGAATAAGGTGGATGAGGACGCACTGTAATGTTTTTATTTCACAGAAATTGCCATAGACCAGAAGTGGTGTGTGACACAGTGTTGTCACGATGGAGGGTGACTTACGGCACACTGTAAAACACACCTTCTCTCAACCGTAGCTCACACCCGACTGACTGCACGAAACAAGGTGAAACTTGTCCCACAGTTTCTAAGGTTCAAGGCGTCGCTTCCCGTATCAAAGATCCCTGCCTTTCCATGACAGTAATTACAAATAATGGGAGTTGGCAGCAGCATTCATGGTATTTTTTTTTTAATCACAACTCATACAGCGTGGGTGCACGACAAACGGATGATTCACATCCCAGACAGAACGGAGCGGGACAGCGTAAGATTTCATCACACCACTCAACAGGATGCACAATTTAAAACTTACGAATTGTTTATTTCTGGGATTTTCCATTTAATATTTTTGGACCATGGTTGCTCATAGGTAACCGCAACCATGGAAAGTGAAACCATGGAGAAGAGAGGGAGCCACTGTATTTCTTTTTAAAAGTCTGATAATGCTCACGTGAGACACACTTACCCTGCTGTACAATAGAAGACGCGGTTGGTTGTTAAAATTGTCACCATTATACACAAGACTTGTCAATTATTTCTGTCATATTCTGACCCACTTTTCCCCAAAGGAAAGTCTAGCCTTGGATTTTTGCCATTTAAAGTGGGTAACCCAGATTTGCTTCAAACCTAAGAAAATACCTACTTTCACTGGCATTAACTTGATCTGAGTACTCAAGGGAAATTTACTTAATTACCACAGTGCCTTGGGTTGAATCCACATTTGTATATAGTAACAAAGAAAAGCTTACTTGGATTATTATATATTGTTTGTTGCAAGTAACTGACTAATAGAATATAACCTGAAAAACTGAAGGTTATCCAACATAAACCTTCATTTTCAACATAAACTGACCCTATTAAGAAAGAGTCCTCTTTTCTCTCCCACTCTGTTTTCCAAGGTAAGACTTCTGAAGAGTCATTTGATTAATCAGACATGGATTCACTTCGCAGGCATGTCTCGAGCAGGTGGTTTTAGTGCTGTCAATTACATATAGGTGCCTAGCAAGAAGAAATTTTTTAAAAAACCCACAGTTGTACACTATGTGGAAACACGTACACATGTGCACACGCACAAAGGATATATACCAGAAGGTAAATAGGCTTAGGATATATTTATTAACTTTACATCATTTACCTGCAGTTATGATATATCAACTTTTTAAGTAAAAATTCCAATATAATGAACCTAAAAATTACACAAATTCTTAATGCTCTAATAAAAATTATTGCTCCACATTCAGAATAAAAGAATAGATGACTAGCCTCTTGATGAAAAGCTCTGCATCACCACTACCCCTTTCCTCCAGCATATTTTTCTGCCTGTGGATATATTATTGATTGGTGGTTTTGAAGCTTGGTGAGTTTGTGTGGTTTTCCTTTGAAGGACCTGGTTGAAATGTCTGAGTTGGAAAAGATGAGAACAGTTGAAAAGCAACTACGGGGTGAAAACAGAATAAAACAACTGAGAAGAACCAAGATACACTTCAGTTCACTTTGATTCCCCCCAGCCACGAAGCAAACAATTGCCAATTAAGTAGGTAAGATGTATTATGACCAGGCACCTGTTACATGGGTGAGAGTATCTGTTGGATTATATCTGTAAAAGATGTTCTATAATGATATTACCAAAGCATTATCAGTAAGGATCTTTCACAAAAGACATTTTTTTCCCCTTTAATGGAAATTTCCTTGAACTAGCATGGGAAATAAATGGTGAGGGATAGGATGAATTCTGTAACTGCACTTGAATTTACATTTTGTCTTTAGAAAAGTTTAGAGAATCAAAGGAACTATAAAGATAGTTGAAAAATTCTATTTGCTATCTGAAAAATTCACTGAAGAGGATATATTAATACTTAATAAGGATAAAAGCTCAACATAAATATATTTCACGGTTAGCCTGAAAATCAATTCAGCATTTCAGTTGGCACTTAAAGCAATTAGCAGCCAACAGATAAAGTGAGGCCCTTTCTTCAGAAGAGTAAACAAATTGGTAATTTACCTTGTTGATTACTTTAAGTAATCACTTTAAACATTTACCAGTGGTACCTTAGCTAGTTTTTTGCTGGGCCGATTAATACAGGTAAAGAAGTGATTGTTATTTGTCCATTTAAATGAAGGTAATAAAAGCAAGACTAACATACCTAGCAATCTTATACACTATCCAGTGGGTCACTTCATTCCCTGATTTCATTCCCTTTTACTTCCTTTTTCCCGTCCCTTCCTTCTCTTTCCCCTCTCTCCTTCTTCTTTATGTAAAAATAAAAATTAGAAACAAGACACAGATCTCGACCTCACGGAGTTCATAGTCTGAACAGGAAGAAGAGAGAGGAGATAAATGACATAGTGAAGATAAACACAAGCTTTTGGGGTGGGGGCAGCACTGAGGAATGACCCCAATCGCCTGGTCAGAGTAGCTATGAGGAGAGCCTTCTAGAAAATGCTAATGTTTGAGCAGTCTTGAAGGATGAGCTGGGGCTGGAGAGAGGGAGGATGCAGACAGACCAAAGAGCACTGAGCTGTGAAGTAGGCCTGGAGTTGTCAGTAATTACAAATAACGTGACAGGGTTGAAGTGAAGGTTGGATGCAAGGTGCTTGTCTTACAAACAAGCACCAAATCACCTTTCTGGAGTGCCACGTGGAGAAGTCTGATCTTTATTTTGATGACGATGGAACTGATTAAGCTGGGCTACGACATGATTAAATTGATGTTTGAGAAAGGTCATGGGCAACAGTAATAGAGGATGAGACAGATGGAGTGGAGTGAGAATAAAAGGCCGACGAGTAAGGAAAGCATTAATAGCCTAGATAAGAAATTATGAAGGCTGGGCTAAGGCAGTGGTAATGGGACTGGAGAAAAAGAATGGAGTATAGAGATAAGAAGGAAGTCAAAGTAATTAGACTCAATGACTAAGCGAAGACTGAGGGAGGAAAAGAGGGGATGAGGCTAAGGTGATCCTAGGTTAATGGCTCTTCTGGCATGAAAATGATACAAATAAAAAAATTCATCAAATATGTATTAAATACCTGCAATGAACACAGCTGTGGGAATAGGAAGAAGGTATTAATTTGCATTTAAAGGCATTTAGGAAATAGATAATATGCAAGAAGTGCCTTAGTCTAGTGCCTACCATGTTTCCCCGAAAATAAGACCTAGCTGGACAATCAGCTCTAACGCGTCTTTTGGAGCAAAATTTACCATAAGACCCGGTCTTATTTTACTATAAGACCTGGTCTTACATAATGTAAGACCGGGTATAATAATATGATATGATATGATATGATACAATAAATATAATAATATAATATTCCGGTTCTTATATTAATTTTTGCTCCAAAAGACGCGCTAGAGCTGATTGTCCGGGTAGGTCTTATTTTCGGGGAAACATAGTATCACCATTGGACACTCAAGAGATAATGGGTGTTTTAAAGGCATGATTGACAGAACTTGGTTTAACTGCAATGAAGAGGATAGAAAAAGTTCAGGATGATAACTAGTTTTTAGCTCAAGGAACTGGGAGGAGGGGATGTCATTTGCTGAGGGCGGGACAGAAGATATGCAGATTTAGCTCAGTTTGGGAAGGGTTACATTTGAGGGGCCCGTGCAACATCCTGGTAGCGAGATCTAACAATCTCTCAGAACGATGAATCTGGTCCTCAGAAGAGAAAATGCAGGAAGGATTGGGGAGACACTGCAGTTAAAACCGTGCACTAGACAAGGTTACCTAGACGAATTGTGACTAGAAAAAGGTGGAGAAGAGGACAGAAGAGTTAATAATTTAAGGAGAAGGTGCAAAAAAGTATGAAGTTAAGGGGAATGAATGGTTTCAAAAGATAGAATAGGAGGGAGAGCATGATCAACACTAATAAGGGCCTTGTAAAGCCATCAGAAGTCAAGATCAGAGCTGAAAAGAATCCACCAAATTTGGCAATCAGGCCGTTATTGGCAGGTAACCTTAAGAAAAGCAGTTTCACTGAGAAGACAGAGGGCAAGTCAGCATATTGTAGTACTGAAGAATAAAACAAGAGGTGTCGTTCTTAAGCGGTTATTGTTATTAGTTTTTTGAAACTTGGCTGTGAAAAAAATAGTATGAGAACTATGGGGAGGAGTCAGGTCAAGAGAAAGGGTGTTCATTTTTGAAACAGGAAAGATCTAACCATATTTTTTTCTGTTAGAAGCTAAAGCATTCCTCCCAGAAAGTTGATTCAAAAGGCAGAACCATTTCTGGCATATCAAGTAGCTGGTTGGTTCTACAGCCATGAATTTATCTTTCTTTCTTCTACACAAAATAGGATTTTTTCTTGTTGGAATATATGAATTCCCATTGTTTTTTCATTGTGGAGCTCTATTCAGTCGACAATTTTCTTGTATTATTCTCTAAGCTCCAAACTGTCATCAACATTCGCTTCATTTTAGTAAAAATGCCGTTAGTAAAAATTTAATTTCTTTAATTACAAAAGGGGTGAGTTGAGAATAAAATGGATGCCTAACGTATATTTAAGATAACTATTCAACCAAAACACTATTTTATTTGAATGAAACATAAATAAGTCCATCAATTACACCATCAGCTACATCAGTATAAAGACACAGCTGGGTTCTGAACATCACAAGACTGAGGAAGAAAGGACAAGTTTTAGAAACTGTAAGGTTTTTCTACAAGATCTTAAATGTTCAGCAGAATGCAAAGAATATCTTAACTGAAAACTTACCTTAAAATATCATCCCCTTTTGAGCATTTACTCATGCAAAGCACTGTGCGGAATACCAGCGTAAGTCACATATAGTGTAGTATGGAGTTAGCCTATTGTAGGGCTATTTGCTCCTATTCGGGGAGGAAACAAAGTACACTGCAAAAGGGGTAAAGGTTGGCTAAGCATAAAACCAATAGGCTCGATCGAGGTTCCACATTGTGGGGTCCCCACCACAGGTCAGTACTGGTGATATCAGAAAGGCATGCCCAGTGTGGGGCCAGGAGAGCAGCCCTTCTCTTAAAAGGTTTAAACATGCCTAGAAGAATAAATGCAATTTTGGTTGCTCTATCTTCAGAATGCTATAATAGGATGACTGTATAATGTGCTGCCCACTTTTGAGAGAAAAGATGGCACTATTAATAATTATTCTGGGACAACAGGAATAAGCTGGATTACTGTGTTTCCCGAAAATAAGACCTAGAAGCACAATCAGCTCTAATGTGTCTTTTGGAGCAAAAATTAATATAAGACCCAGTATATTATATTATATTATATTATATTACATTATATTATATTATATACTATTACATTATATTATATAAGATCTGGTCTTATATTATAGCAAAATAAGACCTGGTCTTATATTAATTTTTGCTCCAAAAGACGCTTTAGCGCTGCTGTCCGGCTAGGTCTTATTTTCGGGGAAACACGGTAGTCCTAAGCTAACAAAGACTTATAGCTACCCTTAATATAAACAGCAGTAGGAAGACACACTCAAGCAATTTTTTCAATTTCCATAGAAGGGAAAGAATAGGCGAAACATTTTGCTTTTGCTGAGCCCCTTCACTTGCTTCTCTCCAAGAAAGAAAGAATGTCTTATCTGAGTGGTGAGTTTTAGAGAAGAATTCGACACGCTTGGCTCAGAGCCTCGGGTTCTCTTGCTGTTGTGGATGCCAGCCTGCCTGCAGCAGGGGTGCGATCTGGTCTGGTCTCCACCATGCCTGCCTTGGGGGAGGAGGCCTGCAGCTGAGCACAGAGGCCGGAGACTGAACGCCCAAGCCTGCCTCTCGTACGGGTAAAATACTGGTAAGCTCACACAGACGCAGACCTAAAGCATGTTTACTTGTCAGCTGGCATGTGAACCTCATCTATCTGTTTCCCATGTCTTATTTCTCTATTGACTCCCAACTAGTCAATGAAGACAGGCTTATTATTTATTGCCTCACCCCAGAACATTATAGCCAGGAAAAAATACTGTCAAGAAGGATGACCAAAATAATATGGGGATAGAGTAGCTTCTTTCCTTCCTTTCCATCTCCCCTCCTTCCAAACACTTAAGTCTCTTCTAAGGGGATATATGGATGAATAAGACAAAACTGTTGCTCTTATAGAGTACAGGTATCTAGTTACAATGCAGTATAGTTAGTGCTACAATAAATATATGTCATATGGTACTGCTGAGCACAGAGGAGAGAATACTTCATTTTGACCCGGAAGAGAATGACAGAGGAGGCAACAAAGAAATTACACTTCAGATTTGAGCTTAGAAGGAACAAGGGAACAAGGCTGGTTCCCAGAAGATAAATGGGCATGCAGCAAAGGCAAAGACAAAAACGTTATATTTATGACATGAAAACAATTCGAAAAAGAAACACAGAATATGGTTCAATTACAAAAAATTGCCAATACTTCACCAAGGAGTCTAGACTTTATTCAGCTGACAGCAGGAAGCCATTATAAACATCTGAGCAAGAAAAAGGTATGAAGGCAGTTATATTTTGGAAAGATTAACAGGCAATGTAATATAGCCAAAGTGTTTTGATCATACAGCCTTTTCAGTAAAAAAGCTGAACATGTACCTCTAAGATATATTTATTCATACATATGTATGGACTACTCTACTACTATGTACTTAGTAAAGCACACACAAAATACTAATTTATAAAGGAGATGAAGACAAAAAAAAACCAATTATTACTATTTTGCCTCAGCGTGGTTTAAAAAAGTCACATAAAAACTGTCAGCTCTGCCATTCTCTTCTGGTTAGCTTGGGCTTGCGTACTTGCGTAGTTGTATGATCTTCAATCGGTACTCTTTGCAGAAATATTTTTAAGCCACATTTCAATTTTGTGTGGATGAAAATCTATGTAACATAGTCTTTAAATCCACTTAACTGGGCACAAGCAAACTGCAAAACCTCGCAGTGCCTTCCACAAGAGTGAGGCTGCCACGTCCATTCTTCCCTCACGACACTCTTGGAGAGTGCGTGCGATCGTCTGGCATATAGAATGAGTACGAATGTCACTGCCAATGTGTATATAAAATAGTAGAGAAGCTTAACTTCCTTTTTTCCCAGTGGAAACATTATGAAAAATAAGTTCTAACACTTTCTTCCTGTACATCAATAGACAGTTTCAGTGCCAACATTTTGGAGACCACTGATATCAGGGATATATTGGAGCAGTAACTGTAGGAAAAAAGTCTAAGAATAATCCAAGTGTGTGATGATTAGAGAAATAGAAAGAAGGATATAATATGAAAGAGAAAGCATGGGTAGATAGAGGATAGGTGGACAGATAGCTATATGAAAAAGCAAATACATATAGCAAAATATTCGTTGTAATATCTCAGTGGTGGGCATATATGTATTCACAGTAAAATTCTATCAATTTGCCTATATGTTGGAAAATTTTCATAGCAATATATTGGCAAAGTATAGAGAAAAGAAAGAGTAACAGGGACTGGAAACTATACAGGGAATACAGCAAGAGGAGAGGAAGAAGCAAACAGGACTGCAAGGATTTGGGCCCAGATGATTATAAGGATGGAATCAATGACAGAAAGAGGGATGGGTCACTTTAGGAGAAAAATATTAAATTTAGTTTTAAATATGCTTATTTGAATGGTTAGTAGGACAATAAAAAGAAAGTCAGTAGGAAATACAGAAATAAAATTTAGACCAGAGGACAACACTAGATACTTAGATAAGAGACCCAATTACAGTAAACTGATAGTTAAATTTATGAAAATAAAGACACTCTACAAGGGGAAACAGCAAACAGCAGAGAATTGAGTTGAAACAATTAGTGGTCAGGAAAAAGATCGGATACCAGCAATCTTAGCCTGGGAAGACTAATACCACACTCACAATTGAAAAAGTCAAATCCTATAGTATTATATATTCTAGTTTACCTTTCAAGGGTTGATTTCACAATAAAGAACTTACTGTTGAAAGCCTGACAGACAGGGGAAGTACATTATAAAAATGATTTTTAAAATTATTTCTTGAGGTATAATTTACAGACCATAAAATGCACAGATCTTAAGTGCGCCTTCAAAAAATCAACGTTAAGTGCTTGTTCAATTATAAAACATGAGTTTTGGCAATTGTACGTGTCTGCGTAACTGCTAGCCCAAAGAGGAGAATATAACCATCATTCTGGATAATTATTTCAATTCACCCCCTTCCCTCCTCAGCCCTCATTTTCTGACTTCTCAACAGAACAGATGAGGTTTTCTGTTCTCAAACTTTAAATAATGGATAATTGAGTACCTATTCTTTTGTGTCTGACTTCTTTTATTCAACAATGTTTTGAGATTCACCCATGTTGTTGAATGTTATCAACAGTTCTTTCTTTTTATTGAGGAGCACTATTTCATTGCATGAATATACCACAAATTGTTTATCCATTTTCCTGTTGATGAATATCTGGGCCATTTCTAGGTTTGAGCTATTATGAATAAGGCTGTCACGATCATTCAGGTGAAATATTTTGGGGAACATGTTTTCATCTCTCTTGAGACAAGACCTCATAGGAAACTGCCAAAAGTTCTCAAAAGTGTTCACATCATTTTACATCCCCACCAACAAGTAAAATTTCCAGTTGCTCTCAAATGTCACCAGTCGTTGGTCTTGTCAGTGTGTTTGACTTAAGCCACTATAAGGAGTCTGCATGGCATCTCACTGTAGTGATGATTAACGATAAGTACTTTGTCACGCTCTTGTTGGCTATTCTTTTAGCTTCTCTTGGGAACTGTCTATTTGAGTTCTTTGTCCATCTAAGAAAACCACTTTATTGAGGCATGATTTAAATATCATAAAATGTATCTGTTTTCAGTGTGCAATTCAAAACTTTTAATTTACTGAGTTGTGCAACCAGCATCCAATCCAGTTTTAAAACATTTCCATCACCCCAATAAGATCCCTCATGCCGTTTACTTGCTCATCTCTTTCCCATCCTCAGCACCAAGCAACCACTAACCTTACCTTGTGATTTGCCTATTCTGGACATTTCATATAAAAGGAATCGTGCAATAGCTGGTCTTGTGTGTCTAGTTTCTTTCACTCAGTGTAAGGTTTTTGAGGCTCGTTTATGTTGTGGCAGGTATAGTATTACACTTCTTTTTATTGATGAATAGTATTCCATTGTATGCTTAAACCACATTTTATTTATCTTTTCATTAGTGGACGGGCATTTGGCTTGTTTCCACTTTTTAGCTATTATGAATGGTGCTCCTATGAATATTTACATGCAAGTCGTGTAGACATATGTTTTCATTCCTCTTGGGTAAATAGTTAGGAGTGGAATTGCTAGGTGATAGGGCAAATTTATATTTAACCTTTCAAGAAACTGTCAGACTGTTTCCAAAGCAGGTGTACCGTTTTACATTCTGCCCAGCGATGTACAACGGTGACTGTTTCTCCCCGTCTTTGCTAGTCCCAGAGTCATTAAGATACTCCAAGTTTTCTTCTAAAAGCTTTAGGGTTCTACCTTTTATGATTAGGTCTTTGATACATCTGAAATTAAGTTTTGGGTATGGAGTGAGAAATAGCTGATGTTCATTTTTCCTTGTGAACAGCCAGTTGTTTCAGCATCATTTCTTAAAGAGATTTTCCTCCCCTCATTGAGTTGACTTGGCACCTTGGCTGCAAATTAAATGATCACATATGTGTGTCTCTATTTCTATCAGGTTGGTGCAAAAGTAATTGCGGTTTAAAAGGTTAAAAACAATTGCAGGATGGCCATTACTTTCGCACCAACCTAACAGATTCGCATACTATTCCATCGATCTATTTGTCTATCCTTATGCCCAAACCATACTGTTCTTGGTTACTGTCGCTTTGTAGTAAGTCTTCAAATATGGCAGCCTAGGTCCTTTACCTTTATCCTTTTTTAAGATTGTTTGGCTAACTAGAGTCTTTGTATTTACATATTAATGTTAGAATCAGTTAATCAATTTCTTCAAAACAGACTTTTAGGATTTCGATTGGGACTGCATGTAATCTGAATGTCGATTTAGAGAGCATGAACGTCATGAGCAATGCTGTGCCACCCAGTCTATAAACATAGTATACCTCTTCCATTATTTCGGGTCTTCATTAATTTCTTTCATGATGCTTTGTGGTTTCCAGTATACAGGACCCGCACATCTTTCAGTAGGTTCGCTCCATGGTATCCAATTTTTAAAAACTATCATCGCAAATACAATTTCAAACAATTCCGTTTTCCAGTTGTTTTTACTAAAAAAAATCCTTAATATTGTAATCATGCTGAACAAAATACGTGCCAAATTCTACTTATTTATTTATTTAATTAAAATGTAGATTGGCGTTCAATCCACAGGAGGACTAACTGAACTTCATTCTAAGCCACTTATTTTTTTAACCAAGGTAAATAATTTCTGATGAGTGATACCGAATGAATCAAATTTTTTTCACCTGCACCCTAGATTCAAGAAAGCACAGCAAACAATTTCGGTTGGGGTAAATTCTATACTTATTTGTAAGGCCATATACCATTAAACAGAATCTATAATAGATAAGACAGATAAACATTATTATCTACTGCTTCTTAGAGATTTTTTCTAAGTAGTAAAAATTGTGTGGGGGTGGGGGTTTATGAAAGACTTTCGTTGAGTTTCTAATGCCTCTCTAAATGGCCAAGGATTAGCCATAGATACTAGCATATCTATCCTAGTGATATTAAATATATTTTTGAAGGCTCAACAGGTATGATGAGCCTACCCATGGTTGAGAATGCACCCAAATTTAAAACATGTATTTGCAATTTTTAAAGTTTGTCTTTAAAACTTAAAAATGTAAAGGCGGAGGAGGCAAATGTATATTTGTTAATATTTTTTAAAAAGGGATTTAATTGCATAATCCTCAAAAATAGAAATACAGTCTCTCATAAAATTAGATGCAATGAGATAATTACCAGAACCAATTGATGAGGATATCTAGCCACTGCTTATATGCTTATATGCTTATGCACATTATGGTATGTTCAGGATTTTGGAAAACTCATTATCTAAGTGAGAAGAGGAAGAAGGGATGAAGTGAGTAAGTATGGTATAAAAGGTTTCTGAATCTACCTCCATCTTCACAGTCTTCAGGGGGTTTGGCTTTCTTACAAAGACGAGGATCCAACCAGGTGGTTGTTTTGGTATTGTGGCTGCAGAATAAAGATTCCAATTAGAAACAGTAAAATAAAGAGGGAGAGAAATATTTCAAAAGCAAAGATTAAAAGTGACTAAAATGTATATGATGTTCGAATATTTATCTCCTGCAGGCTTCGTCTGCTTACCTCTGATTCAATAATCCTACTGTTCTCAGTCTGTTCCTTCAAAACTGCCACAAAGGGAAGGTAATGCTAGAGGCACTAATTTGAGAACGAAGACTCTGAAGAAGGCGTAAGATGCCAAGTACTGAATAACACTTATTTAAGTAGTCAAAATGTTTCAAAGGATGAGCTCACAGCCCCATACTGTGCGTTATCTGGCAGAAAACACTGCATTGAAAACCTTGCTGGTTGGCTGACTGAATTCCTTCCTCCTTCCCTTCAAAAAGCACTGTATTTCTTGAGTCTCTGTGGTGTGTGCAGTGTACTGGGGGGCTGGGCACACAGAGAGGAATGAACAATCAGATGGAGACTCTGGACTCACAGGGGTTCTTTAAAATAAAATAATGTAGAGTTAACTAAAAAGTTATGAAGTGTTTCTGCAACATTCAAGTAAAAATATTGGGGATAATTAAACTCAACGCTATGAAACTAAGTTTTTGTTGGTATGGACCACATATTTAATGAAAAAAAAAGGCAGAACAAAAAGATACCCCCACACCCCTTTTTATGAAGTAGGCCACAGACGCTTTCAAAGAGCAGTGTCCGTTTCATTTCATTAGAGGTCACAATCAATTTCAGACCAGGTCACCACCATGCAGTAGATACTATTGCTGAAACAAAACTATCACACTGCTTGGTAGAGTGTTATAGCTTAAGTATCTGAAATAAGAGGACAGTAAAGAAAGAAAAACTCATGGAAGCAACAAAATGTAAATTGAAGTTATTATCAAAGTAGTGTGGTAACAATGTGAACAAATTGTCTTTCTTGGTGTCTTGAATATGAGATTAACTCACTAATCTCTACAATGACCACTGTTGGGAAATGAAGTCTATATGGTTTCGGGGAATTAATCCTATCTTCTATACCTTTACTAATTCCTGAGCTACTGCCAGAGCTAGCTATGTAGCCCCTTTTCACACATTGCCAGGTACGATGCTAGTTAAATTATGGCTGAAATCCAAGTAGGAGAAATTGAGATTGTTTTTAGAAAGTCTGTGTTACCCATTCTGTCAGAGATGATTCCCCCAAACTAAAACCAGTTAAATACTGATAGCAAAATGAAAAGAATTAGGACTCAAAAGAGGCCTAGTGACATATTAGGGGGGAAAAATCATGGACATATCTTATTAAACCAAATTCAGAATTACTTTAGAAAAGCTTAACTTTGGTTTCAATGATCCAAAATTTTTACTGCTTAATTAGCAGATATAGGCAATCCACTAGGATTTTACCCAGTATTTCCCAAGGTAAAGAAATGTCCATAGGGGCTATATCAAAACCATAATGGCTCAAGACTATAAACAATAGTAATTTTTTTTTCTTACAGCAGCAGTAACACAGAGCAAACAAATTAGCTATAGCAAACAAGAGAGTTTTATTTAGCAGCAAATAATATTCAACTATATTCGGATATTAATCCCTTATAAGGTTATGGTTTGCAAATGTTTTCTCCTGTTCTGCAGGTTGCTTTTTCACTGCTGATTGTTTCCCTTTGCACATGTTTTTAAGGTTGACGTAGTCCCATTTCTCTATGTTTGCTTTTGTTGCCTGTGCTTTTTGTGTCATACCCAAGAAAGCATCGCTAAATTCAATATCATGAAGTTTTCCCCCTTTTTTTTCCCTAGGAGTTTTATAGTTTCAGATCTTACATTTAGGCCTTTAATCCACTTTAAAATTGTTCACCTATAAAGACATTTCTTGTATAAATTCCCCACCCCCAAAATTTACTAATGTATCCCTGCTTGCAGGGTGAGGTACTGTCAGATTCAATGTCTCATAATCTGCTTCTAAAGATATTCTAACCACTTTGAGTGACTCTACATCTTACTTGGGGGCTTAGTCCTAAAATCAGCATGGAAGTCAAAAGTCTAAATTACCCTTGAAAAACGTCTTAACTTGTCCATCGAGAAGAATATACCTGGTTTTGTCTGTTGTGTATAATCCTGGTGATTAACGTTTATATAAATGTATAACATTATCAATTCACCACGTATGGTAAAAAACAAGAACACTATGCATACAAAATCGATGTCTTTTAAATACTAGAATACCACTTGGTACAACAAGATTCTTGCTCTATGGAAAGGATGTGGAATTTGGGACCAGTTGAGGAAACACATTCACATCTCGCACCCCTAATTCATTTCTGAGTATATGCTCAGCCCTCAATATTTTAATTATTATATTCTGTAACTTCACTACATTCATATTCTACTTCTGGGCAAATGCATTTAAGAATGAGAATTACAGCTGCATGAGAATATAAAAATACTGCATAATGAAACTTCTAATACATTATATATATTATTCTCAGATGCAAGCTATTCTCAGGTTGATGGACTATCTGTGGTATTCTATATCTCTGTAAATATATTTATATTAGTAGTGTTTCTCTATAAAATATATTGTTTTTATGAGTTTAGATTACATCAGTTACTCTAAGGATCAGTGACATTTTCCTTCTATATTATTTAACTATATTTATTGCCTGAATGTATCAAACCCAAATTCTATGACTGAAACTATTTAGTTCAGGTAAGAAATATACCCCACCAAATGATGATGATTCTTGAAATGCTCATTAAGTTGGACAATGTGCCCAAATGTTTAACAACAACAACAAAAAACTCTCCTTATTCCTTACATTTTTCATTATCAGTGATAAATCTGTTTTTAATCTTCTTGTTTTAATAAAACCAGAGGTCAAATACACTATTCCTTTATGTAAGTCCAAAAAAAATGAAATACCATCCAAAGAAAAAGTCAGATTAAGAATTGGGAACAATGTGTATGAAAAACATTTTTAAAGAAAGAAAAAGGAAATGGAAGCCTTGAGAAAAGAGGTAAAACACAAATAAAACAAACGCTGCAAGACAAGCCTCACAGTGACAGGGCACGGTAGAACAGGTACAGACATTTGCTTACTCAATGAAGTAGATCATTCCTGTGTCAGTGTAGGCCATTTCCCAGTTTTTGGGCAGAGGTTCCAGATTCTCATCTCTCATCATATAATTTCTGAAGTCCATGGAACTATTTGTTTGGTTGTAACTTGGGATGGTCTTCATCCAATCAGATAACTCAGAATGCCTCTCTCTGTTGTCTATTCAAAACAAAACAGTATGAAAAGTAGATAAACTTACATTCTCTTCCAACAGCCCTCTTCGTATCTAACAAAATGCCAAATATTGACTGCAAATTTCCTCATCTCTTGTGTCCACATTCTGCTGTAATTTTTGAGAAAACGAATAAACATATTAGATTTTTTTTTTCATTTGTTAAGTGACATTAACCCAATACAGCCTCTCTGATGCTAGTCTGGGAAAGAAACAAAAACAACACTGGCATCAATTCAGTGTACGCTGAGTATATATCAATAGAATATTAACGACAGCCATAGCAGCACTTACACAGTTTTTCATGTGCCAGACTCTATTTTAAGATATATATATTACATACAACGTATATAATACATATAACATGTATATATAACATGTATACAATATGTATATTATATATCATATACATATTTATTATACGTTATATACATAATATATATTATACATATATGTACATACATACACTCATAATCCTCACAGCAGCCTTGTTAGTACATATTATTACTATTCCCATTTTATAGATGAGGAAACTAAGGCACAGTGAGATTAAGTTAATTTAGTCAAGGTTACACAGCTCAGAGATAGCAAAGCCCAGGTACAAATGTAAGTGGTCTACTTGGTCTGCTGTACCCAGCTGCCTCATACACATTTAACACAGGCCTTTAAAATAACACTGATTTTTAAAAATTACATTCAGTAGACTTCCTATTGTTAAATATAATTCTCTGTTGGCGACGTTAAAATCCTCTTAGAGTCCCAAAGTCCACCATGCAGGTAAGAATACTAAAATTCAGACACTGCCTAGGGAGTTCACAATTCATGCACTTAAAACTTGTTTGTAGAATTTAAAAGACAAACAACTGCAATAACTCCAAACTGTAGTCAATGCCTCAGAATCAGAGAACCTCACAAGCGGCCTCAGATATCATTACATAGCATTCCTTAGAGTATTTCCACTCCCGCCATCTCTTATCCGACGAAGCTCCATAATCCGTGAATCCTACTGCTGTTCCTCACCCCAGCCATGTCCTAGCCATGTCCTCATTGCCCTACTCACCCAACATCAATTCCATGACCAACCGCTATAATGACTCCCGTGAAAGTTCTCCCGATCCCTTTGTCGCAACCTTACTTCATCATACTTGCCTGGCTGAACCATAATTCTGCTTTCATCGTACTCCCCAGCTATTCTACACCAGCACATGCAGCTGAACACGGACAACACTAACTGATCACTAACCTCCAGGGGGCCCTCACTGATGGATGACAATCACAGGACATTTCTTTAGTCCCCTCACTCTGACACTCCCCTAGGTCACTATTTCATACTTTCCTTCACTTTCAATCTTCTATTACTTCTCCCTTATTCCTAATCTCATTTGATGTCCTTGTTTCCTATTTCACTGGGAAAACAGAAGCAAGCAGAAGGGAACTTCCACGGAATCCCATCATCACATCTACACAGCAGCTGTGCCCACTTACTCCATCTTCTGTTGTAGAAGAACTGCCAGTGCTTCCAGATGAAGGCCACCTCCCCAATTATAAATTACATCCCATCGCCTCTTGCCTACAGCAATTCTCACTCTCTCTTGCATCACCAAGCTTCCCTAACCTAAAAGAGCATATTCATCCACATAAACACAAGCCGTGTCTTCATTCTTTCAAAATACACAATTCTCTCTCCCCTCTAACCACCGCCCCATTTCTCTCCTTTTTACACCAAACCTCCTTGCAAGAGTTTGCACTTGCTATCTCCACTTCCGTATTCCATGTATCTCTGGAACTCACTCCAACAAGGTTTCGGATCGCTCATCAATAAATCTGTCCTTATTAAGGTCACCAATCACCTCCACGTAGCTAACTGCAAGGATCCCTTCTAGTGCCCACCTGCTTTGAGCTGTCAGTTTCATCTGACATGGTTGATCCCTCTCGTCCCCTGGCTGCCAGGCCACTGCACCCTAATGCTGTTGCTCCTTGTGTCTCACTGGCTTTACCCAGGCTCCCTGATCTCCATATGTTAGGCTGCCTTCTCAGGGTTCCATCCTTGTCCCTTTTCTTTTCTCTTTCTACACTCACTCTCTTGGTGATCTCTCATTCAGTGTCACTGCTGTACAAGCTATATGCTGATGATGTCCAAACATGTATTTTCAGACCAGAACGTACACTTCTAAGTCTAGCTTCAAAACATGGCCTTTCCATTTAGAAGTCTAATGGACATCTCAAACTTCAATATCCCAACTTGGGCTCCTACTGCCCTTTCCCAACTCAAACTGACTCCTCTTAAAATCTTTCTCATCTCAATAAATGCAACTCCATTCTTCCAGTTAAATCACCTGGAGTGCTCTTTGATTCTGCTCTCTCATACCTCATACCCAGTCTGTCAGCAAATGTTACTGGCTCAGGCCCCTCTTTACCTCTCACGCTTTCACAGGGTCCAAACCACCGTTTCTTACTTAAATTATTGCAATAACCTCTTAACTAGTATCCCCATTTATGTCCATGCCCTCCTACTGCTTATTCTCAATATAGTAGCCAGAATAAGCCAGTTAAAACCTGTTCTATCAAGTTACTCCCCTACTCAAAACCCTCTAATGGTTTCTCATCTCAGAATAAAAAGCAAAATTCTTTTCTAAAAGACCCAATTAATAATATGCATTTCCACTACCACCACCTCAATCATTATCTGACCTCATTGGTTTTCATTCTATTCCACTCCATTCCATTCCATCATTCTGCTCCAATTCCATATAAGGTATTGTCCATATTGTATCCAACCGCACTAGTCTCCTTGCTGTTGTCTGAATATTTCTGACATGCCCCCACCTCAGTGCATTTGTACTTACCATTCCCTCTGGCTGGAATGCTGTTCCAAACAATTTGAGCTTACTCCCTCACTTCTTTCAAAGTCCTCTTCTCTGCCACTCTATATAAAAATTGCAAACTGTGGCCACCACCACTTTTCATCCTTCTCCTCCTCTGCTTTGTTTTCCTCTTCAGTATCCTCTAACGTACTCTATGTTATTCATTTGTGTGGGATAATTCTGTCTCTCCCATCAGAAGCTAAGGTACATGAAGACAGGGGTTTTGTTCACTGCTTTATTCCCAGCTTTTAGAACAGTGCCCAGCGCTTAGCAGCTTAGCAGGTATATGATAAATAGCTACTGAATAAATAATTTGACTGACACACACGATTTAGTCTATATGCAGAAGACGTGATAGGAATTAAAAGGCACCCAATGTATAAGTCAATCTGGAAGGGAGTTATATTCTTGTTAGATATAGATGTTGGAGAAAAGCAAAAGCAACTATATGAGCATTAATACTTTCCGAATATAGTTCCAAGTAACTGCATAAAAGAATTTGCTTAATAGCCAGTGACTTAAAAATATAGTTTATACAATACCACCTTTTGGGAAAAATTGCAGCATTATTACGTAACATATGTCACCTTATGTGGGCATCTTAGCATTCTTACGTTAATTCTTCAGCAAGATCTAAAATAATACACATATTGATATATACAAATAAACCTCTACCTGTCCTCTCTCCATTTCCATCCCCAACAATTTTCTCATTGTCAAGGCAGAGATTCTAGTTCCCAAAAGCAATACACAAAGCACAGTCCCCCAGCTTTGAATAAATTAACTATGGGTTGTACTTATTCAGACAAGATCACTGGCTTTTAGTCATGTTTTTTATTATTTTTCATTAAAATATTCTATTTTCTCTTGAAAAGAAATACATCTTCCAATGGAAGTGTCCTGTGGTGTCTATGCAGAAGGGCTAGTATACAAACTGCCTCCCACACACTCTGGAATACACTCCCTTTAAATATTAACATCAAAGAGGATATAACATCTGGTTTAACAACTAGCTTACAAGACAAGCATGAACTACAGGGATACAGATAGGTTGACCTCTAAGGGAATTGCAGTGGTCACTGAAGGCTCTGCCTCAGGAGTGAAAAACAAAACAAACAAAACCAAAAAACCCCACATGCTCTTTTCCCTCAAATGAAGAACATAAAAATTCCCACATTGGGGCAGATTCATGGTCTCTAATCCCATGGTCTCTAAACATTTAAAAATATTAACAGACTTGATTTTGTGGGAGAGCAAAACTGACGTCGACATCAAAAGGCTGTTCCACATGATTTCCCTTAACAACCTCTAAAAAATTAGGTGTGAATTCACCTGAACCTTTTCAGGCCTGTTTTCACCTAAATATACTGGGGTCAATTCATTAAATATCAAACATATTATGTAGTATAACTATGTGAGACACCGTGTTTCCTCGAAAATAAAACCGGGTCTTATATAAATTTTTGCTGCAAAAGACGCATTAGGGCTTATGTCCAGGGGATGTCCTCCTGAAAAATCATGCTAGGGCTTATTTTCCAGTTAGGTCTCTTTTTCGGGGAAACACGGCATTAGGACTATGATACGACCCACACTCTGGAGGGGGACACAACCAATGAATGTATTAAAACAATAAATACAATATGTACAGCAAACTTTAATAACTCATGAAGAAAAACATCAGGATGCTTTGGGAAAATGAGATGGTAATGGATTCTGCAAACATGGGGATGTGACCAATTTCATTCATTTACTGTGTATCAATAAAATATTCTTTCAGTTCTAACTATGTGCCAAGCACTGTTTATGGTGCAAGTAAGACAACAATGAACAAAACAAAGTAAAACTTCTGAGCCTTCCGAAGCTTATATTGTAGTGTTTTGAGTGGAATTACTATAATAAATAGCATGAAATAAGTTCTGCTGGGATTCTGTGGTTTCCTACTCATACTCACAGTTAGGATCCCCCAAGCAATTACATTATTTAGGGGTATTCAAAAGGAGAAGATTCTCCACCACTAAATTTCTGTTGGTTTTGCATTTAATGAAAAATCTGACTCACGTTCAGAAATTTCTTCGAGTCGATTCTGGATTTAAACTCAAAGTATGGCTAACAGACCTTTCAGATGATATTTACTAGCATATTACCAAACCCCTGTACTTGGTTTTGATAGAAGGTTATATCTTAACACATCTACATTTTGTTCACATCCTGTAAAGTAGGACTTAGGTGAGTAAAATTGCAGTGTCAGAAATGAACCTCAAATCTTTTACACAGTAGAATAATGGCATCTATGTTATTACCAATGATAGCTTATTATTGATTTATCAAAATTGCCCCTTGGGGCAACTCATTTCAGCTTACAAGATGATTGATCGCAATACACTGTTCCACATAAAACCTTTACAAAAAAAAAAGAAAACACTGGAATCCCATCACTTGCTCTATATATGCTTGGTGAAAATTCTTACTTCTTCCAATTGGGTGTCATGTGAAAGTGTACCAGGAAGACGAGCTGTTCATCTGTGTACAAACCTGCATTTCCAGTGCCATTTATGGCTTCTTTGTCCTCATCATCTTCTTCTTCAGGAAGAGAGCTGTCCATTCTCTCCATCTTGCTGACAGATGTAGTTCGTTTCCTTTGGGATTCTGTGTCAAACTCATGGTCAAAGAGGACCTGATCAACGGGGTCAGGCTGGAACGGGCTGGGTTCTGCTGGAGGCTTGGGCGTTCCGTAGAAATTTCCTGAAGAGAAAAAAATAGCAGCAGCTGGAAGTACTAATGTTGGATTGAGAGAGTCAGAACAACATGACCTAGTGTATGTCTGTCTCTGCCCGTTATCTTCTGCTAAAGTTTAAATCCCCACCATTGGCCAAAAGGAAGGCAAAACACATATTGGGAGAGGAGGAGGTAGAAAGAGGAAAAAAAATTAATTTTTCAAGTACCCTTCACACACACACACACACACACACACACACACACACACACACACACACACGTTATTTATTCCAACAGGGCTTGCTTTGCATGGGTTCTGAAGTAGAGCCTAATTTGTGAATTTAAATGTATTAATGCTCTCGTGTAAGACTAATTGGCATAAAAAGTGGGAGTGAAGGAGAAAACTAAAATAATTTTATTCTGATATGTAACACAATGAACTATTTTGGTAAAATGAGGAAATATGGGAGCGAAGGATGAAGCTAAGAATTAACCAGTCCATGTTGAAATGTAGGCTGTTTATGTAAAAGTGATTTTTAAAAGTCTTCCTGAGCGTTCTAATTATATTATCTTATCTGACAATTTGTTGAAAAAATAGACGTGATCAACATAATTCAATATGGGTTTACTCTTAGGAAAGTAAAAAATACTTTGACATGTTAAGTCTTGAGTATCAGTAATTTTTTCAGTAAAAATAAATGTTCCAGAATAGAATGATAATTGAGTATCTTCTCAATTTGTAATGTAGCTCTCGTTAGGCAGCCAAATACAATAGGAAAGCGCTCAGTAGGTCTAGCTATTTCATTAGTTTGTGACTCCTCCCAGTTTTGACTTTCCATCAATCACTATGCTAATGTTATAGAAAAATAAACATGGTTAGGGAATAAAATACGCATGATCTTCTTTTATTATTGTTTTTTTTAAATTACATCTTCTAGGGAGGTAATTAAGATGCTCATTCATATAAGATAAATTAATTGGGTATATAATGGATTATTTTTCTGAGATGAAAAAAAAACACATCGGTTGTTCACCATAACACTGAGGCAAAGCTACAAATAACAGTTTACCTTAAGCCATGCATACTTTGAGAGGGAAAAACGTTAAGATGAGCTCTTTGGAAATTTGACTTTAGGTGGTACTGTCCTTTTAATACTCAAGCCAAAGCAATGAAATTAAACTAAAAAGCTTTTCAACTACATCTTACCCTCTCTGTCACTCAACTATCCCCTTTCTTTCAAATCCATGTTTCAAATGGAGTTACTCCTGTCATGGAGATGGACGCAAATATTCATATTAAAACAGACTAAGCAAACTTTCTGGCCCGTAAGGAAAGCGAGGAACCAATGAAAAACCAGTTCACACTTCTCTGGGGCAGTGGGCACAGAAATGCTCCAAACTGAGGTTTGGTTTAGGAAAAGGATGCTCTAAGATCTCATTTTTTCCTGCATTATGTCTGATAATCCCACTATCAAGGAATTTGGATGTACTACAATGAAAATAAAAAATCCACTTTTTCTAAGGATGTTAGTTTCACTAGAAACACATTTTAGTGTGCATTCTTAGTAATTTTTATCTAACTCTAGGAAGTGTAACTTTTTTCTAGGGTGAAAATTAGAAAAAAAAATCAGGATTTTGTGATTGTTATCCATAATCATTAGTAAGATTTTAGGACTTCACTAATTCTGGCAGTTTCCTTATTTAAAAAAAAAATATTGGTTTTAATAACAAGCACTGCTTATAAGCAAATTAGATCTATTTTTCTTGAGTTGTTGATAAATATCAAGATTGCAAGGTATAAAATTACAAGGTTTGTGAACCCTGACTATAGTGATGAACAGGAAGTTGTTTATCTTTTTGAAGCTACTTTCGAGCTTTCCTTTCTCTGTTTTCTTTCTGAAGGCTTTTTTCATTTTTATAATAGAACTATCAACTATTAAATATTGTAAATATATATAAAATCACAGACAATAGTATTGGAATAGTATTAGAAATACCCTTACCTATCTACCTATCTATCTATTTACACATTCTCCAGATACTAACTTTTGCCAGATTTCTTCCGGTCTCCCTTTTCTTCTTCTTTAAGGACATACATTTATGGTCACATAGACTATTAAAGCCCTAAATTCCTGTCTCTGTCCTTCCCACTCTCTCCTTGAGTTATCCTGAGGTTAGCACGTGTCATTTCCCTCTCTGCATATTGTGTATATCTAGGACACATATATGCATACATAACGTATCAATACTATTGCTCATAAAAGCTTCAATGAGTGTTTTTGTAACTTTTGACATCTTTCTTCTAAACAATATACTATATGTACCCTTTTGCAACTTTCTTCTTATACAATTATATTTCTAAAACTTATTACTGTTGATACATGTAGATTCAAATCATTTAACTGCTGTCTAATGCTTTAATGACTCTTTTGGTACATGTCTACATATACACATAGACGAGGGTTTCTCTAGACTAGGTATCTAGACAGGGAACTGTTGGGTCACAGTTGCGTGCATCTTCAAATTTACTAGCTACTGCCAAGAGGCTCTCCGAAGGGATTGATTGTATCATTTTATACTCTTGCCAGCTGTGCATGGGAGTTACCATTTCCCACAGTTATCAGACTTTAAAAATTTCTGTCCGTCTGATGGATGTGAAATGGTGTATGATTGTTATTTCAATTTGCATTTCCTTTGAACACCCAATAAGTAATCGTATGTAATATGCCACTTTGTCATATGTCACGTTCTTATACTTAACAGAAGAAAATGTAGGAGAATATCTTTGTGATCTACTAAAGGCAGAGAAGGATTTCTTAAACAAAACTTCCAAAGCCCAAATCATAAGGAAAACGGTGATAAATCAGACAAAAATTAAGGATTTCTGTTTAGTGAAGAAACACAGGACAAGGTTATTAGGTGACAGAATGGGAGAAAATATCTATTTCCCATAAGGGATTACTATCTAGATAAATATCTATCTATCCAAAGAATGTCTGCAAACTGAAAAGGGATTGAGATCCCATTTTTAAATAAAAAAAAAAGAGAGAGAAAGCAAATGAATAGACAATTTGCAGAAATCCAAGCAAACTAACAAGCAAATAAAAAGGTGTTCAAACTCTCTGACTATCAAAGAAACTAAAATTCAAATGAGATGCCACTTCTACCACCATCAGGTTGGCAGAAGTAGCTGTCATTCCTTCTGAGAAGTCTTCACTGGCCACCTTATCTGAATAAGACATTCTTACTATTCTTACTATTTTCTTTAAATCCCTCACAACATCTCAATGTATAGGTATTTTGTTTGGACGGTCTTCCCCAATATGATACAGGATTTATTAAGGCAGTATCATTTCCATATTGTTCATCATAGGATTTCTAATTCCTCTGATAGCGCTTGGCCTGTAGTAGGTACTGAATAAATGGGTTGTTGAATGATTGAAAGAAGGATCAAATGAATGAATGAATAAATGAATGAGCGAGTAAGTTATGGGAGCTAAGACAAACTTAGCAGGCAGAAGGAAATCATTGAAGATTCTGAAGAGGAAAGAGACATGAGCAGAGCTGTGCTTGAGAAATACTAGCATGGTAGCAATGAGCAGTGAGATTAGGGTTAGGGTACTACTATAGGGTACAGACTATCATATACTGTACCTACTAGAAAGAGGATCAGAAAATGTTAGGCAAATTAACATTCCTAAGTGAAAATAGGACAATAAATAATGTAGAATGAGTAAATGTATTTTAATAATTTAATAAAGAGTGGAGAGAGGGAAGAAACTGGAACAAATGAGATCAACTGCAGTAGCCCAGACAGGAGCCAGTTCAATGGGCCTATCAGGAGATAATGGAAGTGAGAAGAAAGGCATTAAGGAACCTGCTACAAAGGAAGAAATGACGAGATGGGGACGGTGAGAAAAAGGAGGAAGTACCTGATGACAGCACTGTTTTGAACTCATGGTGCAGCTAAGGAGACATTATGAAGAATCACTCTTTTAGATAGAACACAAGCACATACATCGGGTATGTTGAAATGGAGATGGGATATTTATTGAACACCATGTCAAAGACATGCTGTCTGCCTTCACGGAGCTCGTGAAAAAGGCAATTATAATAGCACAATAAAGCAATGCTGGAACAGGATAGGGTGCTATGGGAGTGGACGAGCTTGCCAGTGAGGAGTGTTAGATAAGCAGAAAAAAAAGGATCTAACATAGAATTACTTGAAAATTGAAATTGATCTTAAATATGTACTTCCTAGAATCAAGTGGGTAGAAGAAAGACATACGAAAATAAAACCAATCATTCTGTTTTGTTATTGCCCCCTCCCCCCATCTGTATTCTCTTTTCTCCAAGCTTGCCAAGGTATAAATAGAGTTTTTAAAGTGTACAGTATTTGAATTCTCAATCACACATAGAATGCAATCTACAAATATTTGCTGAGCTCATATGAGGAATATAAATTATTATGAAATCTACAGACTGCTCAGTTTGAATAATTTTAGTATATTGTGCACAATTGACTTTATAATATGATGCAATCCTTTTGTTTATTGTTTAATGCCATTTTAACCAGTGGATTACAAATATCTTAATCAAAAGAAAATTTCCCCAAAGATCGACAGAAAGAAACTTTAAAAAAAAATGGTATTTTACTAATCAAATTCCCTCTGAAATAACTGCAGTTATTCAGATAGTTTTCTGGGTTGCTGTTGTCAACATATGGGGACATACCATCATACGTTCCACTTTCTAATAATGCTCCACTCTCTTCCAATGCTTTGAACTGCTCAACAGAAATGAAATTATAGTCCACGCCTGGTACTTCCCCATCCCTGGGGGCCCTTGTTGTGCCTAAGGGGGAAAAAAAACAAGAAAAAAAAGTTGTAAAGTGCTTTTTAAGTTTACAGAATATTGAGAATAATAGAAAATACAGTCTACAGAGAATACATGGGAGAAACAGACTATTATATACTGTGCTTTTAGAAAGAGGATCAGAAAATTTTAGGCAAATTAACATTCCTAAGTGAAAATAGGACAATAAATAATGTAGAATGAGTAAACATATTTTAATAAAATCTACAGATAGCTATGACATTCAAAACTTTAGTGTCAAAGAAAGCTTAATTTTCCAAGACACAACAGTTAATTCTTCTGTTAAACCTTAATTATTGTAACTTAACATTTGAAGAAGAGAGAAATCCACCAGTGATAGACTTCATTTTTATGTAGTTATCTTAGGTATTTTTTTCTTACCTAGAGAAAAGAAACTGACATTCCACTTACTAGAGCAGTGAAGGACAATAAAAAGAGAAAAACAATTTTTATAAGTTCTCTTAATGAACTCTATTTTCAAAACTTGGACAACTATTATGAAGTTATTTTAGACAAATGCTTTTATTTTTATTTTATTTTTATTTATTTTTATTTTATTTTATTTTTAGACAAATGCTTAAGATACATACTACTTCTTAGCCATTATTCTCTTGAAGCAATTTTAAAAAATTAAACAGTAAGGAAACTGTTGAATGAAATTCACTACAGCAACAGAGCACTAAATTTCTATCTATTAAGGAATTCACGCTAAAATATACTGACCCTTGAACAATGAAGGCGGGATGCAGTGTTAGGCCCCTGGAGCCATCACGCAGTTGAAAATCTGTGTGTTACCTTAAGACACCCCAAACACTTAACTACAGTCATCCCTTGGTATCCATGGGGATGGGTTCCAGAATCCCCTATGGATTCCAAAATCCACAGATGCTCAAGTTCCTTATATAAAATGGTTAGAACAATGTATACAGTTGGCCCTACATATCCAGGGACATCCAACTGTGGATCGAAAATACTGTTTTCGACCCACAGTGGGTTGAATCCTCAGTGCAAACCCCAGGAATTCCAAAAGGCTGACTGTGTACTTATTTTTTTAAAAATCCGCATAAAAGTGGACCAATGCCGTTCAAACCCGAGTTGGTCAAGTGTCAACTGTTCTTTCTTTCAGATCCAAGATAAAAATTCAGGTTACCAGCATTGCTCCATTTGATACCATTTTACTGAACAACAATGAATACTTTATTGACCTAATGTTAAAAATGTCATTTCAAATACTAGAGAATATAAAAAAGAGATCAAGGTATTTTGCCTGGAACTAGAGTTGGGATTGTAGCAAATCCCGCTCCAGGATGCCCCCCAAACTTCTTCCTCCACTTACCCTCCCTATTCATTAAGGGGACTCCAAGCCAGAAACCTAAGGGTCATCTGGGGTTCCTCCCTCCACATCCAGTCACCAAATCTGGTTCATTCTACCTCCTGAATACCTCTAGGAGTTATATATTAGGTTGGTGCAAAAGTAATTGCGGTTTTTGCAATTCTTTTTAACCTTTTAAACCGTAATTACTTTTGCATCGACCTAATACTTTTCTTCACTCTCATACTCACCTAATTCATATCATTTTTGTGGCCTATACTGTTGGGTCTCCCGAGGTCAACCCTTTCTTCTCCCTGGCTACACCCTTTACCCAGGCTACAGCCAGTGACGTTTCTAAAACAATAATCTGAGCAAAACACTCTACACCCATCAATGGTTTCCCATGATCCTTGGCACAAAATCCAGACTCTACCTCTCCAGTGTCTCTCCTGTCTCATGTCGTGCACATTCAATTTCTTTAACGTTCCTCGCACTCACTTACTTCCAAGGCCTTTGAGCAAGCCATTCTTTTCCCTGGAAGACTTCCTATCCCCTTTCCCACTCTTACCTCAGCTGACTACTACTCCTTCTTCAGGTCCTGGCTTAGAAAGTTTTTTAGAGAAACTTCCCTGAATCCCATCTAGGGTATGTGGGGACCCTGACTACTCGGTTCAGAGTAACAGTCCCAAGTCTTGGCACAGTGTGAGCATAGGAGTAGGTACTCCATATAGTTGTTAAATAAATTAAGTGAAATTTTACGCAAATGTATTATAATTAGCACAGTGCCTGGCAATATGCTGTTATTATAAATTAATTCTTGGGAAACTATTAATTGCTTATACTTTTTAGTTGTGCTATTCTATTACATTCTGTAACACGTGAAAAACACCCACAAAGATGATGATAAAACATTCGTGGTAATGTTATCAGAAAATAATGATTAAGTCAACATTCTAAGCAACAAAGATTGTATTCAATGAATTTTCCCCCTTATTTTTACCCAACTTTTTATAAAAAAATGAACATTTCTTTATTGGTTTCACAGCACACAGGATACAAAATCTGGAAAACATAACTTCCTTTTTCTTCATATAACACTTTTTTTTTCAATGTTTTCTTTCTCATATGTTGACTAAAACTGCATTGCCAGATTCTCCCAAATCAACAGCTTTTAGCTCCATAGTAAGTAAAACTTACATTCGAAGATAAATTCAGTGCTTAAATCGAAAATGTATAATTATCTGTGATGGATGGAAAAACATGGCCACAATACTTTGCACCTCCTTCCATCAAGAGATGGGCTTGTTGTCTCACCTCTTGAATCTGGACTGGATTTATGACTTGCTTTGAATAATTTAATGTGGAAGGTGTGATGTTGTTCAAGTTCAGGAGTCTAGACTTGATATCTTTACCTTCTTGGAATGCTCCCACCACCATGTATGGAAGTCCAGCTAGACTACTGAATAAAGAGCGATCCCCAGCCAGCTAACAGCACCAAGGCCCCAGACATGTGGGGAAGGACATCTTGGCCTCTACAACCCAGTTGTGCTGCCAATGATTGCAACCACATGAGTAGTCCCAGTTGAGCTCAGCTAACTCATGGCATCATGAGAAATCACACATAATGGTTATTTTAAGCCATGAAGTTCTGGGGTGGTCTGTTATGCAGCAAACGCTAACTGAAATATTATCCAAATAAACTCTCCTATAAAATATAATGACCATATAAAATCCAATTTAAGAGAAAACCATGTGAGAGATAACACTATAAAAAGAGTACTGACCCAAGGGACAGGAGCAACTCCATGTTTTAGTCTGGGGTTACTATTAATGGTACAATTTTAAACAAGCACTTAATCCTTCTGGGCTTCTGTCTCTTTCTGCAAAGGGATATTGAGCAAGATGGTGTTCATGGTTCTTTCCATTAATAGATATGAAATGTTATGTGTGATTCCAACTCACGTATTTCCAAGACTTACAAAGTAGCTTTAACGTTAATTCTCTTTACGAATATAAGCATTAAAAATTTTCACTGCCCCCCCAAATGTAATCCCGTACACATAAAGTGCTCCCCCAAATGTAATCCCCCAAATGTAATCCTATACACATAAAGTGCTCTCCCTTCCCTTCCCCTATCCTAACCCATTAGGATTCCAGAAAATGTATCTTTATATTATCCTGATAGTCTAAATATTTCATGTAAAGCTTTCTACATCCCCTCCAGTCACCACTATATATTTCTCCTTTTAACATAAAAATTCCTCCAACAAGTTGTTTACTCACGGTCTCCAGTTCCTCTCCTGTCATTCTCTCTTGAGCCCTGTCCTATCAGCTCTTTGCCCCAATCAGTCCACTGAGACAATCAGCTGTGCTCATCTGTAGTTTTCATGTTGCTTAACCCCAATGGTCAGAATCGGTCCGCATATTACCGATCTTATCATCAACATTTGACATAACTGATCATTCCCCCCTTTTTACTTTATTCAGAAATCTACAGAAAAGTGCATAAAATGTATATGTGAAGTTTAGCAAGTAACCACAAAGCAAATTTGTCCAGGTGAAGAAACGGAACATTACCGGGATGTCAAAAGCCCCCTTGCGTGCCTCCAATCATAGCTCTCTCCCTCCCTCTTCCATGCCCAAAGATAGCCACCAACTTAACAACTGTGATGATTTCCTTTCTTTTTAAAAATGTTTTTACCAACTAAGTAGTGCTCTTGCAAGCTTAGATGTGCCCGTTTTGTAACTTCATGTGAATGGAATCATACCGTAGGCATCTGTGTGTGTCCACATCAACACTTGTCATGGGTTTTTTAAATTTCTGTCAATATGCTAAGTATGTAAAGGCAGCCGTGCTTTTACTGAACAACTGCCTTATGAGATTAAACTGTCTTGTCCACAGATTCACTAGCCATAGAGATTTCTTCTGTTGTGAAGTGGCTGGTTAAGTCTTTTGCCACTTCTCTATTGGGTCGCCTGCCTTTTTAAAATTGCTTTGTAGTTTGTTTTTTTTTACTTTCTGGATACTACAGTACTTCATCAAATCTAAGTAAACAACAGCTTCTAAAATGCATCATTATTTTATCCCTAAAAAAGAAAAAAAATTTATTATAACATTTCAATTATCATGGAAAGATTCTATCTACTGTAAGATGCATTCCAATTATAGAGAAGTTAAAATGTGAAATAATTGGACTTCATATTGATGTTTGCAAATGGGGTGTTTCTGCTAAAATGTGAAATTTGCTTTCTTGAAACAGTGCTTTCTGCAAAATTGTGCACCAAGAATAACAGAGATGACAGAGCAGATGGGTTCAGGGCTGATCGCTTAAAACCTATTGCAACTTTGTAACACTACCAAATCAATAACAAGCCTAATGAAAAATGTTACTACAGTTTAAAAACCATGTTAAATTCCTAATCATAAATACTCCAGTAAATAAAATACTTTGTCTTTTAAAAAAGTGGGGGGGGGGCGCGGGAATGAAAAGGTAGCTTGAAAGAAAGGGGAGCACAGAAGGGTTGAGGTTAATGAATAATGAAGATAAAGCAAAATTTACAATAACCAATTTTAAGGTCAAGCACATGTTCAAATTGAGAAAAGAGGCCCAGCTGAGATGAAGGAGCCTCATGTATCCTACATGCAACATTCGGCTATGCTTGTATATCCATTGTTTCCTCACCGCTACTTGATAATGCAAAATATGAGCTTGCTGGGGTAAACGGAATAAAAACCGGTGTTACCTCAGTTAAACTGACATCCTTCTCCTACCTATTTACCAATCACATATGAACTTATTTGCATCCTAGAAACAGAGGTTATAGCAGAACAGACTATAACTTCTCCCACTCTGTATTTGCTTTCCACCTTTTTTTTTTTTAATGCTGTTTTGACAACAGAAGTTTTTCACTTTAATGTAGTCAAGTTTATCAATCCTTTCCTTTGTATCTAATGCTTTTCGTGCCTGGAAGAAATCTTTCTCAAGACCACCTGGATAATCTATACTCTTTTTAAAAAGCATTATAGCTTTGCCTTTCATACCCAGTACCTTAATGCACTAAAATAGATTTTTAGACGGGGGCCTGATGGGAGGTAGTAACCCACTTTTCCTTTTTTACCAAATGGCTACTCAACATGATGTATTGAAACAACAATTAGTTAACCCTCGGATCAGCCACAGCACTTCGGTCATAGAAATCGTACACAGAAATGTCTGTGTAAGACTGGGTATCTGTCACTGGCCTATTACATCCCATTTATCCACTGACCATTTCTGCACCATTCTCACAGTGTTGTAATTATTATATTTTTCACGATAAATCTTGATATAGTAGAGTAAGTCCACCTATTTTGTTTTTTCTATTCATAGCCTTTCCATATAAATTCTGGAATCAGATGAACAGGCTAAAAATGCTGGAATTTTTATGGGATTAGAATGAATCTATTAATCAATGTGAGAACTGATATTGTCACCATATTGAGTCTTTAATCCACGAGTAAGAAATCTCTTCCAGAGATAAGTAGACCTTTTACGTCCCTAAATTTTATCTTATAGAGATCTCTACACTTCTTCAAAGATTAATTTCTAGATATTTCAAATATTTGATGATATCATAAATGATATCTTTTTGTAAACTTTCATATTGTTGATGGTATGAAAGAATACAATTGTAGGAGTTTACTTGGTCACATTATTCAAATATCATTTACCTACAATGAAATTCACTAATTCTAACAGTACATTTCTATGAGTTTTGGGAACCATCACACCCAAATTTCCTTGTGCCCCTTGGGAATCCCCAACCCTGTGGCAGCCACTGACTTATTGTCACTAGTTTTGCCTTCAATAGAATTTCAGACAAATGGAAACATACATTAATTTGATTATAGTAGTGGTTTGTGTCTGGCTTCTTTCACTCACTTCTTTCACTTCTTGTCACAAAAGTGTGACACTTTTGAAATTTATCCATATTGCGGTTCAATATCCTTTGATGGCTGAGTAGTATTCCATTGTACAGATATACAAAATTTGATTACGCATTCACCATTGATGGACATTTGGGTTGTTTCTAGACTTTGATGTCATAAATAAAGCTGCTATAAATTTACAAGTCTTTGGGTAAGTATATCTTTAAATTTATGTTGGGTTAATACTCAGGAGTGGAATTGCAGGGTCACATGGTAAGGGTGTGTTTAGAAATGTAACTTCAGAAGAAAATGTCCCAAAGTAGATGTACTACTTGCATTCTCACCAGCAGTACAAGAGTCGATTTACAGTAGTGTTTCCATGTAGGAATGCCTTCTTGGAGTTTCTCGGCAAATTTACTTTTTCTAAATCCCAAGAAGAATCAGTCGATAGGGAAAACAAGAAATAAATATTATAATTCTTCTGTGAGAATGAAAGCTTAACGATTTGACGCAGAGGTGTTACTTGTTTGAAGGAATCTATTGATATCAACTGAAAGCAAGAGCAAAAAACTCAAAAGTAGAATCAAATGTTCAAGTTGACATTTCTGGGGACCAGGACAGAAGTGTGTGGGAAGGCACTAGTCACCGTCCGCTCAGTCAGTCTCTCAGTGGCAGCTGTTCCTATGCTTTAGCTATATATGGTCAAGGCCCTGTCGGGTACTGGGGGGTCTTTCTTGCAAATACAATGTTTATAAGATTATATGCATTTATGCTCTGTATACGTTCTAAGAGTGGTATTCAAAAATAATTTACACGTTTTGGAGGCTAAATAAGTCCTCAAATTGACAGTTTTGACATGTGATTCTGTGCAATGATGTTAACCTTATTAAGAGATCCGAATGTTATCCAAGTACTATTCAACAGTGTTCTCTGGCATTTTCCACTGTTTGAGTATTTGTGACAGAGTTTCAGTGCTTTGTAAATACTTTTAGCAGACAAAATGTAAAGAGAAGAAGTGAATATTGATGTGGAACACTCCAACCTGAATTCAGAAACTGGTCTAAAATCTGAAGTAAAAGCAACATAGATTTTAAAGGCAAAACTAAAATCAGACCAAGGAGACAAAGTATTTTCATCATTAAGAACGGTAACAAGCATGGAGATAAGCAATCTATGAGACACAGAGTTCCAAACACTGGTTATCCGGATGCTCAGTGATCTCAGGGAGAACTTCAACAAAGAGATAGGAAACATAAAAATGGAGATAGAAAATAGAAAAAAGAACCAGTCAGAAATAAAGAATACAATAACTGAAATGAAGAATACATTAGAAGGAATCAACAGATAAAGCAGAGAATCAAATCAGTGATTTAGAAGGCAGCAGGAAACACCCAATCAGAACAGCAAAAAGAAAAAAAGAATCCAAAAAAACTGAGGATAGTTTAAGGGGCCTCTGGAAAAACATCAAGTGTACCAACATTCACATCATAGGGGTACCAGAAGGGAAAGAAAGAGAGCAAGGAATTGAAAACCTATTTGAAGAAATTATGACAGAAAACTCCCCTAACCTGGCAAAGGAAATGGATATTCAAGTCCAGGAAGTACAGAGTCCCGAACAAGATGAACCCAAAGAGCGCACACCAACACATCATAATTAAAATTCAAAGGTTAAAGACAAAGAGAATCCTAAAAACAGCAAGATAAAAGTAGTTAGTTACCTGTAAGGGGGCTTCCATAAGACTGTCAGCTGAGTTCTCAACAGAAACTTTGCAGGCCAGAAGGGATTGGCATGAAATATTCAAAGTGATGAAAAGGAAGGAAGCAAGGACCTACAATCAAGATTGCTCTACCCAGCAAAGCTATCGTTTAGAATTCAAGGACAGATAAATAGCTTCCAAGATAAGAAAAAGCCCAAGGAGTTCACCAACACCAAACCAGTATTACAAGAAATATTAGAGGGTCTTCTTTAAAACAATCAAACAAAGAGATAAAAAATATGAATAATAAAATGGCAATAACTACATATCTATCAAGAATTACTTTAAATGTAAATGGATTATATGCTCCAATTAAAATACATTGGGTGCTGCCTACAAGAGACTTACTTCAGACTGAAAAACACACACAGATTAAAAACAAAGGGATGGGAAAAACAGATTTCATGAAAATGGAAACAAACAAACAAACAGCTGGGTTAACAATACTTATTGCATCAGATAAAATAGATTTCAAAACAAAGACTATAACAAGTGACAAAAAAGGACCCAGTAATCCCACTTCTGGGTAGTTATCCGAAGAAACCCAAAATGCTACTTCGAGGGGACATCCATAAGTTCATTGCAGCATTATCTACAATAGCCAAGGTATGAAGGCAACTTGGGTGTCCCTGAATGGATGACTGAATAAAGAAGAGATGGTATATACATGGAATAATACAATGGAATGTTACTCAGCCATAAAAAAAATGACATCTTGCCATCTGCAACAACATGGATGGACCTAGAGGGTATCAAGCTGAATATAAGTGAAGAGAGAAAGACAAATGTCATATGATTTTAAATGTCATATGATTTCTTTAGATTCCCTTAAATAAACAAACAAACTAAACAAAAACAAACTGACAGATACAGAGCACATTTTGATTGTTGCCAGATGGGAGGGGGGTTGGGGTGTGTAAAAAAGGGAAGGGTTTAAGAAGTACAAATTGGTTGTTACATAGTGGTCATGGGGGTGTAGGATATAGCATAGGAACACAGTCAATAATATTGTAGTAACTATGTACGGTGTCAGAGGGGTACTAGATTTGTTGGGGTGATAGATGGAAGGGGGTTGGGGGGCACGGTGAAAAAGGTGAAGGAATTAAGAAATACAAATTGGTAGTTACAAAATAGTCATGGGGATGTAAAGCACAGGTAATACAGTCAATAATATGGTAATAACTAAGTATAGTGCCAGGTGGGTACTAGTCAGGGGGATTTTAAAATTATACAAATGTCTAACTACTATGCTGTACACCTGAAATTAATATAAAATAATACTGAATATGAACTGCAATTAAAAAATTTTAAAAGGGGAGGGGGAGGTGAAGGGGAATAAGAGGTTCACATTTCTAGATGTAAAACAAATAAGTCTTGAGGAATATAGTCAATAAAATTGTGATAGAGTCAGATGGTGTCAGATGGTTGCAGGACTTATGGGGATCACTGCTTTAGGTATATAAATGCTGAGTAACTGTGGTGTACACTTGAAACTAATATAATATTGTATGTTAGCTATATTTTAATAAAAATCTTTAAAAAAAAGAGAGAAACCTGTCTGAAAAAGTCGCATCCTGTATGATTCCATTTATATGACATTCTGGGAAAGACAAAATACTAGTGATGGGAACCGCTCCGTTGTTTATTGTGGGTAGGGGTGAGGGCACGGTGTACCTAGAAAGGGATAGTACGAAGGAGTTTTTGGTGGGTGATGAAACTCTTCTGTATCCTGACTGTGGTGGTGTTCACACAAATATCTACATATGGTGAAAGTCATAGAACTGTACAATAAAAAGAAAAAAAATCCAAAACAAAAAGGTAACAAGCTTACATGAATGACCAATGACCAATGCCCGATTTGAAGATGATTTAGACACACACTTAACAATATGATGAAAATCAATACAAATGAAAGAAATGTTTTCTATGTCTGGAATATTTACTACCAAACAAAGATCAAGACCATGAGATAATGTAATTGATAATTTGTGTGCTTTACATTTTATTTTAGCAGTGAAAAATTTAAATATTACACAGGTATGGTAATATATTTCAAAAATTTTAATGACTTTTTGGTGGCATTTATTTTGTGTTACTGTTCCCTTCTTTTAAGGTTTTCTATTAACAAATGTCTGTATCAGGTAATTTAAGCGTGTTATTATAATGTCGTTATATCAGTTTATAACAATAAACCAGTTGATTTTATATTGTCATTTTTCTCTCTTAAACCGCCGTGTTTGCAGCCATCGGTACTGCTATAGGGGTCATGTGCAGCCATCGGCCAGGTTCCCCAGACACTTGGTTCAGCTGGCACTTCATTACAATCAACCACAAATTATACTGTGATGCCACCTCTTATCATGAATTACAAGCCTACTTCCCACTGGAAGGAACTTGGCGCTGTGCTCAAGCCCCAAAACACAACCAAAACCAATCCTGAAGTTCCTTCTTGCAGGGTCTGTCTCCTGGGCTCCCTGCCAGAACCAATTTTGTATCAGCCAGGGTCCAAGCAGGAGAAAGAAACTACAAGGTAACTTGAACAAGGACAGCTTAATATAATGAGTTATTTTGTCAATGGGAACCCCTCTAGGTATTTTTTTCTTTTTAAATGTCCTTCTGACACGTCCCATAATTTTTTAAGCATTTAGATACTTTCTGGCACAATTAGATGTTCCAAGCTCATCTTGTACTTTCCTTGCTCCAGACCTGGAATCAGAATTTTCTCCCAGAAGATCGGGTATCTTTTAGCAAAAAGTATTATTTAGAGGCCAGATGGGGTTGTGAACAGTTCAATCTGTAAGTTAAGAAGTCTTGTCAGGATCTGAA
Organism: Rhinolophus hipposideros; assembly: GCF_964194185.1. NCBI lineage: Eukaryota > Metazoa > Chordata > Mammalia > Chiroptera > Rhinolophidae > Rhinolophus > Rhinolophus hipposideros. Next base: position 11,006,137 of record NC_138065.1, read on the forward strand.
AAGGCTGCAGCTGTGTGGACCCTATGAATGAAAACTACATAAATTGCAGCTCCTTTCTAGGACAAAAGCTCACACTAAAAAGAAACTGCAAAACCAGGATAGACGTAAATTAAAAAGAAGATCCAAATAAAAGTAGCAGAGGGCAGCGGTACTAGCAGTACTAGCACATATATTTATTAACTATTAAAACAAGGAAAGAGGGAGCTCTAGAGCGATGACACTAAAAATGCCACCCTCAGACACCCCATGCAGGCAAAACACCAAGTTGTTTATTAAGGGAATGAAAATCAGATTGCTTTCAGAATTTTTAAAAGCAGTGCTTTATGGCAATAAGACAATTAGGTAATTGACTAATATAATTAAGATAGAGAAAAAAAGGAAATATGAGCCAACATATCTATCCAAACTTTAAAGTATAAAAATGACAAACAGCTATGATGATCTGTAAAAATCCAGCAGAGAATAAGCTTTAGACAACCATGATTATTGAAGAAACAACAACACAAGGTTGTAGTTAGATTAAATATTCATTTACCCACAGAATAAAGAATAAATGATGATTATACGGGGGAGAGTGCAGTTATGTAACGGCTATTTACTTTGCCAATATAGATACAGTTCAAGTATCAAACAATGGTGAGAATGAGGAAAACATATGCAAAGTAGAACGAGCTTGCTGAATGCATTATATTTGTTGGGAGTAAAAAAAGATATTACTTCAAGTCAGATGATGCGAGAGGGAAAGAAGGGAGAAGAAGAGATGGCTAGATAATTTTAATAATGCTTACGTAGGGGCAAAAACAAAAAGGAGGGACGGGGAACAAAGAGTATTACATAAAGCCATTAGAATAAAAACACAAACCTTTCTGAAGAGAGAGAGATCAAATTAGAGTACACAGTGAAAGCCTTTTTATATAAAAGAGTTGTATATGGGTAAAGGCGGGAAAACATCACAAAACTGAGACTAAAGGTATGGAGCACATCAACAAATATAAAGAAAATGTGACACTGGCTACAAAGCCCAACACTATTCATAAAACAAAGACATCGAGAAAGATAAAATAATAAAAAGATCCATCGGGCCAATACAAAGAAGGCAGAACAAAGGAGGCAGACGTTGCAATTCTGAAACCTGACAAGATAGACTTCCTGGAGGAATCCATAGATAAGGAGTCAGATTTAAAAACAAAAAACCAAAATATTTTATACCATGCTAAGGCGTCTAGACTTGTAGTCAATGTGAGGATGAACCATAGATGGACAGCTGCACTTTGAAAACAGACTAGACGGAGGTGACATGGGAGATAGGGGACGCAGTTAGAACGGGCAAGGGGACAAACTGCTTCAGTGCCACTCTAGGCCAAGTAGTTTACACTCGTGCTCTTACTTTAATTCTAACTCATCTATGAGGTGAGTCTTGTTGTTCACGTTTTACAGAGAGAGATTCTGAGTCTCAGGAAGAGTAAGTAACTTGCCCAAGTGAAGCAGCTAGTCAGACGCTAGAATCAAGATTTTTGAACTCCGATTTACCGACATCTTTGCCAGTACATAATGCTATTTGCTATTTAAAAAAGAAAAAGTCCAAGCAAGGAAGGGTGAGGGTCTAAGACAGAGAAGGATACATATTTAAGAAGCATAATTAGGAAGGCTTGGTGATTGACTAGACATTGTGCAAGATGAACTAACAAGAAGGAGAAATCAAGAATTCCAGAGCCATCATAAGAACTAGTGTCCAGGGGCGGCCGGTTAGCTCACTTGGTTAGAGCATGGTGCTGGTACATAGCACCAAAGTGCAGGTTCAATCCCTGCATGGGCCACTGTGAGATGGGCGACACCCCCCCACCTTAAAAACATAAAATAAAATAAAAACAAAAGCTAGTATCCACAAGGGGTTACAAATATACAGAGGGTGCCAAAAACAAATGTATACGCAGTTTAAGAAAGGAAAAAAACTGTATTAAAATTATAATACTCAATATATACCGGTAACAAAAGATGAATACAACTCATGTATATACATTTTTTGGCACCCCCGGTATTGAAAAGGGAAACAAACCTGAATGTCCTTTGATACCCTTTTATTGGTTACTGCTTTTTATTTTTTCCCAGACCTGCATTAAAGCCAAAATTTAAGTATACATGATCTCTTGTTATGTGTTTTTAAAAAACCCAAATTACCATAACAACAACAACTATATCCTATGAAAACCATTAATACTGGAACAGAAACACCAACATTAAGGTAAAAATTCAAAATGGATTACAACAAAGAAGGCACTGCATGCTTCTTCCTATTTTCCTTTGGGAAAGGAGATTTTAAAATTAGTAATGTCCTAATAATTAATACAAATATGTTTGTTCTCAGTATATAAGACATTGAGCAAAAAAGTCTTACTGCATATGCTGTAGAAATTGATTTACAGAAATAAAATCTGGTTAGCAACATGTACATAGATATTCTTAAAGTCTAACAACCTTTTAAAAAGTCAAATATAGAATCTTCCGGCTTTTCTACTTTGAAAAACAAAACCCCTGAAAAGTCCTCTGAAAATTTTTTTCCAAGTTTTGTTGCATTCTTGTGCCCGAACTTCATCTTCACAATTTTATATGAGATACTCTACTGAATGATTTCTAGATATTTGATCAGTTACATAAAGACATTTTGGCTCATTTCCTTTGTTCCACCTTCTACTTACATGGAATGGTTCTCAAGTAGAGATTATCTCTGATCACTTGCTGCAGTTTGTGGTCAATTGATCCTTTTTGAAACTGAAGACTCAGGTAATGTCGCAAATCTTTATTAATGACTTTGCCTACAAAAGAAAACCACAGGAGACAAAACAACCATTAGCTCTCCAGTCAAATATAGATGTTAGTGATTGAATACTCTTAAGACATTTAGCTATAAACAGAAGAAATCAGAATATTTCACTAAAAGGATAACTAACACCACATTATTAGAGGCACTATAATTAAAACATATACTTGTATAAATACAATATGGGCGTCATCTTACACAGTAAGAAGGGAGATGGTATAAGTAAGAGATGATGAATATACAAGTTAATTTCATTCAGTCCCATGGCTTTAAACAATGTCTATATACTGATAACTTTCAAGTTATTACCATGTCTTTATCCCTGACCTATCACCACCATGCTCCAAACTCATCAGACTGGTTTATATATATTACAGATATATTTGGAAGTCAAATAAGCATCTCAAATTTCAGATAGCCAAAACACAACTCTTAATTCCATTGTCCCCCAATGTTTTCCTCTCCTCTGGTTTCCCTTAGAAAATAACAGCAGCACCAACGAAATGCAACAGACCCAAAAGCTAGAAGTCATCCTTGATTTCTCCATTTCACTTCTATCCCCCAGATCCAATCCATGAGCAACTTTTATTAGCTCGACCTCCCAAACATCTCCCATATTGTCCACTTCTCTCCATTTCCATTGCCACCACTCTAATCTAAACCACCATCATTTCTCATTCAGAAATCTCCAATGATAGGCTTCTGGTTGGTCTCCCTGCATCCATTCTTGCCTTCCTCCTGCCCCCACCATTCACACAGAAGCCATTGGGGTTTAAAAGATAAATTAGATAACCACTACTCTGTTCAGAGCCACCCAAGGCTTCTTGTTGCACTCGGAATAAAATCCAAACTTCTAAACAGAGCCTAGAAGGCCCCACTTGTTCTAGCTCTGGCCAGCTCTGGCCAAAACTTGTTCACTCTTCCCCCTCTCAAATATGGTTCACCCACACTGGCCATTTTGCTGATCTTCAAAAAGGTGAAACAGGCCCTCCTCAGTGCTGTCTATCACTAAATTGAACAGGCATTTTCTGTCCACTTGCTTGACTCCTAGATAATGTGAATAAATAAGAGTGAAAGATATTTTTTCTTATTTGCGGGGTAAATAGGAAAGAAAAAGAGGAATGTTAGGGGATCTCAAAGAACGATTAGGCAGGAAAATACGGGATAGCAAAAATCTGGTAGCAGTGAATTTGTAGTAAGAGTTGAATTTAAAATTGAAATCAAAGCAATGCAAACACTGTTCAGTCGACAAGGCTTCAGATAATTAGAAAAGAGCAATGCTGACAAAATAGATGATCTTATTGAAGAAATGACTAGTTGATGAAAATATTCTCTTTGTTTTATTTGAAACAGCAGAGTCTGACAAGGTTAGATAAATCAAAAGGTTACTGCAGATCAGTTCATTATTTTAACTATTACTCCATAACATAACATTCTAATGCCCTCTTTTGGTCTTTTCTCACATGTATAAATAAATATAACCCATAGGAGAGGGTGTTAATATAAGCAGAAAATCAGAGTGCTTCTACAGTTAGAGATAATATTCAGATCCAGAACTGACACACAGAAACCAAAAAGTCCCTGTTTTGCCTTGCCAAAAACGATGCCAAGGAAGAACGGAACCTTTATGATCAAAGAAGAAAACCTGAAAGAGGTTTGCAGGGAGAGCACAGAAGACTCCCTAGTCCCACAAGTTGCTTCTGCCAGGCATTTAGGGGTCGCACCAACTGGAGTCCCATCTAGATGGAATCTTATTTCATTTTTAAATTTATATTATAGTACTTGTTCGTTGCTGGCTAGAAGAAAACCCTAATTCGTAATCAATACTGCACAGTCTCATTGTTTATTGAACAAAAACATACCCGATAATGAGTTCATTAATTGTTTTAAACATTAGATAAGAGGTTATTTCAAACGTTGTATAACAAATATTGTACAAAAGTTTTGGCTGATTGTTAAATAAGTGCTTAAAAGTGTTTTAGTGATATTTGTGGAAGTTTGATTAGAGTTTTTGGTGGTTTTTTAAAAGATTTTATTGGGGAAGGGGAACAGGACTTTATTGGGGAACAGTGTGTGCTTCCAGGACTTTTTTTTTTTTCCAAGTCAAGTTGTCCTTTCAATCTTAGTTGTGGAGGGTGCCGTTCAGCTTCAAGTTGTTGTCCTTTCAGTCTTAGTTGCAGGGGGCACAGCCCACCATCCTTTGCAGGACTCGAGAATCGAACTGGCAACCTTGTGGTTGAGAGCCCACTGGTGGGAATCGAACCAGCAGCCTTCGGAGTTAGGAGCATGGAGCTCCAACCATCTGAGCCACTGGGCGGGCCCATAGGGTTTCTGAATAGACAGAATACATCATTGTTTTTTCTTTTTTAAAATAATATAATGCAGGCCGCAATACCCAAAAATCTGCTATCCAATATATTTTCATGAATAGATTTAACTTAGATAAAGGAGAATGCCTATATAATTAAAGAAGACAATCAGAATCAACATTTTTTATTCAAAATTTTCTCTTTTTTTATTTTTAAACTTAAAGCTTTACTATATTATAGGCTATAATCAGAGACACAACTCTAAAATGCTAAGAACCCAGACTGTATTTAATCTACAAAAATAACTGCCATTAAATAAGATATAATGAAAGTCAAAGCCATAATAAATCTCATAGATCACAAATTACAGCATGAAGGAGGTCTCTTTAGAGGCAATGAAGTTAAAACAAGTCATTTCCTGTTTCAAGGGCCTACAAGATCTTAAGACTGAAAGGCCAGTTACAGCAGAAAGACCTCATAGATTTAAAGAAAAACAGCTAGAATTATCAGGACTGGAAATGCACTGTCAATTTTCACCCTCAACTTCTACTGGGATTCTGGGTGCAACACTGATCAGATGAACAGTTGCGAAAAAAGGGTGAGGGACAATTTCATAAAATGTGCAACTACTCAAAAAAGTTATCACGTTTTCTTGAGGTTGGAGACAAAATATTACAAATAGGAAAGAAAAGTCAATTATAAAAGATTAGAAAATTATATGGGTTGGCATTCTTTAGGATTAATCATTAATAATAAAACATATTGGCTATCGTAGTCATCACGGACATCCTGGCCTCAAGAAACCGAAGAATTTTCATAAGGGGACAGAATGTTATTGTTCCCTTTCATAGGATTCCAGGGAATTTGTTTGGGGAAAAAAAAAAAAAGGGACAAGTATCCTGAATAGGCAGATGACTGTAAAATCACTAGAAGGCCAACAGAAGCATTAACTCACAAAAGCACTGCTGAGTTTATCTGTATTTTCAAGTAGTATAGGAACTTCTGCCTTTTGTATAGGGAGAGTTTCACAGAAACGTGGTATTTCAAAGGTATGAAATACACCTATATGGGGTTAAAGTAGTTGTTAAACAAGTAAGAAAAAAGATTCTTCAGAATAGCATGCTTAGCCAGCCAGCCTTTGCTTTAAATGTTGACATTATTATTTGACTTGCAAGCGATTTATAGTAAACGTTGATTTATGAAACTTAAAAATAGATCTATAAATCTTACAAATACAGGTCAGGGGGGAAAGGTCTGTAACCGAAGTCTCCATCATATAAATAAACCCAGGTGCTCAAGTTTCAATATAGAAATCCTTAATCAAAAGAACTCACAACTACAAATCCATACTTTCTCAACATACACTAATTAATATTCACTACCAGTTCTCTTTGAGGAAACAGTGTATAGAATCACTCATTATTAGTTAGATAAACCCAGTGGCAAGACAGCATAGGTGTGGCCATGCGAGCAGCTGTAAATCAATCTAACTGCCAACACGTCACTGTCTTTTTGTCTAGGAGACGTCGCCAACCACTTGCTAGAGTCAAGATACAATTTGCTTTAGCTATTCTCTAATCCGGTAGTAATTATAAAATCAAAAATAGAGAAAAGAAAAAAGCGAGGTCAGTTTGGCATGTCTTATGCTTATAAATTTACACTGGTTCATTGTGATTATTACATTCTTTTCTAAACCCTTACAATTTTTCTTCTCTCTCTCTTTTTTTTTTTTAACAATCTCTTGGAATATTTCCACAGTTTAAAGTTAGGGAAGTGGACTGGAGTTTTCACAATCCACCTTATGCCTTTTTGGAAACTGGGCCAGTTGTCTCTCTTCCGTCTCCCGGTACTTCCTGCATTCTAGATTTCCCAAAGAATATTGACAATAACCCTGAGATCATATCTGAGAGTCCCTTCAACTCCAAGGAGGCAATTCAGTTGAGTCTTGAAAACTTGAATTCATTTAAAGTGAACGATACTCTTACTATCTCCTAATCTTTCTAAATTTAATTTCTGCTGTTTGGGGTTGTTTTACTTTTCACTGTTAGAAAAGTAATTCTGTTGGCTCAAGATTATGGTTGCCAGTAAGAATGGTATAGATCTGATTTCAGCCTGTAAACAGCTAAAAGATATCTTCTTCCAACAGGAGGCCTACTTCTTCCTTCTTGTTGCTCTTCCTTCAAACACAACCTTAAAAGCTCTTTACATTCTCTGAAGTATCATAGCTCCTTTTGAGCTTTTGCCTATAGAAAAGGAAATTCTTCAATGTTTATTTCTCACAGTCCACTTCTCCCTGTATAAATGTGATTATGTGCTCCTTCCATCTGTCAATCATCTGCATCTTTTTAAAACCCTGAGCTGCTTAGAGCATTCTGTGACCCCTTAAGAACTTCTTCGCATAACTTTTCTTTTAGAAATCTTTACTCTTGGAGCCACACCTATAGATGCTATAAACTTTTAAATATCTGTTTTTCCTCAAAATCAACGTACAGGCATACATACCATGCCCCAATTCTCTTCCTTACTATGCCCCTACGATAGCTTAGTGACTTGCCCCAATAAATTGTTCAATCTAACATGCTCAACACAAGTAATGTTACTAACTAGTCCTTTCCCATTAGATCTAGACTCAGAAGAGCAATGTATTTTATTGCTTCCTCCACCTCCTGAGCGCCAGAGCAGTAAGAGAAAACTCCATGAAATGGTGAAAATGACACATGTACGCTTAACTCAAACTGGCTCCTTGGCTCAGGGTAGGGGGTCCCGAAACCAAAATAAATCAAACTGTAGTCAGCTTGTCTGGTAACTGGAATGGCATCTGAGCAAGACTTTTCTAGATAATCAGTGTCTACGCACTTCATTGTATTAATAAAATACACTCTATGAAGTAATTATTTAAAAATATCTTACACAGTTTTTAAACATGAAAGATACTTAGCTGAGTGCCAAGGCCATGGTTTGTTTTACAGATTTAGCCCCAGTGTCTAGCACACAAAACGAGTGAATCAGCTTCATTTTGTATTTTTTTTAATTAATTAGATTTATTGGGGTGACAATCATTTTGTATTTTTGATTGTTCTTTGCAGCCTCTACTTCCTCACATACATGAAATTTGAGAACACTCATTTAACTGGTACAGCATTCTTTAAGAGTCTATATACAACTTTGTCTTAAACTATGTTTCTTAAACAATGAAACTGACTTTATTTTGACTCCTTCAAAATGCTAAAAGAAATTCTTCATTGAACAGCAAGCTCTGTCTTTCAAAGATTTAATTATAATTTATATGCCAATTCTTCATATCTGTTCTTTATTAACATTTTAAAATGTATTCACAAACGGTCTCTGGCTATCCAGAAATATAAAAAAAGGCTCAATTAAAGATCCAAATCTATTGTCTTCTAGCTCTACTGGAGATAAAACGTGTAAAGTAGGGGGGGAAAATCCTTCTTCTGCTTTTTCTGGTGGGATGACGTAGAAATGAGAAGAGAATGGGAACTAGAAAGAGAACATTGATGACTAGGACTGTTATTTTAGAATTATTATCATATTATATGCTATAAGTTTTCATTCCTTATGAAAACCTTTGAGGTAGGTGTTATTATTATTCCCATTTTACAGATAAGGAGCTGAGGTATGAAGAGGTTAAGTAACTTTGCCACGGTTAGATCACTGAAAGTAGCAGACCTGGGAATCTGAACTCAGTCAGTCTGGCTCTAGAACCTCCACTGTAAGCACCATACTAGAATGCCCGCTGCATCCATCCATCCATCCACCCATCCATCCCTCCATCCATCCATCCATCCATCCATCCATCCATCCATCCATCCACCCACCCACCCATTCATTCATCCATCCACCTATCGGTATCTTTGGATGAATTTCTCCTCTTGCGTAAACTTATAAGAGTACAAGTTTTTAACGAACTCTTTCCTGCGAGCCTACCCTTCCAAGAAATAGTCACACCTATTGTGTAAACAAACATTTACTGAGCTTTGAGTAGTAGGCACTTGAGGGTAAAACAGTGAATGAGAGTGCACTCAAATGGAACTTAAAGCCTCACAGGGAAGATGAGCATTGAAAGAGAAATTTCAAACAGGAGAGTATTGTGAAAGAGAAGTACAGAGCACTGTGGGAATCTATAATCTAGATCCTAATCTGGGAAGTCTGGGAAGACTTCATTTACATTGGGGCTGAAACCTGAAGGATAAATAGGAGCCAGCTAGGTTATAAAACGGGAGGGGGGCATAGGTAGAGGGACTGGGACATGCAAAGGCACTTACTTGAGGTGGGAAAGAACATAGTGCTTACCAGAACTGAGAGAAATCCAGTATAGCTGGTTCTTAAAAAGTGAGAAAGGGTTCACACAAGCTGAGACAAGAGTTCCAGGGACCAGTGGGTTGAGTAGAACCTTGTAACAATAATTTAAAGGAACATCAACTAACTCAGATCTGACACCAAGACCCTTCGTAACTGGTATAAGGTCCCAACTATGGATATATTCTTACTATTCATCTCGATATTCCATTTGAAATTAACCATCCAAATCTATTGTCTTCTAGATCCATTGGAGATAACAAGTCCAGAGCAGGAGGAAAAAAATCCCTCTTCTGCTTTTTCTGGGAGGAAGATATAGAAATGAAAAAAGAATGGGAACTAGAAAGAGAACATTGATGACTAGGACTGTTAGTTTAGAATTATCATTAGCATATTATATATATTATATGCTATACGTTTCCATTCCTCATATTCCATATTTGTATTCAAATGCTATCTCGTTATTTCTATTCTGTCTTCTGTCTGTAAGAGTATATTTAACATTATAAACTTGGAAGACCCATGTCTACATAATTCTTTAAGTATGCCACTCTCATTATAGGCAATTAGAAACTTATTGAATTTTACAACTAATTTATATAATTAAATTCTGGCTGAGTCTCAAATGTGAAACGCATTAAATACTCGGGAATCTCTTGAGCCATTTCAGTTTTTAAAACTGGCCATTTTTTAGTACTCTTCAGAATTAGTCTCAAGCAATCAAGCAACCTTCTGCAGAATACTGCTGCCACCTCACCACCGAAGAGAAAGTCTCCTGCTAATGGAGGGCACATTCTTTTCGTTTCCCCCTCAGATTCATTGAGATACTATTCGCATATAACACACGAGTATGCAAGTTTAAGGTGTTACAATGTGACGATTTGATAAACGTATATATTGTGAAATGATGTCCACAATAAGGTTAGTTTGCACCTCCATGCCCCCTCACATAATACCATTTTTTGTGGGTACAGTGATAACATTTAAGATCTAGTCTCTTAACAACATTCAAGTAAATAATACAGTATTGTTACTATAGTCACCATGCTGTGCATTAGGTCCCCAGAAATTATTCATCTTATAGCTGGAAGTTCGTATCCTTTGACTAACATCTCCCCATTTCTTCCACCACCACCCCTGACAATCACCAACGTATTCTCTATTTCCATGAGTTCAGCGTTTTTAGATTCCACAAATAAGTGAGAATGTTACCATAAGCAGAAAGAATAGGGCCACATGGAGAGAGCGGGGAAGAAGAAAAAACAGAGGAGGAAAGAGATGAGATCATCCTTAAGAAAAAGTGCAGCTACCAGACCAGCCAGAACTAGATTTCGGCAGCGAGAGTGGAGCCAGGACACCATCTTGCCACTTTAGGTGAACTTTAGCTAATTCCAATGGATTATAATATTAGCGCTGTGATTTAGGAAAATCTCCACCACCACCCCTGTGTCTCCATGTCAGCTCCAACAGAGCCAGGTAAGGACAAAAATCCCTCCTCCCAATGGGAAAGAGTGGTCAGTGAGGACCCAACTATAATGCCACCCCTAAGTCTTGACTATTTCGCACCTCCATTTAAAGTGTAATAAAGTCCCAGGCCCCACTTTTCTTTGGGGCAGGTCCTCTTCTCCAACCCTGCCCACTCTCGCTAGTTGAGAGTTTACTATTCCTTTTCCAATAAATCTGCTTGCTTGGCTTACTCGCTGCATCCTTGAATTCTTTCCTGTGACAAAGACCAAGAACCCATTCTCCAGCAACGAGAACATACGGTATTTGTCTTTCTCTGCCATAGGTCACATTCTTCGTCTATGTAGTCAATTATGACACTAGTACATGGTAAAATGAGAGCATCCATTCTCCACTGGTTCCTGGAAGCAGCCAGCATAAACACTTTGGTCAGATTTGATCTACTGCCCTGGGTCCTACCTCACTGGCAGTTGAAGGTCATGTCTACGGCTGCGCAACTGTTCTTACCCTGCAAATCCTAGAAAGGTTTGCTTTCCTCCTTCCCTCTTTTCTTCCATCTTTTCTTCCTTCCCTCTCTTCCTTGCTTGTTATTATTCTTAATGCATTTAACAATCAAAAGAACTGGGAGCACAGCTGAAGAAAGAACTCTTTGGTTTAGGTAACCTATACATCTGAAGAATGCCGCAAGTGTACCAAACTAAATACATCCACTCCTAAAAGTCTAAGACTTTATTAGATGAAGAATTCAATATTAACTAAGCATTGAGATTGCTTCGTTATATTCAAATTATGCGTACATAAAATCCACTATCATGTTGTATTCTTTTTAAAAAGTTTTTATTTGTTTAAATGAAACAAGTATTTCTGTGAAGAATGTATTTGCAATTAAGAATCATTTCTCTTAAAAACTCTGATGCATGCTCAGGGATCTGAGTTAAAAAAAAAAAAAAAAAAAAGACTTGGTGCTCCAGAGGAAAATGCTGTTGTACCCACATGTGTTCCTACTTCTGAGGTGATTACACCAGTCCTGTTAACACCCTGCCCTACCCTTCCAACCTCCACACCCAACCATTTCCCCAATTGGTTTCAGTTTTGTGTCTATTCTACCTGGCGCTCTACCGGGCAGTGTACGTATCAACACTGCGAGAGCAAAAGGCCTACACATTGACCACGTGTCCACCTGCTTTTTGAAGCCAAGACCTGGGTAGGATCTGAAGTCCACATGAAGAAGCGCCTATTTTCATCTCTCCTCCCCGCTGGTTTTTGTTACGAACAATGGGGTACGTGACAGCCTCCTTGCCAGATCTTAGGCCTAGGGTTTCCAGGAGGAAATTCCTGCCCGTCTTCAGGAATGTTTTTCGCTTTCCCATTCCTGAATCCCGAGATATAAACTGTTTTCTGTTCTCCATGATGAATCGTTGCCACAAAGTGACGGCCAATACCACCAACCACCTGGGTTCAAGTAGCCCATTTTCCCGATTTCCCGACCAACTTTTCTTGGGATTCAGGAAAGGAAAAGTGAAAAAATTTCCCAAGAATGGGCGGGAATTCCCACCTGGAATCACTAGCGATAAACAGGAAACATGTCTAAGAGATACACTGTGAGTAGTACATTTATTTCCCATTTTAGGTATTACTTGGTTCAAGGAGCCGATTTTCCTGATTTCCTGACCAACTTTTCTCAGGATTTGGGAACGGGAAAGTGAAAAAAATTCCTGAGAATGGGCGGGAATCCCCGACTGTAAACCCTACTTAGGCCTGTGTGGATTCAGGAACTATGTTTCGTTCACTTCTGTATCCCCCAAACTACCTACATAGTACTAAATAAATACTTCTCTTAAACACACCGAAATGACACTTTCAGTAATGTGACTGTTACAATGAGAGGGTTTTTAGAATTCATCTAAAAAAAAACACTTCTACTTTAATCCTCAAAAACACAAAAATTCTTTCAATTAGCAGCACTATTAAAAGTATAATGTTTTGATTATAAACATGGTTATATGCTCATGATATATTTTAAATGAAAAAAGCAGGTCACAAAACAGAATATTCAGTATGACCCCAAACTGGAACATATCTGAAGATATGCAAATAAAAATATGTAAGGGACACGTATAAAACAAACCCATACTTAAATACTTAATAATACTTAAAGTATTATTGAAGGGTATAATTACTGGGTGACTTTTTAAAACATTTTTTCTTTAAAAATTTTTCTCTTCATGGTTTTTGTATTTTCAAATTTTCTATTTCTATACTATCATGAGAAAAACTCTTTTAAAAACTGTGCCCTTCAAACGTTATTAGCAGAAAAGGAAACCTGACATAATGAACCATGATGACAAAAAAAAAAAAAACCTTGCAAAAGTTCTATGTGAGAGTTAAGACTATTTACGTAACTTTTCCTCTAATCCTTTCATTTTAATAAATATTATTTTCACCATACCTAGGTTAAACTGCAATCATTTTGCTTTTACCTGAAACTCTCAATTGATAAACAAGCTATAGAACTAGAAGCTACATTTTAAAATTAAGATCATCATCTAGAAAAGACACATCAAAATCACCACAACTTTCCCCTAACAAGCATACAGTAGGAAGAACAAAGTTATGATGAACCTTCCTAAGAGAGCAGAGTGAGGGGTGGGGGGTGGGGGAAAGGACAAATTCATCAAAAGTGGATCCTTTCCTTTTTGAAGCTTTTATTTGATGAGATCATGTAGACTTAGTACTTAAAGAAAAACAGTATTTTTAAAGTGCTAACCTGAGGCTATTTACAATTTTTTCTTTGTGACACTCATGTCAGGAATTATTAATAAACCTGTCATAATGCCAGATAACTAGTGCCCAGTTGGCACAACAATATCTGAATCATAGTATTAATGCTTCATCCTTTTGACAAGAGGGTACAAAGCCATCTATTGTGCTCTGTTATTTCCCCTGAAAACAGAATAACTGGGCTCAGTAGTCTTTGCAAATCAAAGTTATGTGCTTCAACAGCGCCCAAGACTGGAAGTGGAAGATCTCGTACTGATGTTTCATTGTAGAGATAAGAGGTGGCTGAAAGGGAATACAGATGCACTTGATTAGAAGTCTCACTGGGAAAACATGACTATTAGAGAATTCAGATTGTATTTTAAGATGCATCATTATGTAAATAATCTCAACCTCTGGGTTGAGGCAGTAGGCAGATATAATTAACCACTTAAAGAAGCAATTTAACAGCCTCTTTTGCTCTGATAACTTTTAAAAATGGGAATTTATACTAATCCTTAGAAATTTTCTAAAATAGGTGGTTAAAGGTCCTAAAAACTATATTACACATAAAAATGACGGGACTCCAGGGAGAGTCAACGTTCACTAAACAAAATAAGCACTTCCCATTTTCATTTCTAATCTGTTTAATCAGCAACATTTTTAAATGATTTTTTTTTTATTATCCTTACAAAATATGGTTATAAAAATGTCAAAATTCTAAAGAAACATTTCGGGGGATAAATGGCCACTTGTCTGCATATCCTCCTATGGAGATTTCTCCACTAAAAATCCTTTCCCTCACTTACCCCAACCATAAGGCTGAGTGAACCTTCCAGAAAACATCAACATAAATGAAAGTGTCAGAAGATGTCTATTCTCCCACGATCTCCCATTAAAGAATCGTAACAAATAAAGAAAGAAATCTGTGTCCCTAAACCAAACCAATGACAAGAAATCAATCGATCCCAAAAGACTGTGGGAATTGCTAGAAATTCCAACATCAGTGCATCAAAGCTAAGAAACCGGAGTGTAAGAACCACAATCAAGAGCACTACATGCGCTTATCCAGCTTGATGGTCCCGATTGTAGTTTGAAGAACTAGAAAGAGGTCTTCTGGGCAACATGGTAATACTAGCCACTTTTACAAAAAGCTCTTTCTCCAGTACAGAACAAAATGAGGGGAAATCATCAAAAATAGGAGGAAAACAGTTCATCTCTGTCCACTCAAATATCAACTCCAAAGCATACAAAACAATTTGGACCACATTGAGAAAATGCCAGAAGCTGACATACAATGCTCATAAGTACAACCCATTTTGCAGAATCTGAATAGAGGGCCCCACCAACATCCGCAGCTAACATGGGCAATGGGAGGGCCTGGCAGGACTGAAGGAAGTACTCCTGGCAAGAACTGCCATTTTTCTTCTGTCCAAGGTCCTTAACTGGGAGTTGTAATGTCAGTCAGGCAAACAGACTTTGAAGCTGCAAGCAGTGACTTTGAGAGTGGAATGGATACATGTTGATCTACAAAATAGAAGGTGTATGAGCTGCTGTTCCCGACTCCTAAAAGCAGGAGAAAGAAAAATTCTGAGAGAAACAGTGACAAAGTTCCCCAAACTTAGCTCTAACTCTCTCCGTACCCCCTACCTCCTCAGACATAGGAACAGCTAAATAGAGGACGTCTGCTCTCAAGCTGGAGACTTCATGTGCTAATGGTAAGAGCCAAGAGGTACCCAAGTAAATAGGAAAGAAATAGCAATGTTGGGCTTTAAGCAAAGAAGTAACAAGATTAGACTGGCTATACAAAAGGCAACTGTATGTGAATACACAGAGGAGGGGGCCAAGAATAGCTACGGGGCATGCAGTTAAAAGGTGGGGGGCCATTGTCTGGGTGAAAGATGATTTAGATCAGTAGTGCTGGTGGAAAAGAAAAATAGATGGATTTGAGATTGACTATATATCTCATAAGTATGGAGAGTTTTTCAATACCAAACAGTATCCTTAGAAGCGGAAGCTGTGTTATAAGTGAACTTTATAAAATCTCAGCTTACAGACAAAGTACTGTCTGAAGAAGCCATGTTATCCTGAACCAACAATTGTTTCAAGAGATAATTTGACAAAATTGCTAAGAGGTAAGGGGGTAGGGATGGGGGCGGGAAGCAAATATAGTGAGGACATTTAGCAATTATTCCTTGGGGTCTTACTTTACAATTGCATGTGATTGATGTTATTGTTCGGCAATCTTTTCATGATCACCTGAAAAAAGCAATTCAGTCCATGCTTAGTTTATAAGATCATGAATATATGCCAACAAAAAAGTGAGGCAATAAAACTCTACTCTAATTCCATCTTTGCCCAAAAATAAGACCTAGCTGTGCCATCAGCTCTAATGCATCCTTTGGAGCAAAAATTAATATAAGACGTGGTATTATATTATATTATACCCAGTATTATATCATATCGTATCGTATCGTATCATATCATATCGTATCATATCAAAGACCCGGACTTACACTATAGTAAAATAAGACTGGGTCTTATATTAGTTTTTGCTCCAAAAGATGCATTAGAGCTGATGGTCCAGCTAGATCTTATTTTGGGGGAAACATGGTTGTACTTGTGGCCGGGACAGAATTAAACACAGATTTTAAAAATACAATCTCTCAAACAACTTAGATGGAAGGGAGGAGGAGCAGATCTGGAAAACTGGAAATCGGGTTATGGTTGGGGCACGTTATTTGACATGCTAGTGAGACAGGCACCATGTGAAAACACCAAGAGATCTGAATTTAGAGCTATAAGTTGGAGTCTTTAACTCATAGAAAGTAACTTGACAAAAATTCGGCCCTGGTAGAGATGTGGGCAGTAAGTATTTTCATGCACTTTTGATGGGGATTCAAGTAGATGACTGCAACCTTTCTGTAAGACATTATGACAACATCTATCAACACAGACTTGCATGTCTTCTGACAGCGGATCTACTAAAGTTACATTCACACATAAAGGTAAAAAAATGTAAGAGATGAATGTTTATCAAAGGATTATTTACGAGGAATTTAAATGTCCAACTATAGGTAACTGGTAAGTAAATTGTAAATGATGAAAAACATCTTCAAGGAAATTTGGACATAGACATAAATAAAAGATGATTATATGAAGACAGGCAGAGATTGGAGTTGTGCTGTCACAAGCCAAGGGACGCCTGGGGCCAACAGAGCTGGAAGAGGCAAGGAAGGATTCCCCCCGAGAGATTCACAGGGAGCCCGGCCCTGCCAGCACCTTGATTTCAGACTTTTCGACTCCGGGACTATGAGAGAATACATTTTTGATTTTTTAAGCCAAAAAAAAACAACTTCAATGACTGATGTATAATGGAGTCTAAACCTATTGCTGAGCAAAAAAAAGAGGGAGCCATTGAACAGCATTTAATGCAAAATGTCATTTATGAAATAGGTACACATCTTCTTACGTGTATATATGCAAAAATATGTTCTAATATGTGCTTCTGTGAATAGCAAGAGGTTGAAGAATTTTTACCCTCATCTTTGTATTTTTCTATAATGCTTGAGAGCTTTATAAAAAACAGCAAAAGCATACCATTTTTTAGAAATCTATAAAGCTTTTCTTTTCTTAATCCTTTAAGAATTAAAGCTCAGTATAATCTTGGAGGTAAAAACAAACCGAAGAAGAACACCACCGTGGCTGATTACAGCTGGTTTTCAGATTTTAGGGCAACATAAGTAGGAACACAATGTCAAGGCTGGAGCACCCCCAGGCTTGAGAGCAAACAATGAGACTAAAGGAGTCAGTCCTGCTAGACTTTAGCCTGTAATTTGATTACTGAAATGAAGAATGATTGGGTGTTTAGCAGGTCACTCACAGAACTGGTCCCTGAGCTCGGATACAAGCATTGAGTACTGTGCTGTGATTTAGGACAAGTTACTGTAAGATCACATCTTAAGGATTAGTAAAAGACACACAAGAATACACAAACTAGAGAAAAACAATCTGACTCCAGTAAAAATATTTCCCATAAGAAAGAAAAAAAAATAGAAAGATCATATGACAGACGTCAGCCTCTCCCATAAAGCAAATAAAACCAAAAGACAGGAAGGTAATGAAACACCACGTACTGTGCTCGTGTTGAAGCTGTAATAATCATAATACAGTACCTGCCTTGGTATCATGGTAGCAGAGACAAGTATAAACAAATAACCACAAAACCCAGTTAAGAAGCATGTACAAGGCGCACAAGAGTATGTAGCCAGGAGAAAATAAATAACAGTGTTAGGTGGGGAAAGCCAGTTCACCTAGGCTGGGAGTAAGGATGGGGAGGGTGGGATAGGGAGACAGTGGCATTCCAGGCAGAGGGAGGGCATGCGTGGGGTGAAAAGCAGACTGGCAGTGGATTATAGGATGAGAGATAAGCAGGAAGCTTAGACAACAGCAGGCTTTACTTATGACACTGAAGGGTTAGAACATTATTCTGCAGTGAAGAAGTCACTAACAATTTTACCAGGGGAATGACATAGCCAGACTTGTGTGTGAGATGGATCATTCTGGCAAATATGGATTGTGGAGACAAGGAGAACAGTTGAGGGCCCTAAGATCAGCAGAGAATGGACTTAGCCACAAACCAATTAATACTGGCAGGAGAAGCAGTAATGGAAGAACCGACGCAGCAGAAAATTGGATTGGTGAAAGAAGAGGCAGACTCAAGAAACATGTACTGAACATAAGAAATTCACCGAGACATGAACTGAACGTTCACAGATTTCCAGAGTGCTGTAATTCAACTTCAAATTATAGGAGTCCCCGAAGGACAAAAGAGAATGAACTAAACAATCAATAAACAAGGAGTGTGGCTAAAGAAAACTGAAAAAGTGTAAAGACATGAGATCGGAAACCGAAAGGTTCACCATGTTTCAAGAATAAGAAAAACAACAACAGCATCACAAAAACACAAATTTAAATTCTTTTGGGGTTTTTCTTTTTTTTCTAGGGACGGAGGGGAGTCCCTAAGCTTTCCAGAAGAAAGAATAGATATTATTTCAAGAGTTAAAATTAAGAGAGTTTAAGATAATTCCATGGGGAAAGACGATGTGGTATCTATGTTCCATTTGCTTGGCAACAAAAAGTCTTTTCGATTTGTGGTGGTTTAAAAAACATTTTTTTTTCATCTACCTTTCCATCTAACTACCTTTTCTTTCTGAGAAAGAATTCTATGACTGAAGCTAAAAGAAAACCTTATAATTTAGAGCTGCTATAGGCAAGTACTATGTTATACTATTGTTACTATGATAAAAAAAATAAAACATATGATACGAGAAACAAGAGACAGGCAAGATAAACAAGACCAATAGATACAGGAAGCAGGCACAATACACAAACTATCTTATTTTTCATGGTAGAAAGTCGAAAATTACTGCTTCATAGAGAAATGTAAATTGATCACAATTAGACTGGAAAAACTCTGTGGTAAATTCAAGACTAACAACAATTCTTTGTAGCTTCTCGAAAATATATACCTTCATATATGATTATATCACTTGTTACTGACATTATGAGACGGTTTTATAATACGCGCAGTTGGGTTTAATGTTTCAAAACTCTCAAAAAAATAGTATGATTCATTTGTACTTTAACTTCAGTAAACTACATATACTTTGTTAAATTTTAAATCTAAAATTAAAACCAAGTCCACTTTTGCTGCTCCTAAAGAATACCACCTCCTATTTAAAAGAGCCCAGCAGATGACAAAAACAATCATTGAAAAGAAAGTATTCTTAGTTATCAAGGGCTTTTAGATGTGATGATTTTAGATGGGATCTCAAAAATAAAAAAAACTGGCAAAAAAAATTCAAATCGTTGCTAGAGATAAGATTATGGGTCACTGTGCCTTGTCTTAAGATGTTGTCTTAAATGTTTATACTATTTTTACAATTAAAAACAAAAAACTAGAAAAAGCCCAAACACAAACATGTAGGTATACTTTGTTTATAACTATAAAAGCTAAGATACATACATTAATATTGACTGAAGGGAATTTGTAGACATGGAAATAAAATTCAATGTTCAGCTCTGTTTCTCAGAAGCTGTGTATACTCTTAATACAAAAATTTAATGACAAATTGAGATACGAAAAGATTCATACTTGACTCTATAGAAATGAAATATATCATTTTTCTTACAAAGTACAAATAATCCTTAAGCATTAAGTCTTATTTATGTGATAACAATTTCAATTCAATTACCTAGTTAATGCAGTAAAGAAATCAATAGAACTGATTTTATTTGTTAAATTAATGATTTCTAATTGCTTGGCTCATAATTATGTATCTGTCACTGAAAAATGGGATATTATAAAATTTAAAATAACAACTCTTTCTTTATAGCAGGGCTTACAAAGAAGGTTTGGAAGAACAGAATTTTATCTTCAAAGACATTTTATGAGAAATTCCAACGTACAAAACCAGGTAAGACTGTAGAATCCAACTTGAAAAGCATTGCTTCACCAGGTTAACACATATGAGATTGTTTTAGTCCCTCAGAATGGTTGTGATATGCATTAGCCACCTTAATGGAGGAAACAGGGACTTCTGTTAATATCATGTTATGTAGTAGGCCTCCCATAAGCAAGGTCAATTTAGTCAAAGATGGTACCTTGCGTTTTTTTTCAATACGACTTCTGTTTAAATATAGAACTCTTTTTTTAGAAATTGAAAAGGGGGAAAAGCCACTAAGGAAAAAATGGCAAAACAAATGACTAAATAGTACACAACAAAAGAAATGCAATGACCTTTAAAGGTATAAGATAGTC
Source organism: Rhinolophus hipposideros (assembly GCF_964194185.1). Classification (NCBI taxonomy): domain Eukaryota; kingdom Metazoa; phylum Chordata; class Mammalia; order Chiroptera; family Rhinolophidae; genus Rhinolophus; species Rhinolophus hipposideros. Next base: position 11,026,625 of record NC_138065.1, read on the forward strand.
AACTTCACTCGTAATCCGATAAATGCTAATTAGGCATTGGCATACCAAGGGTGGGGTGGTGGAAATAGACCAGCCACGTGCCCACAATAAGGGGGTGCATTGTCCACAGAGAATTTACAAAGTAAAAGTGAAAGTTGAACTCGTTATCATCGTGTGCCAGCAATTTTTATAAATGTCAGCAATAAAAATACTCCCTGAAAAAAATCTTTCATTGTTATAAATTCTAAACAACCGTTGTAGGTGAAGTTGAGTTTTAATAACACGTATGTAAGCTTCAAATTAGACATTTTTATGACTTATTTCTTAAAAATTGAATTAGATAATGGAATTTAATTCAGAGAACTCCCACTTTGGCACCTGACGCACATGGATGCAGTTCCACACATTCATTTCAGCAGTTAAGTCTGTAATGTTTTGAATGGTTCAAGCTCTGTCTGAGCACAGCCTGTCGCTGGCCGCTTGGATATACTACCTATTCCTGCATTTAAACAATAGCTTCCAAGTAAACAATGACAGCGGTATACTCTTTCTCTTTTCTAGGTTATCTTTTTTTTTCCTGGTAGGAAGTTTTAGATGAGTTTATCAGACACAAAAATACTGGACAGCTGGAATCAGTCTTGAACAATGAATAATAAAACACAGAGTTTTGAAAACAGTTATTTAAAGAACAGTGCACGGAAACTGCTGTTAAGGTCACTAACTATACAACAAAAAACATAAGGAAATGGACATTTACATAGACAAAAGAATCGAATTTTGAAGAATGTCAGGGGAGACAAGAAAAGACGCTGCTCATACATTGCTAGAAGAAACCAAAAGGGTAATATTTATTTAAGTATCTAATGACAACTAGTGGATCAAATAGTGTCAATGTTCACTTTCAGTCATTTTCTGTCTGTTTTGAAGAAGCAGAAAAACTTCAAAAGTTTTTTTTAACCAAATATATTAGAACTATAAGGTGAATTTACTGGTGGAGATATTTTAGTAAACATTTTCTATAATGACTGTTTTCTTTTTAAATTTATTTGTACTATTATGCTCATATATCCAAATGTTCAATTAAAAACATTTAATGTTTACATTTTGCTTCTATCATTATATTTTATTTCATGGTTATTATTAAAAATAATTTGATCATCTAGAAGAGGAATATATTAAAAACTACGTTCTCCGAGAGTCAAATACACGAGGTATGCCACTGTGGAGTGTAAAATGATACAAAGTGGAAGAAACAACTGGGCCCGGTAGAGGTAGAGTTATACTTACATAATAACAAAGAGAAACACAGGGAGGCTAAACCAGAAATTAATAAAAATGGTTACCTATGGTAGAGGTGGTGAAAGAACTGAGGTAAGAGGTAGAGATAAAAAGTAGAAGTGAAACTCTACATAGACTATTTAAATACTGACTTTGGAACCACACAAATGTTTTACACATTCAAGAGAATAAAACTAAACTTAAAAATCTAAATAAACTTTCACACCGAAAACAAATGGAAATAAACGAAGTCAATTACATATCGAACTGGCAGTACAACCACATGAAACAGAAAAGTATTTCCATTCCCTCTGAACATAGCACTCACACTTATGAGTATGTCGTTACTGGGATACATTCTAAGGATAATAAAAATTGTAAAGAAATCTTAAACCTCACATAATGATTGTAGTATTAATATTCGTTTTTGTAATTTTGAACCTATTTTATTTGAACTGTAGTATAAAGTTGATAATTATGTAATTTTTCAGAAATCAAGATGTTCAGTGAAAGGCAAAAGATACAACATTAGAAGAGTAGTGTTAAATTTACACAGGAATCAACATGAAGCCATGATTTTAAAAGTATATATGCATATATAAACATAATTAGGAAAAAAATAAATAGTGGCACCCTAATTATATCCACCACAGGTAATGACATCCCAGTGGCAACGAACATCTCTAACACTCAGATCTTGCTTTTCTAAATACCCTTTGCCATTAAAAGGAACGGGGGCTCCTTGGAAAAATGACTGCTTCCACATATGGGGCAGAGAAAGAGTAGGTGAGCCCAGGTTATTAAGTTTTTCTAGAAAGTAAAGGAAAAACTAATGAAGGGCAGTCAAAGGGGCACTAGAGTCAGCTTTGAGAGGTTCTCACCAGCCATTTGAGAGAATGTGAGCATAAAAAAGAATAAGTTATGAGTAATTATAAAAAACTGAATAATAAAAATCTGAGTCCATAATGATACTCTAAAATCTAAAAGAGAAAAAAAGGAGCTCATCTGTAACCAGCGGTAGGAACTATTATACCAAACTCCCTGTTCTCAAAACTTCTCATTAAAAGTAAAGAATTAAGCATTTATTCTGCCTTTGGGGAAAAGAACTGTTGTTCGTCTCCAGCAGAAGAGGAAAAGTTCTTTACCTAAGAATGTCAGCTAAAAGATGTAGAAGGAATGATAGAATCAGCAACCCCCAAAGAAATAAGTGATTCAGGCAAGAATCAATAGAAGCTAAGCCATTTGTAATGAAATTATTACCTCATAGATTACATGCTAATTCCAAAGGAGAAAACTATATTATTACACAGAAAAGGTCAAATTTAGCATTGCTAGTAGGGTGGTAATCTTACATACTCCTGATGTAATAGAGTATGAAGTATATACAATACCACCTATGATGTATTCTTATCAAAAATTTTAATCTGAACAGGATCAAGCCCTTAGACTATGGCCGCTTTACAAGAATTACAAAGGATAGAAGAATAAGATAAATGACACTATGAAGAAACAGACAAATATAGAATTTAGAAAATTCTGGTTTCCCAAAAAGTTAATGCTCCCCTACAAAATACCCAACCACCACCACCACCACCACCACAAAATCCAAAAAAGTGTGAAGATGCTCTAGAATAAAAGAAACCAAAGAGGTATAACACCCGAGGGTAACACATGAACCTTGATTGGATTCTGTTTATGAAGGAAAAAAGAAATCTATAAAACATTGAGGTAATTGGAGAATCTGAATATGGCCTGAATGGTAAGTGATGTTAAGAAATTGTTAATTTTCTTAGGTGTGATAATGGAATACTCTAAGGTATAACAGGAAATACATGGCAAATATTTAGGAATGTAGTATCATGAAATCTGTGATGTATTTTGAAATGGTTTGGCTAAACACACATGCTCACTTACTCACACGTGAGAATGTAATCTAGGTGATGGTTATATGGGTAATCACAGCCCTATTCCTTTCCAGATTTTTGTAGGTTTAAAAATTTTTGTGACAAGTTGAAGTACAGAATTCTGTAGTGTATACAATATTCATTAATCCTAGAGATATGTACTTCAGTAGGACACAATTCACAAAAAGACTTTAAGAACTCATTCCCATACTCTGCCATTCTGCCAATTAGGAATCAATCTTGCATCTTTTATTTCCATCAGTCAGAACAGCAGTCAGCAATATCTTCCCGTTACCAAATTGACTTCTCTATAGTTCTAGGTTTTCTCAACAGAATACTTTCCTTCCACCTGACTGCTATTTTTACCTCAGCTCAAAGACTTCTGAAGCCCAAATTAATGTACATGAAGTTGTACTGAAAGTCTTTTAACCCTCCACCTGGCACTGAGTTGCATACTGGGGATTTTGACCTAAATAATACATTCTTAAGGATAATACAAACTTTATGCCCATTCTTCCCTATTTGACATGTTCTCATCTACCCCAACTTCTCTAATTATCACCTCCATTCTACCAGTATTGATTCCCCAAAATTATATCCCAACTCATATCTTCCTCCTTACTTCCAAACTCTTCTGCCTACTGAATGTTTTCACCGGGTTGTCCCAAAAGTTCCCCCAAATCAGTAAGTCCAAATGTGATTTCATCACGCCTTTTTCCTTACAAAAAAATATCTACCGGGGCCGGCCCGGTGGCTCAGGCGGTTAGAGCTCTATGTTCCTTACTCCGAAGGCTACAGGTTCGATTCCCACATGGGCCAGTGGGCTCTCAACCACAAGGTTGCCAGTTCAATTCCTCGAGTCCCACAAGGGATGGTGGGCTGCGCCCCCTGTAACTAGCAATGGCAACTGGACCTGGAGCTGAGCTGCGCCTTCCTCAACTAAGACTGAAAGGACAACAACTTGAAGCTTAACAGCACCCTCCACAACTAAGATTGAAAGGACAACAACTTGACTTGGAAAAAAAGAAAGTCCTGGAAGTACACACTGTTCCCCAATAAAGCCCTGTTCCCCTTCCCCAATAAAATCTTTTAAAAAAGAAATATCTACCATACTTTACCTCAGCAGCCAAACTAGAAACCTAAGCACCAATCTTGGCTCTTCTCTCTCCTCAATGATATAACAAATCAATAATAATAATACGAACAAATTGCAATAGTAATTATCAGAGTAACTAATACTTATATGTTACTACGTATCTGGCTCAGTTCTAAGCTCTGTACATATGATTAAATTCATTGAATCCTTATATAATCCTATAAATATTATGTTTCTCCTCATTTTACAGATGAAGAAAAGAGGCACAGAGAGGTGTAGTAATTTGCCAAAGTTTGTAAAGCTACTAAGTGGCAGAATTAGGAGTTGAACCCAGGTGACACTAGAGTGTGTTTTCTTTAACTAATACATCATACCTCCTCCTCAATTATCAAATGCTATTGATTTCATCTTCTAAGTATTTCTCAAACTCCTTCAGTTCTCTCCATTTTAAGGATCACGATTCTAATCCAGGTCACCACCACCTTTTGCCTGGTGAAGCCAAAAGCTTTCTACTTGACCCACTGCCACTGGCCTGGTCTCAATGTAGTCAGGGTGATTTTCCTAAAGGGCAGATCTAATCCCATCACACCTTGGCTTTTGTACATAACCTTCCAATGGCTTCCAACTGACCTAAGAATAGCATTCAAATCCTTTAATTTGGTTCCCTCTCAGCCTCATCTCCAACAAACGCCTCTTAGGTCCCTCTCCACGCACCACACCCCCTGTAATTCTTAGATGCCTCAAACGTTAATGTTTCTCCTCGGGCTTTGCATGTGATGCTCCTTCTCTTGGGAACACTCTTCCTCCAACTCTGGGTCTGGCTATTTCTTCCACACCCTTCATATAGACATTCATGTCTGCACATGGCTGTCATCTTTGAAGGCTCCTGATGTCCCAATTCTAAGTTAGCTGCCTCTCTTACTTAATTCCCTAGGGCCCTGTAATCCCCTTATCAAATATGCATTCTTGCATACCTTATCAAACTGTACTTTAACTTGTCTGTCTCACTCCCTGGATGGCAAGCATTAGGAGAACAGAGACAACGCAGCAAGAACTCAATACATATTGAAGAATTAATAAAATGCAACAGAACACCGTAAAGCCTTTGTCAAGTAATACAACTTTCTGGGTCTAATCATATATTTTTCCTTATAAATCTAATAAATCTTATCTTCTGGAATAGTTTACCCAAAATATTTATTTTCATTGATCTTCTACATTACTCAAGTTATATCCATTACTCATTTATCGCCTCAAAATTTAGTTAAGTAATAGTTAAGTGAAGACTAGAGAGAGGAAACATAGGTTTAATACAGTCGGCTATCTTTTAATCTCTATATGCAGTTTTCAAAAGAACCTTTTACAAAGCAATTGTCCTAGACTCTTCAAAATGTCAATGTCATAAAAAGAAATAAAAAAGCAGGAAGACCGATCTAAATTAACAGACTGAAGAGTCATGACAAGTAAAGCAAATGTGATTCTTGTTTGGATCCTAGACTTTCAAAAAGAGAAAGAAAAAAAAAAAAACACAACAAAGAAAAAAATCTATAAAAAGCATGTTTGGAACATATGGGGAAATCTGAACATAACCTGTATGCTAAATACCTTTATTGTCTCATTCTTACATTTCTTGAGTATGAAAATGGTATTGTGATTATATAGAAAGTGTCTTCATTCTCAAGAGATATATCATAAAGTATCATGATTTATGCAACTTACTTTCAAGTGGTTGACTTTAAAAAAAATCACACACACACACATGCACACACATGAGAGAGATAAAGCAACTACGGCATAGGGTAAAAATTTGTCTAAACAAAGGGTATATGGATACTCATTGACTCTTCTTTTCCCATTTTGGTAGGTTTGAATTAAAAAATATTAGCCCCATTTTATAGATGAGGAGCCCGAGGCACTGAGAGGTTAAATAGCTTACCCGAAGTTACACAACTAGTTGTATCACTAAGGTAAAAAAAATAAGCACAGCCTCTCAGAGGACAGAAAGCACACAAGTAACTGTAAAGGAAGGTACAATCAGCTAAGAGACGCACATATGGCACTGGAGGAATTGCTTGAGTCAAGTCTCAAATTGAGAGCCCTGGCCTCCTGATTTCCCATCTTGTGTTCTTCTGTAGAACTGTAGAAATGGCAGGACAATCTGATATCAGGTGAGAGGATAGACTGGAACAACCACCTCAGAGGAATACATAGACTAGAAGACAAACTCCAAGCCTATTATGTTAGGGCGGTCAAATCAAAAAGGGAAATCAAGACATGAAAGAAAGCAAAATAGATTAATAATGTGGTAATTTAGGAGCAGCGGTGGGAGTAAAAAGGCAGATTGAATGGCTGAAACAGGAAACAACAATGATTGATTTCTTTTCATATAAAATTTTGCATAAAATCAAAATGTTCCATACTACTGGTACGGAACATTAAGATTAGCACTAAATGCAAAATTTTTCTTAAAGTCAGTTATTAATAAAATGTTTGCGGTGGTTGTAAGTAGGCAGAGCATAAGTAGGTTCCAGTACCATCGTTTATCACAGCCAAGAACTATAGGATTAAGCACACCCTCTCCTTTGCTAGCACAAAAATCCAGAAACCTGAACGGGACACCGAAAAATTTTTTTGAATATAAAAGCCCTAAGATTACACAGTAGTGTCTGCAGAATACACACAGACACCTAAATAGTGGCACGAGGAAATGTATTTTAAAACCGCTTATGAAGTACAATTTGATAAAGAAAATAATGTTCCCTATGTTAATTTATAAACCCTGATTTATTTACATTTCTATCACCTTTGCTAGAAAATGGGCTTCCTCAAGCCAGAAATCATGCCTGGTTCATTTCCAGGATCTAAAACAGAGATAGGTACACCATGGGTACTGAAACGTTTCCTGAACTTATATGTGTTCGTGGAATTTATTTATGCGTGAAGAATTAAGAAAAATAAAGTCTCAATATATTCATTTATATTGTGGTCACTTTGTAATATGCAATTTTTTAAAAAAGATTTTATTGGGGAAGGGGAACAGGACTTTATTGGGGAACAGTGTGTACTTTCAGGACATTTTTCCAAGTCAAGTTGTTGTCCTTTCAGTCTTAGTTGTGGAGGGCGCAGCTCAGCTCCAGGTCCAGTTGCCGTTACTAGTTGCAGGGGGCGCAGCCCACCATCCCTTGCGGGACTAGAGGAATCCAACTGGCAACCTTGTGGCTGAGAGCCCATTGGCCATGTGAGAATCGAACAGGCAGCCTTCGGAGTTAGGAGCATGGAGCTCTAACCTCCTGAGCCACCGGGCCAGCCCCGTAATATGCAATTTTTTATTTCTATTTAACAAATAACATCAGATCCAAAAATTAATATGCTTCAAGTCTTCAAGACTGAACTGACTGTGTTTATATTTATTTCAAACCACAGATACTAGCTATCCAAAAACAGACATGAATTTATTACCATCTTCCAAAGCTCTAATAAATTACGATAGACACATCTATGGCTCAAGGTATATATTCCATGCATGCAGAAAAAGAGTTAAAACAGGCAACCTGAGACTCTATCCTTAGAAAAGTCTACTTGCAAGATTGGCCGTTGGCTTGACTCTGGGAACTTGGGTTTCTGGAGGGTTCCCACCATTGCCGGGTAAGAAAGTCTCACTGCGCCTAAACTGTTTGTGAAAACAGTGTGTTTTGTGCTGGAGTATCTGCTTTTCCTCTGGAAGTCGGGAACTCAGGGACATGCTAGGCAAACAATGCCCATGTGACCAGCCCCATAAAAACTGGGCACTGAGTCTCTAACGAGCTTCCCTGGTATACAATTCTTCACACGTGTTGTCATAATTCTGTGCTGGAGGAATTGAGGGCAGCCTGTGTGGCTCCCTGGGAGCCTGGGCCTGGCTTCCTCAGACTTTGTGCCATGTGCCTGTTCCTTGTGCCGTAACAAATCAGAGCTGTAAATCTTGTGAGTCCTCCTAGCAAATCACAGAACCTGCAAGTGGTCTTGGGGACCACTTAGAGATGCAGGCATGCTTATCAGGTAATAGCCCCATCACTTTGGGATAATGAACATTATCAAACATTTAACACATTTCCATAAAAAGTCATAACACAAAGAAACTTAATAGAAGCCGTTAAGATTTTTACTTTGGACTGTGTTCTACAATAATTACTTGTATCCAATGGTTAATCTAGACTTCCCTCATGGGATAAGAAAGCAAAAAGATAATTAATTATGAGACATTCAATCATACTTTAAGTTATGAACCAGGTTTCAAGGCTGCAAAGCAATGGAATTATTCTTAAGAAATCACATTTCCATCCCACCCCGCCCTCAAAAAGTTCACATAAACCCCAATAGACACACCTCTTGCACAGGTTTCTGGAGCTCAGAGATTACATTTTAAAAGAAAAATTCCCGAGGCTTTTGTTTCTGTTGCAGAAACAAGATTAGGGAGATGTCAGAAAGCATCAATGACCCCCCCTTTTCCCCTCTAAAATGATGTGTAGCGCATAGTAATGGAGGAAGCATACTGTTACTCATTCCTCTGAAGAAATAAAATTTGGAGACAGTGTATATTCAAACACTGTTCAGCAGCTTCCTGCATTATATATATTCTATTTATAAATGAGCACTGACAAAATATTGAATAACATTCTAAATAAATATAATTACTTTTTAAGTTAAAATGGTTAGACTTATGATCCCTTTAGAGACAATACACAATACTCATTTTTCTCTATCTCAGGAAAATATATTTGACCCAACAAGCTCCACAGCAATTTCACTTGGTGCTGGTTACAGAAAGATTAGGTGCTTTGTCAAAATTTTAAATCACAGTATGAACAGAGGAAACAAATAAATGGGAATAGGAATGGGAGGTAGGAGATTTGCTATTCTGATTATGGGTGAAATGCTTCAGTATCCAATCAAACAGCCAAGTTGAATATATAAATAATTATGCTCTTATCGTGCTATAGGTAGACATGTAACAAAAAAACCAAAGCAAGATTTCTTTCTGGTATAATTTTAACTAACCTGCTTTTCCCAACTACTAAACTGGAATTAAGTATAATGCCAATCGCAATGTTCAATGGGAAACCATTACTTATCTAAATAAAAAATATCTTGTTCCTACTACTGAATTTTTAAAGCCATACAGTAAGAAATATTAAAACACAGGAAACCAGTCAAGTTGAACATAGTGAATAAAAACTATAGCCATAAATCTAAAATTTCAGCCACTTATTCAGTCAACATGGACAAACCATCACTGGGGACAGAAAAAAACAATTTTTGCACTCCAGGAGCAATGCCAGTGGTATGCTGTCAGTATTTTTGGGGTGCAAAAGAGGAAGTGGTCGATTTTAGAGGTACTGAAGGATATGACAGTAAAGGAAAATCCTCCTTGCAGGCATTAAAGGGTTAAGAGAAAGGGTCTTAGAAGGATCAAATTTCCGTTTCAGACCCATCAAGACAGTAGAGGTACACTGGGAAGAATCAGACAGCGCCTGATTTTGAGTCCTGCCTCTGTCATTTATTTACTAGCTGGGTAAGTGGTTTGTTTACCTCTGGTCCCTCATTTTCCTTATCTGTAAATGAAGATAATACCTATTCAATGGGGTTGTTAAATGAGATAGTGGGGTAATCCTGTAAAAAAGGTTTAGCACACTGGCACAGAGAATGCATTAAAAAAAAAGTCAAATCACTTTTGGAGGTCATTAGTTAAGCTGTGAAATTTAACTGCTTTAATGTAATGAGGTTCTTAACTAATTTTAGACAAACATTTAAGAAAAAATAGCAAAATTTATTTCCTAGTCTTCATTCTCTCACCTTTTTTAATCAAAACTCTACAGCAAGCCATGCTACCACCACCTTCCAGGTTAGAGTCCATTAAAACAAATGTCATGTCGCAAAAAGTGAACAGTCTCAAACATCAGTCATATGAGTCAAACATCACAACAAAATGATAAATATCAGTGGCCTTTGGGAGTTTGTTGCGTTGAGATCACTTTTTTTTTTTGCCATTTTGACTGAAGAAATGGTTTTCTCCTTTCCCTCCTTTCATTTTGCTACTGTGACGTGGTACGGAAGAAAAACTTTTATGTAGAGACCAAAATCCACATCTGAAAAGGCTGTACTGTATTCACATCAGATTTACTTATACGTTTGCAATTAGGGCACTGACCCAGGACACTAGATGACAGAATTTATTACAGTATGAAAATGCCTCTCTTACTTGTTCTTCACATTTTACAGTTTAACATTATTCTTCGCCATCTTCCATATCCTGGAGGTAAATTCTGTGTTTGGAGTTTGGATCTGTGGTTTAAGAAAGCTCTACAGGAATACAAATGTTTTGCATCGCCATGAAGCAGACACTTAGAAAAGGACAGAACGAAAAGAACAGGCTTTAAAAATCTTAAACGTTATGACCCCAAAGCATATTTTTATACCTCTTCCTTACAAATATAACATAATTTGCTGAGAGGATAAAAAGAACTCAGAGAGCTACGGATGGCTTTGTAGAGAGTAGTTCTCTCCCTAATTTTCAAATGGAATACTAAAAAAAAAAAAAAAAGTTTAGATCTTTAAGTGTTTGCTGCAGTAATAGAGTTGATTATGCTCTCTTCAAGACCTGTAATTTACAATTAAAACCAAATAGAGATCTTAACATTTCATTTTTAAGTCTTTTAGTTCTCAGAACAGAAGATTGACGTGCTTAAACATCTGCAAAGCATGACTTTGATTTAGAAATCTAACACTTGACATATAGGAAAAACATTTTTATGATGATTCCTTTAGTCACACAAATATATATGAATCATTTTTACCCATTCTGTCTTACCCTAAGAAGAATTATTTTATTAATTTTAAACGTGGGACTTTTTTTTCCATTTAGGTATTTTTAAATTAAAGTGACTGTCTTTTCTCCCTTAAAGTACTAAATGATCTCCAAATTTAAAGGGCTATAAGGACATAGAGGAAATTTTTCACTATTTGAATTTCTCCCATCAGAACAGGGCCAGGAAATTTAAGCCAGGAATTTCAGCTTCTCCTATGGTTATGTGAGGGACTTGGGGGAGAGTGTAATGAAAATAATAATTTGCAATGATGCCATTATAATTTTAAAAGTCATACTTTCCCTATTCACCTCAACTCCCCCAATACGTTTCAAATAATTAAATCTTCCACACTTGTAATTGATTAATTCTAACATGTAAGAAAGTTTATACTACACTATAATTACTTTATAGTTCCAATTTGCTGCCCCCTTTAAGGTGACTTTTTCCTCAGCTTCTATTGGGTCAAAACCATTTAAGTTACAGCCCAATATCAGCTTTATTAAATACCCTTTCTTATTAATTTTCATAAAACTATTAACTAGGCATTTAAAACTACTCAATGAGAAATCTTTCAGATTTCTGATTCAATTCTTTAATTGTGCTGTACAAACACACGGAGGCAGAAAAAAAAAAAGGATCTGCCCAATATTGCCTACAGAGTTAATCCATGACTTTGTTACAAAATTATTTTCACTCCACTTCCTGTCACTACTTAATACAATGATAAATGCTAACACTGAGTTTTAGAAGCCTAAAACTAGAAGAAAATATTTAGAGCAAAACAAATAAAACGGCCCTAACTTGATTTCAGGTAGGAAAACATCCCTATCGTTTAAGTGGGACTGGTAGTACCATTCCGCTATTTAAATAATCTAAACTCTCAGCTATCCATTCCTTTAAACACATATTCATGCCCAGTCAGTGCCAGGCCCTGTGAGAGGTGCTGAAGACAACTAGTTCTCATTTCCATGGCAACAGGGTAAAGCGGTCTCTGGGTGCTCTTCAACACACACCCCTCAGCCTGTATGCTGGGGGTGGCTTCCTTTTTTCCTTCAAAACTATTAGTGACATTTGATTTAACCTGACATTACTTAAGATGTTTTGGTCTTTTTTTGTGGGTGTGGGGTACGTATGGAGTTTAAATGTTTGCTTGACGAATGCAATCATTTAATGTAGTGATATGTCAAATTCTTATGCAGTGATAGGCCAATTTTTATGCAGATAGTGGAACATAAAAATGTAATGAAATTGTAATTATCGTGTGGCAGTAGAAAGACATCTGCCATTTCACGAATCAAAACCTTCTAACTAATCACCTAGCGACAATAAAAATGAAAAGTATACACCTATAACATTTGCATAGCAAATACTGAAGTTCGTCATACTTCTGTTTAAATTTCGAACTGGTTTGTTGCTGATTGAAAGAAGGGAAACAAGTAGGTGATATGAAGCAAAACTGATTTTTGTTTCCCCCTCTAAGCACCAAAACACTCAATCCAGCTGCTTCCAAATAATCAACATTTGGTACTCTGCACTGACCACTCGTCTATTCAAGCAAAAAACAAAACATACAAATATCTTGGACAAGCACAAATTCAGATAAAAATGTAAGAGTTTGCATGATGAAAAAAATGACTATCCTCTTATTCTTCCTAAAATTATGTTCATATATGATCACTGTCCTATAATATTATTTAAGTCCATTTTAAATACTGCCAGGTAAATTTTAATAAGGTTTTATAGATCATGCTTTAAGGCTTCTTCCTCCCACATACAACTAAATTACCAGAATATTCTCAACAGGTCTTACTTTGGAGGAATGTGATGAACAAAGGATACTATATTCCTTAGATGGTCGAAACAAATTCTTTCAGGGGAAAAAGTGTTTAAATTCTATACCGTGTTTCCCCAAAAGTCAGACCGAGTCTTATATTAATTTTTGCTCCAAAAGATGCATTAGGGCTTATGTTAAGGGCATGTCATCCTGACAAATCATGCCAGGGCTTATTTTCCAGTTAGGTCTTATTTTCGGGGAAACACAGTATTTGTACCCAATTCAACACACAAAGGCATATAAAACATGTACTACATGTGAGGCACCACAATGGATACAAGAGGAAGGATTTATAAAAATTATGACTAGTCCACACCTCTAAAGAGTCTCTCTAATCTAGTGGGGAAGACATAAGCAATTAATTATAATGTATTAATGCTATAACAGAGAGCTGGGCATGTGTTATAAGGATGCAGAGTCCTACTGAAACCGCAGGACATTTGAGCAGCAAAATGAAAGAATGACACTTAGGGCAAACAGTGTACGTGAAGATGGAATCAAGAGGGCAAGTTTGGAAACAGCAAACAGTTCAATGTGGCTTCAGGATATGGTGGTAGGGGGAGGATGGCAGGGCAGATTACAAAACTAGTAGAGTAAGCTGAGGCCAGAATGTTCAGGTCACGCTAACGCTTAGAATTTTCCACTACACAATTCAAGATGTTGGAGATACGGAAGCAAGTGTGACGTGACCAAGACAGCCTTTAGAAAGATAATCTGGCAACAGTGTGAAAGAGAAACTGTCACAGTGTGGATAAACTTCAGGGGGCGAGCCCAATCAAAGTTTATTTTAAGTCTTAGTGAAAGATAAAGTTATTAGCAGAAGGGATAGATTCAAGAATATGGAAAAGACCACACAGATATTGGGTTACTTGATCATGTGCCCATTTACATACTTGAACTGTCATGGGGGTAAATAATATATCCTAAACGTAAAAGAAAACAAGTTGGTCAAGGCCTACCATCAAGTTTATTTTACATCTGTTTATCTTAGAAACGATTGTTCTTCTGTATAATGTTCAGGAACATCTTATCAAATACATGTTAAGTTTCTGTTACCTAAATAGTAGTTATAATACCAACAAGATGGAGGAGATTATGGTTTACAGATATTTAGATTTTTTTAAAAAAGCTTAATACTTGCCTTTTTTAATCTGTTGAGAAAAATAGGGACTATCACTGATATACAACGACACAGAAAATACTGTAAGTAGGGCAACTTTTAAGAATTATGTTTATGGTGGTCTGCTCATTCTCATGCCACAGAACAAAGACATAATTTAGATAAAAAGATAATTGAGGGGCCAGCCCAGTGGCTCAGGTGGTTGGAGCTCCGTGCTCCTGACTCCGAAGGCTGCTGATTCGATTCCCACATGGGCCAGTAGGCTCTCAACCACAAGGTGGCCAGTTCAACTCCTCGAGTCCTGCAGGGGATGGTGGGGAACACGGCACCTTGAGCTGAGCTGCCTCCCGGATGACTCAGTTGCTTGTAAGGCTCTCAACCACAAGGCTGCCAGTTCGATTCCTCAAACCCCGCAAGGGATGGTGGGCAGCGCCCCCTGCAGCTGGGATTGAACACGGCACATTGAGCTGAGCTGCCTCCCAGATGGCTCAGTTGGTTGGAGCGCGTCCTCTCAACCACAAGGTTGCAGGTTCAACTCCCACAAGGGATGGTGGGCTGTGCCCCCTGCAACTAGCAACGGAAACTGGACCTGGAGCTGAGCTGCGCCCTCCACAACTAAGACTGAAAGGACAACAACTTGACTTGGAAAAAAAGCCTGGAAGTACACACTGTTCCCCAATAAAGTCCTGTTCCCCTAAAAAAAGATAATTGAATAGTATTCATTGGAGATGACTTAAATTGACACTTTAGCCTAATTTCAGCTGAGAGAATCCAAAATAAGAAGGCAAAAGTAACTCTGAACTCTCTCACTTTCTGGTTGAGAAATAGTGGGGTTTGTAAATAACAGGGCTTTTTTTTTTTTTTTAAATGCTTGTGTATATACAGTTTTGTCGTGTTTGGGTTGGGAAATTTTTCTAGCTCTCACAATAGTAATTTAAGAACAAACACTTGTGTCAAGAGTTATGGTAAATATACAAACATAATAGCAAAGACCTCACAAAGGCCATCTTAATGTTAGAGGTGCCTAAGTGAAAATGGAATTGTTTATAAATCATACCATAATTTACTCATTTTGTGTAACTTCCTCCCACTCGGTTTGAGAAGAAAAACATTTTCTCCACATTATTTATGCATAATGGTTTTCCTGTTTTGAAACAGCAATGGCAAAATCCCGCAAGGGCTCCTGAAGGTTTTTTCAAAAACATCAATCATTTTCCCAGTGGGGAGGAGTGATGGAGGAGTACAGATCAATAGAGCTTAGATGTTTCCTCTCCCCCTGACTCCATTCTTCCATTAGGGAATACTTTCTGCATACAGCCAAATGCGATATATCTACATTTAAAGGCACAAGGAGTAGCAGCACTCCGATGTTTATCAGTGATGAAGGGATCCGAAAGCCTATCCGCACTCACACTCTCCTGCCTCCCGAAAGGTTCTCTACCTCATTCTTTTCTTTCTCTCACCTCCTCCATAGTTACCAGAAACAAGCTGGGCTGACAGGAACTGCGAGAACTGTCTCTATGCCCGGTCCAGCTAACAAGGTGAGTTGTGATAGCTTTGAAGTGTATTTATTTACCACGTCAGTGACCTTTGAATCTGTGAGGAAAACAGTGAAAAAATGAGCCAGGCCTGCAGAAAACAGCCTGGATTCCAGCCCTCTGATCAGAGAGTTTAAGACCCTCCTGTGGAAATCTGAAAGGAGGTTCTCACCCGTAAGATTTCCATCCTTCAATCACTTCACAGAGTATATCACTGTCTTTATTTTTCTCCTACCCAAAAATACTATGATGTACATTTCTCATGTTGACGTCCCATGTTTCTTTTCTTTTTTTTGAATTTATACTTTTTCATATATTAGCAGGGGTTAAGAGAGAGGAGACTTGTTTGGAAATTTAAATTCGAATTAATTTTTTTGATAGACAGTGATAGTTACCATTTTGGTTTACTCAAGCTCCCTATGCCTTTCCTTCTAGTAATAGAACCTGCCTGTGTGGACAACAGAAGGAAACATGACGTAGGCTTGGCCAGTCACAACATCTCATCTTTGGGCAGTACCAATTGGCCCCAAAACAGAGTCAGGGTTCTTCAGTAAGGATGACAGGTAAATACTGGAGGACAGGACCTCTCTTTCCCGTGGGGAGGCTAAACTGAGGCAGTCAGTAGTCATATTTTCCTGTTCCATAGAGCAAACCTGTCTTTCTTTAGCAGATAAAAATTATACCACATTACAAAGGGAAAGTGGTTTCTCCACTGAGTCATTCAATTAACATTTACTAAACATCTGCTGTGTGCTAAGTGTTGTGCTGGGTACTGGGATATAAAAACACAACAGTATGGGGACTATGTTTTGCGACTCAAAAATCAAGATGATATCTATTGAAAGATTTCTGTGTAACTTCTGGATGTGAGATGTCATCTGAGAGTCACTAGTTAGATTAAAAAACATGGTAACTTCAAAGGCATCTGGGTAGTCTGAGGGGGAGAAAAACCCAGGATATTCACAGTTGAAAGCCTAACAGAAAAAGGCAGATTTTACAGTTGCCATAATTATAAGGTATCATGGCTAGCCCCGCAAACCTTCTATTTATAGTTTTTCAACACCGTTGTAAAATAAAAGAAAGAAAAAGATTAGTGAAATAAGAAAATACAAAACGCTATCCTCTTCCCAGGTAGGGTTGGGGATACCCTAAAATATAACACACCATGATGAAAGGCTTAGGTGCGGAGTGTTTAGCTGAGGCCACCTGAAGTGCACATCTGCTGGTGGTTTCCTGACACATCAAACAGGAACAATAATAGTAGCTACCTCTCAGGGTTGTTGGAGAATGAAAGGATTGAATATATGAAAAGCACCGAAATCAATACCTGGCACTTGATAAATAATAAATGGTTTTTGTTACCTCAACTCTTATTACCATTACAACATAATAACATTGAGGGCCAAAGCCAGGTTCTGAAAGAGTCTGAAAAGCAAAATATTGGAGTGATCTAGAACCATTATCATAAAATAGGACTAAGAAGTTCGCTAGGGACTTGGGACTGCTCTGAGATTTACAGGAAAGAGGAGTTTTAATCAGAACTCCCCCTTTAGGTTTTCTGCTTTGCTTTTTTAATACCCTACACTGAAGTGTCCTATTTTATTAAGGCAGAGACTTCAAGTATATTCATAGTCTGAGACATTTGTTTTATGGGATTCCAAAGTAGACTCAGTTAAAATACATCAGACCTTTTATGACTTTCAAGTTCCATACCTTCTACCTTCAAAATATATCTGAGATCTGACCCCTTTCTCACTACTTCCGTTACTATCTCGCTAAGAGACACCATCATCTCTTGCCTACCCTAGTGCCACATTCTTTATTGCTTCTCCTCTTATCCCCTGGAGTCAGTTTTCCACACAGCAGCCAGGGTGAGCTTTCATAAATGCAAATGAATGCAGCCCCTCACCTTCAGCCCCCCACACTCACCATGCTCATAACACGCCAACCACTTCCCATCACAACCATATTAAAATTCAGTTTCTTTACATGAGTCAATATGGACAAACTCATCTATTGACACTTTCCCTCTCACTCTCTCTACCTTAGTCTCTCTGGTTTTCTGGTTTCTAGAACATGCCAAGCCAATTCCATCCTCAGGGCCTTCTTATTTCTGTCTGACCAAAATGTTCTTCTCTCATGTATCTGCTTGGCTAGATTCTTCATTTCATTCAGATCTTTTTGTCAAATTCACCCCCTCAAAGAAAAACCTTTCCTGACTACCCTATCTAATATAGTCACCGATCCTCCTCTTACTTTCCCTGACCAGTCTCTTTTCATCTCCTTAAAATGCTTTATTTTCTTCATAGTATTTATGTGACCTGACATCATACATGTATTGGCTATGACAGAGACCGTGGATATCTTATGTACAATTTAGGGTCCATAACAAGACATAAGGTGCTCAATAAATATTTGCTGAATAAATAAAAGCTTCTTACGAGCATCAATTAATATTTTTTCTATAAGCTGGCTGAAACAGAAAATGTTATAAAACTCATCACTGAGCTCCTGCTAAGGTGAAGCAGATACTGATAAAAATATATGGAAAAAAAAAAAAAGATAAATGCTAAGAGGTTAGCCACGATTTTTGCTGGCAACTGATATTACCTTTACAGTGTATTCTCAAATTTAGATCTTGAATCTTGACTTCCTCGAGTTCCATTCTCACATTGAATTGCCTCACAATGCACTCCCACTCTTTCTTCCTACTCCCTTATTATCATTCCCCCCAAAACACGTTAATTCTGTAGTATGCATTCTTCTATGTTGTTACATGCTAACACTATCGTATGAATATGTAAATGTGCAGGTACACACTGTCATACATAAATCTACACACAGGCTTTACAGTCATTGTTCTAAAAAAGAATGGGATGTAGTAATACATACTACTGCATATATTTCTTTCCTCATTGAACAACACCTCACAGAAAGTCCCTCTAAGTTAGTTCGTGTAATGCTGTTTTTGATGGTAATACAATATCTACGTTGTGGTATACTATAATTTATTTACCCATTCCACTATTAATAGGCATTATTTCGTTTTTACTTTTTGATATTATAAACAGCACTAAAATAACCATCCTTGTACCTACCAGTGTTTTTATTTCTTAGGGACAGAGTCCATGAAGTGGAATTACTAGGGCATAGAAATGTTCATTTTCGATTATAATAGATATTGCCAGATTGCATTCCAAAAAAGGCAATAACAACTTGTATTTCCACCAGCAATGTAGTCAAATAACTTCCCACACCCCCATCTCAAGTAACAGGTGTTTTTTGGCGTTTAATTTTTTTGCCAATCTTATGGATATAAACTGATGGTTTAGTGTTATTTTAATTTACATTTCATTGACTACTAATAAGTCTGACATCTTCTCAAATATTATTAACCACCTGAATTGCTCTTCTAAAATTGTCTATTTATATCCTTTGCCAATTTTCCTATTTGGTTGCTTTTCTTCTTATCAAATTGTAAGAGCTCTTTGCATATTACAGACACAAACCCTTTTATCTGATATCTCTATTGCAAATATTTTATTTTCCAAATTTACAGTGGACTATTAATTTTGTTCATGTTCTTCAGAAAAAAAATGAAGAGGAAGGAAGGCTCCCAAACTCATTTTACAAGACCAATATTACCTTAATTGAAAAACCAGACAAAGACATTACAAAAAAAGAAAATTGCAGGCCAATATCCCTGATAATCATAGATGCAAAAATCCTCAACAAAATATATTAGCAAACCAAATTCAGAAATACATTAAAAAGATAATATACCATGATCAAACAGCATTTATTCCTCGAATGCAAGGTGGGTTCACTATTCTCAAATCAACGTGATACATCACATAAACAAAATGAAAGATAAAAATCATATATCATCATGTCAATAGATGCATAAAAATCATTTGACAAAATCCAACATGTAATTATGCTAAAACCTCTCAGCAAAGCGGAGCTAGAGGGAATATACCTATTATGTTTAATAAAGGTTGTATATGACAAACTCACAGCTTACATCATACTCAGCAGTGAAAAGCTGAAAGCTTTTAAAGATCAGGAACAAAACAAGGTTGCCCACTTTCACCACTTTTATTCAACAGAGTTTTGGAAGTCCTAGCCACAGCAATTAGACAAAAAAAAAAAAAAAAGAAAGAAAGAAAGAAAAGACTTCTGAATTGCAAAGGAGGAAGCAAAACTGTCATTATTTGCAGATGCCATGATACTCTATAGAGAGAACTCTAAAGATTCCACCAAAAAACTATTCGAACTAATTTTGTTCATGTTCTATTTTACCATATAAGTTTTAACTTTCACATAGCCAAAATTCTTTTCTTTTATTCAGCTTCTAGATTTCCAGTCTAATTAAGAAGGTTCTCTAGAGGATGATTTCTACTTAAATATCAAAGTTTCTTCATAAAATATGTGAAATCTTCTTTAAACTGTACTTTGTTAAGAAAGTAACCCACCTGTTTTTGTTTTATTTTTTACATCTGGTTCTTCTGACCCTCTAGATACTATGCTGCAAAATAGTGACATTGTAATTGTTAAAGTAATAGAATTTTCACAAAATTTGAAGATAAAAAAAACCTAGATGTCACCTTCAACTTTCTATCCATTATAGGGACTCTCCTCTTCAACATCACTGTCAAAGAATAATCTAACCTCTGCTTGCTCATTTCCAGTGATGAGATACTTATTATTTCTCTAGACCATTGCATTTACCAGAAGGTTCTATTCATTTCATTCTGAGTCATCTGTGTTTTTCATATTCCTGTTGAAATAACCAAACTAAGCAAAATATGTAAGAGAATGGACATCAGATGCAGTAATTTAACCATGACGTTCTTCGTACCTAAAGGTTACTCATTTCCTTCTTCCCTTCCCTCCAATGAATATCTACTTTATGCCAAGTATTAGAAATACAAAGGTAAGGAAAACACAGCTTCTGACCTTAAAATCATGGTAAAGTAGTGCATATATAATGGCTATATGCATATATTTGAATATATAAATACATTGTATACAGAAAGAAAATTACTGTATAGTAAGAACGCTATTCAAGACCTATTTTAAGGAATTCTGGTGCATAGAAATTAGGTAGTAACTGGGATCATTGCAAATTATAGAAGTTAACCAAGCTGAAGATTGAAAAAGATAGTCACAGTATTGAGAAAATTAAAATTTAGTACTGTTTTCTTAAATCTGGTTCCATCAACTAAGCTCTAATTACATTGTTTTACCTGGATAATATAATACTCGGGTCAGGTAATATAACACATTTTATAAGAGACTTAAGAAGCCTCAGGCAATAGATCACAAATCTTGAAGGGTAATCTGGCCTAGATAAAAATGCATTTAAAAAAAAATGTGTCCAGCCTGCAAATTTACTCGCATATTTTCTTTGGTAATCAGCACTATTCCATGACTGAACAAAACTGTAGAAAACTATAAATACTAAACATTTAAACATCTTGAAAATGTAAACAACTGAAAATTGGTTCAAGGTGATTTTAAAAATAGGAAAAAATTCCCTAGTAACATTAAGAAAGTAACAGACCAATAAGCAGAAAAAAATAAACAAAATTCAAGCAACATATATAAGAAACTGATTATCAATGCTTATTCCATCAAGGCAGAGGCTTGCTCCTTCTGTGAAATTCTGAGACTTTGCAGACAGTTACTCAGGGTTGGAGAATAATCTGCTTACTGGTTTACTCAGCGCTGGCAGTCATGTTTAGCAAATGCTTGTAAGGACTTCACAGGCAGTGAGCTATCGCAAGCATTTATCCATCTATCCATCCATTGGTACACCCAATTCCTAATTCAAACCTCAAACCCCAAAACATGCAACCTTTTCTGGGACAAAGACATAGGATAATTCTATTTATATTGATCAGAAACCATACCCCATACGGCAAAGACAAATTTCAGCAAATTTTAAGTTGAAGTAGTAGTCACTGAAAATATACTGTCTACCTGAAAATATGTTTATTGTTCAATATTAAAGCTGAAATTAAAAATCACAGAAAGCATTAATCACAGGCAAAAAAAGTAGCTAACTGAAGCACAACTCTTTCATCAGACGATGAGGGTAAAATAAGTATCAGGTAAAGGTAAACAAAATAAAAAGCTGATAAAAAGATGTTCAGCATTGAAAGCTTCACAACTATTAGTCAGGTTTATCTAGCATAGTAAAGAAAATCTAGGAATGTCGTCGTAAAGCACAGCTATTTGCCAGAGACAATGACCTCTTGAATCACAGCAGTTCTAATATCAGCTGTTTGGATTGACAGTGTGAGAATGTCATAATAGAGCTTCGTTTTAATAGGGCAGTTAGCTGGGCTCTCTGCTGTGTTTCTGTATTTTCTATGATACATTATTATAGAGACTTTATTATAAGTACCGGCTCACACCTCTGTCTCTTCTCTTAGTCTGTAAGCTCCTAGAAATAACAGACTTTACATCCCTAATAACAAACACAAGCTTTAACCCTACATGATTATTTGGTTTATTTGCTTGTTAAGTTAATGATGTTGTATTAACAGGATGATCTTATTTGGGTTAGTTCTTACTCTGTATAGCCTGCCTTCACAGACCTACCAAGTCACAAGTTCAAATGTGCACTATAAGCCAGCATTAGAAGAAAGGTACAGCATCTTCAAAAACTAAGCCAAAACAAAACACCACATTCTTTGCAAGTCTACAAGCTAAATACCTTCTTAATTCGAAAGCAGCACGAGCAGCTTACCCTTATTAACTATTACTTTTATAGAGAGCCTGGCAAATGGGTTGTAAAAAAGTTTAGACCCCTATGATGTTCTTAGTTCATGTATTTATTAATAGTACTGTTTCCAATCACTTAGCAGTCATACTGGTTCCAATTGTTATGCATCTTGAAGTAAATGGAACATCTGCCTGCAGACAGTATAGCCGGAGGGGTACTTTATAGTGCCTAAGAAAACCTAGAAAAATTGACGTACTAACAAAAAAACTATGAAGATTCTTTCCAGCATAAATGTCTGTATTGTTTTGGGATTTTTGTTGTTGTTTTTGTTTTCATGTGTGGCTTTATTTTGAGGATATATTTCAAGCCAGCATAGCAGATCTGGAATCAGTCATTCTAGTTTAAACCATTAATAACAAAATCCATTCATTTGCATTTAAGCATATGAAAGTACTCACATCAGCTCTCCCTAAAGAGCCTTCAGCTGAGCAATCAAAATTAAAAAGGGGAAAAGACCCCTACCTAAGATAGAGTTGTTTGTGGACATGTTAATTGAGTTGTCAGCGAGTCAGGCATAAAATGTGAACAGTATTTATAAATCCTTCCCTTTGTAATTACTCTAGTACTGGAAAGTGATTTGAGTTTCTGCCAAGTTTTACATTTCAGAGAAAGAGATACCTTGATATATCATTAAACATGTATGAACTATTACTAATTTAGATTGTGGTTTTTATAAGCATTTTCACCTTAATGAAATGATCAAATGTAACATCACCAATGAGACAAACGGACTTTATGACTTCCTAGTAAATTCTTGCCAAAATGTTTAATCCAAAACTAATTATAAGGAAATAATTAAACAAATCCAAACTGAGAACATTCTGCAAAATAGGCCTAGAACCTAAAGTTGTGGATGCCAAGGAAGACCCTTCCCTAACCCTCCCAAAAAAGGCTGGGAAACTATTCTAATTTAAAGGAGACCTAAGAGACATGACAACTAAATGTGATCTTTGATTGGGGTGGGTCAGCTACCGTGTTTCCCCGAAAATAAGACCTAACCGGAAAATAAGCCCCAGCATGATTTTTCAGGATGACATCCCCTGCACATAAGCCCTAATGCGTCTTTTGGAGCAAAAATTAATACAAGACCCGGTCTTATTTTCGGGGAAAGCACAGTATCAAGAATTTTATCGGGACAAAAGGGAAAATTTAAATATGGACTCTATATTACATAAAGTGTTATATCCATATTATCTTCTTGAGTTCAATAATTATATTATGTTTATGTAGTAGAAGTCTTTGTTCTTGGGAAATACATGCTGAAGTATTTAGTGGGGAAAAGTCATGAACTGTTTAGAGAGGAGATACGATGTTTATATGGAAAGGCAAAGATCCAGAAAAGCCAAAACAATATTGAAGAATAAGAACAAAGGTCGGGGACTGACACTACCCAACTTCAAGACTTACTATAAAACTACGTAATCAAGTCAGTGTGGTATTGGCAGAAGAATAGACAAACAGATCAATGGAACAGAACAGAGAGCCCAGAAATAGACCCACAGAAATATAGTCATGGATCCCTGACAAAGAAGTAAAGGCAATACACTGGAGAAAGGACAGTCTTTTTAACAAATGGCAAATGCTGGAATAACTGGATATCTACATGAAAGAAAATGAAGCTAGACACAGATCTTACCGACTTCATAGAAACTAAATCAAAATGAATCACAGACCTAAATGCAAAATGTAAAACCATAAGCTTCCTGAAACATAGGAGAAAATCTAGATGATCTTGGATTTGGTGATGACATTTTAGATATGATAGTAAAGGCCCAACTGGTAAAAGAAAGAGCTGATTAAATTGAACAATTGACTTAATTAAAATTAACAGTGTCTATTCTTAGAAAGACACTGCCAAGATGATGACAAGCCCCAGACTGGGAGAAAACACTTGTAAAAGAGCTGATGAAAGGACTGTTATCCAAAATATAAAAGAAGTTTTAAAACTCTACAATAAGAAAACGAACAACTCAATTACAAAATGGGCCAAAGACCCTAACATTTATCTTACCAAAGATATACAGATGGCAAGTGAGTGTATAAAAAGATGCTCGAGATCGAATGTCATGAGATAAATGCAAATTAAAACAACGAGATGCCACTACACACTTATTAGAATGGCCGAAATCCAGAACACGGACAACACCAAACACCGATGAAGATAGGGAGCAACAGGAACTCCCATTCATTGCTGGTGAGAATGCAACATGGTACAGCCACTCTGGAGGTTTTGTACAAAAGTAAACATACATACTTTTATCATAGGATCCAGCAAGTTATAGGTAATTATCTAAAGAAGTTGAAAACTATTTCCACACAAAACCCTGTACACCGACGTTTATAACAGCTTTACTCATATTTGCCAAAACTTGGAAGCAAGCAAGATGAATGGATAAGTGAATGGATAAATCAACTGTGGTCCATCCAGACAATGAAATATTCAGCACTAAAAAGAAATGAGCCACCAAGCCATGAAAAGACATGGAGGAAACTTAAATGCATATTACCAAGTGAAAGAGCTGAAAAGGCTACGTACTGTAGGATTCCAACTATGCGGCATTCTGAAAAAGGCAAAACTATGGAGACAGTAAAAGAATCAATGGCTGCCAGGGGTTATTGGGGAGGGAAGGATGACTAGGCAGAGCCCAGAGTATATACAGGGAAATGATACTATGTTACTATGTTACTATATATGTTACTATACATTTGTCAAAACCCATAGAGTGTACACCACCAGAAGTGAATGAACCCTAATGTAACTATTCCCTTTGGGGGATAATGAATAATGTGTCCACGTAGGTTTATCAATTGCACACCACGCTGGTGGGGAATGTTGATAATGGGAGGGAGGAACGTGTGTTAGCTCTGTACATTCCTCTCAATTTTGCTATGAACCTAAAACTGCTCAAAAATATGTATTTTTTTAAAAATTGAGTTTGCTGTGTTTAAATTCTTATTAACATTTGTAATTATGTTTTCATTATGCTTGTATCCTTCTATAAATGATTTGTGAAATAACTGAAAAATATAAAAATTGAAAGTAAAACGGGTGTAATAGATTACGATGGTAAATGATAGCTATTTTCCTCGGTATATTGAGGGTTAATATGGCCCAGAGTGTCCTCAACCCACATGCCACATCCAACCTCCAGACTTACCCAATTCAGCAAATAGCATAACTATGCACTTAATTACTGAGATCAGAAAATTAGGGTCCTCTTTGACTCGTTCAGACCATTCCAATCTGTCAAGTTCTACTGGTTTTACATCCAAAACACGCCCTGAATATCACTGCCACCACCTTCATCTAAGCCACCACCATCTTCCCTCTAGACTACAGTAATAGCATCCTACGTGCTTCCATTGCTGCTTTCCTCTTGTCTGTCTCCCACACAGATTATAAGCGCCTCAATTGGAGAAACCCTCGAAAGGTTTTCCGTCACGTTTTTTTAAATCCAGACTCCTTCCTATGTGATCTGGCCCCTGGCTATCTATCTCTCCAACTTTCTCTCTTATTACTCTTCCCTCTCGGTTCACTGTTCTTCCGCCACACTGGCCTCCTTTCCGTCCATGAACATACCAACTTTATTGTCCCCTTGGAGTTCTTTCTGCAGAGAATGCTCTTATAGCAGGTCCTTTCATGGTTTCCTCCTCCTCACCGTTCAGGTCTCACTCTAAATGTCCCCTCTTCAGTGACAGTTTGTGACTCTGGCTAAACAGCTCTCACCATACCCCGTGCCTTCACAACCAACCAATACTCTTTTTATCTTCTCCACGTTTATTGATATTATGTTATTGATAATGAAAATTATTTATGTACATGTTTATTATCTTTCCACCTCGATCTGCACTCTTCTTAAGGGTAGAACTATTTTGTTCACCAGTGCATTAAGGGCCTAGCACTTAATGGGTACACAATAAACACTGGCCATTTAAAAAACAAAAGGGAATCCATGAAAGTTACCGTATCCTCATTGCTGAGGACAGGATGAGAAATGCACCAGTCAGCACATGACCTTCACTTCTACACTTAGTATTCCTTACTAGATAAGGAAAAGAAATGTCTGTATCCAAGCCATTATTGTCATATAGTCTCAGACTCAAATAATTATCAGTATTAATAAGTTTAATATATATAAGTCAAATAGATGTTTCAACAAAATTATATGAGGGTACTAAAAATATTCAGGGCATCTCTTCTTTTGTACGCTTACTGGAAAAGCAATGTAAAACTATAATCCTATGAAGCATATTCATAAAAAAATTATACATTAAAACCCAAGAATGAATGATACCAGCAGTTTATGCTTCCCCAAATTAGTACAGTTTAGATATAACTATACGCATATGAAACAAGCTACCATCCTTAAAAGCAAGCATAGGTAAAAGTTACATCTGTAACTCAATTATCAATACTACCTGGAAATTTAAAACCATAAAAAGAACTGCATTTTTAGATAATGAAAAGAATTTATTATATCTTCTCTTTTACTCCACTTCATTAAAAGCACGCTTTCTTTTAAGCACACTTTTCTTTTTAAGATAGGGCCCAACAGAATAAGAGCTATGCCTTCTGCAACTTTTTTTTTTAATGCTTTTAAAAATTCTAAATCCATCTCTATCTAGGACAAAGCCATTGCTATCCATAAAATGTAATATATCAAATTCTACTTTCTCTCCTGACTTACATTAATAATTTGAAACCAATTTCTGGGGCATAACCCCCATTAAATTCCCCAAATTAGTGGACAAAAGAAAAGTATGTCCAGATTCCTACTCAGATTACATTCTGGTCATTCTTAGTCATTTGAAACTGGGTTTTTCCCTCTCAAACCAGCTGCTGGGATGAACTCTGGTCCTCTGAATTGCCAATGGTTTTCTAGCATTAACCTCTTCCTTACCAAACTCTGGATTCTGGAGCTATAGGGATTTTTAAAAAGGGAATAAGGACTGAAGGAAATAAAGGCACTATTATCTCTATAGAGAGGAACAAAAGGAGAGTTTCTCAGCATCCCAAAACCATAAGGGTAAGGGTTCAGATTAAAAGGGCCACGGACTTTGAAGACAAAAAGGAACTTTACGGATCATCTAGTCTACCTACCTCCTTTACAAACAAGGAAACAGGTGTGTTTTAGGTGCTGCTGAGTCAGCTCTGACTCCTGGCGACTCTATGAATAAGTGACGTTCACCATGCCCTGTCCTCACAGCCCTGCTCAGCTTCTGTCGGCTCACGACCGTGGCTTGTCTTATGGAGTCAATCCATCTCATATTTGATCTTTCTCTTCTCCTGTTGTCTGTCATTTTCCCCAGCATTATCATCTCTTTCAAAGAAGCCTGTTGTGTAAGCATATTTGGTTTGGGTTTCAGTCTTCCTCCCGCTTTCCGGTTTCCTGGCACAGAGCTCCTAAAACCCTTGGGTGGATGGTGGTGGTATCTTATTGTGGTTTTAATTTGCATTTGCCGAATAATTAATGATATTGGTCATCTTCTCATATGCCTATTGGCCATTCATATATCTTTTCTAAAGCTAATTGCCTGATTTTTAAGTTTCGTTTTTAAAGCATGTATTAATTCCTCACATAAATGTTTCTGGGCTTATTCAGATGCGTTTGTCTATTCTTTAGTATTATACCGTTTAAACTGTTGTTTTATAAAACATGGTATTTGGTGATGCTATTTCCTCCTGATTACCATTCCCCCCAAATTTTATCTTTTTATCATTCACTTATCGTTCCGAGGAATCTTACACTTTCTGGTCAGATTTCAAAAGAAATACTTTCGGATTTTGGCATAGTGAATATTAACCAGTTTTGGAAGCACGCACATCTTTATTGTGTCATTCCAGTCAAGATCGTGGTATGACTTTCTATTTAAATTTTCTTTCATATCTTTCAGTAGAATATTACAATTTTCTTCACTCATTTGCCTTATTTTTTCATTAATGTGTTCCTTGAGGTTATAGAGCATTATCCCACTATATTATCTAATTTATTATGTTATTATGTTATAGAAAAGTCACTCACCTTATCTTTTGTCCAACTTTAACTTTCACATTAATTCATAGCTATTCTTATTAATCCTAATAGTTTTTCATTTTCTCATAACCATCCTGCCTGCAAATAATGGGAACTATATCTTTTTTCCATAAGTTCTGCTTCTAATTTCTGTTACATTTTATTGCATTACCCAGAACTTAACAATAAAAAAGGTTAACTAATGGTGGCATCAGTAAGTCTTTTTTTATTCTATTTTCACAGAAATGTCTCTAACATTTCATCATATAGCATGATATTGGCTATTGGTTTGGATAGTAATTTTTTTAACTAAAGTACTCTTCATCCTGTTAAAGCCTTAATAAAGAATGAATATTGAGTTTTATCAAACCCTTTTCTGGCATCAGTTAAGACAACCGTGTAGTTTTTCTTATTTGACTTGACATCCACTCACATTTTTTTGTTCAGTGAACAAATTCTGATTATGACATATTGTTCTTTTAATATCCTGTTGAATCTAATTTGTTTAAGTTTTGTACTGTCTTTTCCTGTGACTGAACTAGGTCTGTAATACTACTTCTTGGTACTTTGTGAAATTTGATACTGTGACAAAATGAATTGGATCACTTTATGTACATACACACACACACACACACACACACACAATGAAACTATTTAATATAGAAAATTATTTCTTAGAAAGGTTGGAAGAATGTTTCCATAAAACCATTTGGTTTTGGTTTGGTCTGAGAGAATGGGTTTGTAATTCTCATAATTAAACAAGAAATGGAAAAAATTATTTGACTCTGAAGATATTTATTCGTTCACCAAGTACTTAGTGAGTACCCATCAATGCACTAGGCACTAGTGTTTAATGGTGTGCAAAACAGCTAGCTATCAGTGCTACCCTTAAAGAGAATACAGTCTGGTTGGGAGAAAAAGAGACACAAGTAATCAGAAATCACTGTCAACACTGTTAAATATGAAGAAAAGGTATAGGGAACTATGAGAACACGATGGCCTAAGGACCCAAACATAGTCTGTGAAGATTAACTGGATGGTTTCCCCAGGGGCTTGAAATTTTGAGTTGAAACCCTAAAGATAAGTAAGTAGAAGTTAACTCTTTAAAACAAGCGTAACAGCATTCCAGGGAAAACAAACAGTATGTGCCAAGATCCTGGTGTGAAAAAGGACAGTGTTTGTTAGATGCGTGGAAAAACCAGTCAGTCTGCTGGAGTGCAGGAGCCAAAGGAGTTAAGGGCACAGGCCTGGAGAAGCAAGTGGGGTCAGACACGGTATCTGAAGGCAAGTTCAATGTTTGGATCTTCATCTTAAGAACAACGGGAAGCTATTTAAGGGAATTTCAAACAGAGGCATGACATCCTCAATTCTTCTACCTCTCCAGTCAATGTTCATAATTTATATTTGCTAGGAAATTTTAGATTTCATCAAGATTCCCAAATATATTATCACAAAACTGCACAACAGTCTCATAATTTTTAAGATCTCTTCCCATTTTACTGTATTCCTTCTAAATTTTTGAAACTACTTCCCTCTCTTTTTTTCTTGCTTAGATTTACGACAGGCTCCAGTATTTTACTGAGATTTTATCTGGCTTGGGGTTGGGGCATAGGGAAAATAGGGAGATGCTGGTCAAAGGGTACAAAGTTTCCGTTATGCAAAATGAATTATTTCTGGAGATCTAATGTATAGCAGGGTGACTACAGTTAATACTATATCGGAGACCTGAAATTTGTTGAGAGTAAATCTTAAAGGTTTTCACCACACACACAATGCTAACTGCATGAGGTGATGGATATGTTAATTAGCTTGCTTGTGGTAATCATTTCACAATGTACACATATATCAAAATATCACATATGCTATAAATACATACGAATTTTTAATTTGTCAATTATACCTCAATCACGCTGGAGAAATACGTTTCATGTCCACTCTTATATTTGTCCCACTGCGTACTCGTATACTTCTATTCTCTAATTTACCAATTTCTGTCGTTTTTATTTTCTTTTGTAGCTTATTTTTTATTTCTATTTTGACTCAGCATTTACCTTACAATGAACAAGAGGTAGAACCCAGAACTATGACAACTATCCTAGACTACACATTAATTCTTCCCTTATGCCTGCTTTGCTTTTCGGACTTGGAATTTATGTACCTAACTGCCAATATTGCATATCTCAAGGTCATGTCTCAGGGCACATTTTCAACAGCTTCGTTATTCTCCCTTTTTTGGACAATGATAAAGATGATGGAGACCATCATTTATTGAGCATTTGCTATATACCAGTGCAGGGGTTCAAAACAGCACCCCCTCCCCAAATGTGCCACTTTGGCACGTGGATTATTTTGAGCTGAAGGCAATCAAGCCCCCTGCAGGCTCATGAGAAATCTTTACCTCTCCCTTAAAGAATTTAAATTAGGGGCCTTGCCCATCATAGGAGTTGTCACCAGAAATAACTTCTTATGGCCTATTTATAGGGAAGGGCAAACTACTAATTACTGAACATCTGCTCTTCTTACTATCCTGCACGTCCTTCCTCCCCTCTGAAGCCCCAAGGTGCCTTACCTCATCCTTAGCTCAAAATGCCATATATACCTCATTTTAACTTTCTGTCCCTGAACCTCTCATGTATGCAGGATTCCCATGCATATGTATGTAATTAAATTTGGTTATTTTCTCTTGTGCGTCTGTCTCATGTCGATTTAATTATTAGACAGCCAAAAGAGCCTAGGAAGGTAAAGGAACGTTTCTTCCTCCCCCACACCAGACACTGTTTTAAGACCTTTACATGAATTAATTTATTTAATCCTCATAGAAATTCTGTGTTACATACTAATCCATATTTTACAGTGAGGTAACTGAGATAAGAAAGGTTAGGTAACTTAACCACAGTCACACAGCTACCGAGTGGTATAAAAACGTGTGAGCTGGACATATTTGCTAGTCTGGCCCACAGCCTGTGGGTAACAGGCAACCATCCTTCCTTCTCTTCAGGAACTGAATCAGGCTAACGACTGGGCTGAGCTGCCCTTACAAGGAAGACTACTCTGACCCCTCATCTAAAACAGGCAAAAGATGACTCCCAAACAGCAATTATCAGCCAAACGTTTTTTTTTTTAAATGTTGCTATTAATTCGTAATTCTATCTGGATTTTGTCTGCATAAATGATTTGCATAATTTCTGTTTTTACTAATTTACTGATATACTGCTCTCCTAGCAGAAGATCGATTTTGATTCATTCTTCCCGAGATACTTGACAAGAAGGCATACTCTGTTTTTTGAGTTTGTTTTATATGAAGAAGTCAAATTATTCTGTTATTTTCCCATGCATCATTTCTTTCTTATCCATTTGCTGTATCACTGACATAGAGCAGTACCCTAATACTTCCCCCAGGCCAAAGCTGTGGAGAGAGAGCCCGGCGGGTAAGGACACAAGCTCTAAAAGCACACTGTCTGCTGCTCTCCTCTCATGCTGACACGTGTATATTTGGTTCCTTAACAATTTGCCGCACCGAAAATCATTAAAAGTCTTCACCTTAAGGGTCCATCATAGCTAAGTCTCTGAAGAATATAGGCATCGGCTAAACCAAACACAGAAGAAACTCCCCCAGTGAGCAGGTCTCCACTATATTTATGGGCTAGCTCTACATTTCCTTTTTGAAACACTCAGTTACCCACAGCAAGCGAAATGCTTGAGTCCAACGGACTACTCCGTTAGCAGTCTGCTGTCACGTTCTGCTTTCCCAAGTTGAAATGCAGGTTTGCGTTGCTCACTTGCAACCCTTTTACGGCAGTCTGTGATTACAACATTAAATACCGAAAAATGTGAGTACAAAAAAAGGTGTTTCTACGAAAACTAAAACAAGGAATGTTTGGGGAAAACTTCAAAATCTTTCCTATATGTAGGGTACGGTTTGGAAAATCGTATCCTATATGTATAGGAGAGCACCAGATGATCAGGAAAGGCAGAGCTGGGTTGCCTTCCCACAAGGAACCTGTAATTTGTACCTATGTTTATCCTTATACACTTGTAATTTATAACATACAATAGCCTACTTACAAGGCCCTGACTGTTGCGTGCAAGACAGAATGTATCAATTTGCAAATTACCTATTGATTCCACTTGGACTTGCCTGAGAATGAATAATCAAACTAAAGATTCCTTCCATATGACTTTGGGGATAGTAGGGAAGAAAGCCTCTTCATGGCCCTGAATAAAATTTCTTTACTGAATCGTTCCAATCTCGGATTTTCTTTTGTCCTATTTTCCTGGGTGCCTCTCAGCTTACTTTAACCTCCTTACATTTTGGTCTGTGCCATTTTGCTGAATAGGCAGATCACCTGAGAGGTTGTTTAATCCTTCTCAAATCAACAGAGAAACAAATATACCAACCAATTACTGTGTGTATGTGACTCTCCTTTTGTCACTATAAAATGTTATTAGAGCGGTTGCTTCTAAGAGACTGACCTGAATCATAAGTCACTCACTGCAAAAGGCTTTAGCATGCTCTCAGAGATTAAAGGAAACAAAGAGAACACCTTTATTGTCTGTGCAAACTCACAGTATTGCACTGCGATCATAACTTTCCTTAACAGTACATAAAAAGAGGTCAAATGATTGAAAAACAAAATTTTCAGGGAACAATGAGATTTCAGTGTGTGTGTGTGTGAGTGTGTACACAGAAACTAATCCAATAAAATTAACTCATCAATAGTTGGCTAAAACTTATGTCCTAATGGAACAGTTACAGAGATCTTTTAGAGAGGTAGTCAATCTTAAGAACAGATTTCAGATTAAAATTTTGCAATGAGGCAGGCAGATATTTTTCTCAAAACTCCAAAATTGAATTAATGCCAAATCACTGCACCTCAATTCCCAAATAGAATGCTCTATGGCTACATACTCTGGCTTCCTAAAAATTACATTCTGGATCTCCAGGATGGGAATATTATTGCACTTCTTGCTAATTATGTTCTACTCACCATCCTGACTCTCATTCCTTCCCCTTCCTTAGGGGAAGTTGGGGGAAGTAAGCAAGAGCCTTTCTTTGCAAGAAAGACAGGAATCAACAGTTTATACTTCTAAGGCTCAGGAAAGAAAAACACTTGGGGGATTGACAAGGGGAGGTAGGTGGGCAAAGAAAAAACTAATGTGTACAGACACACTGCCATGGCAATTAAGATCAGGTTTACTTCTGCTATATGTTTATTTTCTCTATAGAAAACATACAAAAACAGAGAAGAAAACACTAGAGAATAAAAGCCATCTACAATGCCATCATACAGAGGAAACTATTAATATTGGGGATTATTTTCTGCTGTTCACGCTACATACCCCAGCGGAATATAAATGCCTGACTGCATTGCCCACCTCCACCTCAGGAAAATAAAACCTCTTCAATTTATATCCATTTCTTAAAGAGGGACAAAAATCTCAAGTATACCATGGCTCCTGCCGTGATCTTCATTATGACACTTTCAGGAACACTTAGGATCAAAAATAAGTCTCATAAAACATCATGAACGAAAAGTGATGTAACTGCATTATGTGAAGATTTTTAAAAACATACATAAGATTGTACGATTTTACTTTAAAGATGTAAAAATCTACCATGATTTGACTATTTTCTAGAAAAATATAAATTATCAAAAATAATTCCAGTATATGAAGACTATCTGAAGCCAGAGATCAGAAAAATAGTCAATTATCTATATACACGCAAAGTCATTTAGGATGAGATCAGTTGTAGAGGTTAAAGGCTAAAATAAACACAGAATGCTTATAGAAAGTTTATCAGCTCCTACTATAGACTACAACAAAATTTAATAAAAATAGCCTCCCCTAATGCAAATGCTAGGCCAATTTCACTTATGCAGATACATTTCCTTTTTCTTTAAAAAAAAATCAGCAAATTGAATGTTGACATTAACTGAATCAATTGAAAAGTATATATATTTGCAGATAATTTACCCAGAATTTCCAGGATGTTCTGAATGGATATCATTTCCACTGGGTTAGAAATTATAACCCCCAAATATTATAATGATAAAAAAAAATATATAGATCCAGGCATAAAATCTTCTACATGAACTATCTTGTTTTTCTTTCTTAACATTAGACAGGAATTGAAGCACACACACACACACACACACACACCCAAACATAATAGAACACTTACAAAGGATTTATTTCCTGCCCCAACACAAGACGGAACTCATGACTCACACATTATCTGCTGTGCCACTGTGAAGTCGCCCTCCTCATCAATCAGCCCCTGCTTATCCGTTTTGTTCAGCCTACGCACCTAAAACATCACCAACCCTCTACTGTCCAGTATAGCTCACTATTGCCACCTGATACTGCAAAATGTTCTTTTTCTTTTAAGCAATCAGTGTAACACTCACAAAACGTATTTAGATTACTATACCATAAACCTTTACAAGAAATGCGGATTACCTATACGAATACCATCACTCCAAGTCTCAGCCACCAAAGGGCCGTGGTGTAAGTTTGCAGGACCTCATTCCTACTAACAGATAAGAAAACAATACAGACGCACTACCAGACACAGATTACGTATCAGGGAAAACAATTTTCCTACCCCGTATGTAAAAGAGTATCTGACAATTCTGCTCATGCAGACTCAGGAACAGTGATGATTCATAATGGTATAGAAAAATAGGTTGCGATCTCCCAGTTACTTCAACTCCTAAGCAGCAACTTGGGTAAAGAAAGGACCCTGGTACCCTACACGCAAGGGAAGGCCTGTTCTAATAGGAAACTCAATCCTTATTCTTAGATACATCCTCAAGAAATATTTCAGAAAGTTAGCTGTTATGCTCACAGGGAAAATAAAAAAACGCAGGTATGACCTTCGGCATAGAGAATCATTCAAGGACTTGTGAGAGCCTCTTCCACGCGCTACGGCCTTGAAAGGAACTGTTTGGCTCTAACTAAGCCGCAACGAAGAAAATGAATAAACGCATTATTTCTCATTCTTTACAAGTATCTGTCTACTTAAAATGTATTGAATACTACCAAAACTAGCACAAGACATATTCCTATTATTGCTTGTTTACATTTTCAGTCACTTAAACTTCCACTCTCCATTTACGTGATCCTACTAAAAGGCAACATTTGCACATTTTTAAAAGGAAAGGCTTAAAATGCTATTTAAATGACATTTCTAAACCAATGAGAATCAATGTGAATACACTGACTAGAGAATTGTTCTTTCATAATCAACATGAACAATAAAAGAAAACGCAATGTTCTATGAGCATTAAGTACTTTGTCTTAAATATGTACAAATAGTAGTTCTCGAATGTATTTAGGTATTGGAGTACCAGAAACAACTATGAAATATCTACATGTGTCATAAAAAAAGAAAAACTAAATATTTAAGTTTGTGTATCTGGAACTAGTGTAAGTAATATTATAGTAGCTTTAAATGATTTAATAACCATTATAAAATAAAAATTAATGTTTAGGTACTTTTCTATATATTGGAAAATAACTACCTTCATCTAATTTAATACTATGTTACAAAAAAAACTCACTTATCTTAGAGATCATTTCTTACCCACTAGAATGGCTAGAATCAAAACAGATAACAAGTGTTGGTGAGGATGCAGAGAAACTGGACTCCCCATTCATTGCTGGAGGAAATGCAAGATGTTGCAGCCACTGTGAAAAACGGTCTAGCAGTTTCTCAAATGGTTCAAGATAAGAGTTACCATACTACCCTGCAATTCTGCTGCTATGTGCAGCCCCAAGAGAACAGAAAACATATATTCACATAAAAACTTGTATACAGATGTTCGTAACAGCGTTATTCATAACAGTCAAAAAGTGGAAACAACCCAAACGGCCACCAACTGATGAATCACACAATGTCATCTATCCACACAATGGAATATTATTCTGCTATAAAAAGGAATGAAGAAAGGATACATGTTACGACATGGATGAACCTTGAAAACATGCTAAGTGAAAGAAGCCCAGACACACAAGGTCACATATTGTATAAATTTGTATAAAATGTCCAGAATAGGCAAATCCATAGAAGATGGAGAGTAGTTTAGTGATTGCCAGGCAGGGGCTGGGAGGAGAGAAGAAAGGGAAGTGATTGCTAATGGGCATGGATTTCTCTGTGGGGTGGTAAAAGTGCTCGGGAGTTATACCTTGGTGATTTGCACAATTTTGTGAATAAACTAAAAGCCACTGAACTGTACACTATAAAATGGTACATTTTACTGTATGTGAGCTATATCTTATAATTTTAAAAAAATGAGTGAACACACAAAAAGTGCAGTTTGTGAAACTTGCTGAGACATTACATGAGGCCTATTTTAAACATTTTCATCTATCATGAAAACCTATTCATCCATATATCCATTAAGAAACTCGTTTTTATGCTGTAAACCTCATTATTAAAAATAATGTTTCAAGTGGTAATGCTTAACTTTTACCACATTTTAATGTATCCATCAAAACTTTAGATTAAAAAAAAGACTTTAAAAAGTTGCCGATGAAAACAAAACCAACTATAGGATTATACCAATTACTTACACTAGTCCCTTCAAAAGGTTCGTGAATCATTGCTACACCTTGAACATGATAAATGACCCTGATTAGACTTATTTTATACAAGGTAAAGATTATAAAACTTTGACTCCACACCAAATTTCTAACAAGGAGTCAATGACTGCTAATTTGCAGTCTATACCACAATAAATGTCCAAACCTACTGTTTATGCTCTTGCTATGTCTCAAATTCTATTAATTCCCTTCTGGGGAAAAAAAAAATTCTACAGTAACTCAAGACAATGGCATGTAATAGCTTAAAATCTTATTAATGCCAATGAATATTACTGGAGGACTATATGAATTATTACTACAT
Organism: Rhinolophus hipposideros; assembly: GCF_964194185.1. Taxonomy (NCBI): domain Eukaryota; kingdom Metazoa; phylum Chordata; class Mammalia; order Chiroptera; family Rhinolophidae; genus Rhinolophus; species Rhinolophus hipposideros. Next base: position 11,063,934 of record NC_138065.1, read on the forward strand.
TAAAATAACAATGTGTGAATTATTAATACATTAAAATAATCATATTATTCCTACTACACAGAGTAATTCATTGTAATTCTAGCAAAGTACATTGAATTGCCAAGCCAAGCACCTGCCTAGGTCTACCTCATTAAGGCAATGATTCACTAAGCAGCTATGACCACAACAACATGAGGAATAAAAAGATATCAGCCCCACACTCAAGGAATTTACAATATAATACAAGACGGACGTGAGCAGGTATTTAATGTAAAGTGGGGACAGATTATAAGTGTTGAGGATAGCCTCTACTGGAACCTACAGGTAATGATTTAAAACACCTACCGCGTTACAGAAAACTAGGCCCAGGGAGCCCAGTTGGGAGACTAACACAACAGTCTCCATAAGGATCATGAAGGATCTAAGGTGATGGCAGGAAAAGCATAAATGAGAAAAGACTCTCAAGTCTCCTTACGAGGCAGAATCCACAGGAATTGGGTGACTGCAGACAGAAGCAGCACTGTACCACTCCTGGGTTAGAGGTTTGGCTCTGACTCCTTCCAGCTGTGTGTGTGGGACCATGACTCCACCTCTATGGGATTCCATTTCCTCTGTAAAATGGAGACAATAACAGTGCCTACATATCACAGGGTTGTCATGAGGACTCAGTGAGAAAAGAATGCATGTAAAACACTTGGCATAGTGCCTGTGACATAGAATGACGAGGTCAACAGTGGCCCAACTGACAATGACAGGAAACACAGGAAGAACTATAAATGGGGATAGAGGCGGAGATGAAATACTTCGGCGTGGGGCCTAAAGACAGAATTTGTCTGTAGTCACGTCTAGAGGAGGATCGATAGTATAATAGGATTTGTGAAGCTAAATTAAATAATACGTAACTCTAAAGGTTTCTAGCTGTGAAAGGCCTTGAATACCATGTTAGAGGATTTGCCCTGAAGAATGAATCTATTCTCGCCAAAATACAGAGCTTAGAGCTCATCTATTATATCATACCCTTTACTTTCTAGATGGGGAAACTAAGACCCACAGAATAAAGAAACATCTCAAAAGTCTTACCATCCCATGATATGTACAGTGTGAACTCATTAATAAGTTAGACGCTATCCATAGTTTTCATTTGTTTCACAAAACTTCCTTCTACCACCCCTCCTTAAGATCATGGCAAATTTGAAATTATTGGGATAAAAATGGAGAGGATTTAATATAATCAGGTAGTGATGGTTATAATAAAGGTGTTCAATAAATTTATTAAAACCCTTCCTTTAAAAATAAGCTACAGAATTTTATGAAAACTCAAATGCCTTCCATGTGCTACTAGGGCTGCCCTTTTATACTGTTGATATTATAGATTTTAAATATGAAAATTTGTATTTAATGATAAATTATAATAATTAAATGATAACTTTTACATTATGCTTTTAGTCAAGTACCTATATTCCCTGAAATATGTTGTTGCAGAAATTCAATTAAAATTTATTTTCTTCATTCTGAGAAATGAGTATAATTACAGGGGCAATAACAGTTATAAGAAGCTTCCTTTCTATAATCCTCTATAAAACCCCAGTTCACAAAGGTACTGTATGAATTAATGGAGTATGTAGAAGGCCCTATGGCAAGTCCCTAAATGCTAATAATGACTACTAGATATTTCCTCTCATTCTTTCCTTTTCCTTTTTATAATTCACTCCTTTCACTGCACGGAGTCTCCCTCCTCTCTGTCCAGTTCTTATCTAAGCTTCCAAAGGTACTGCCAGGTTGGTGCTTAATCAAAACAAAACTTCTCTCTAGGTACCCAATAAGGCAGACGCTACTACATTCTGTGCATAAAACATTTTCAACTCTAATGAAAAACAAAGGTATGTAGGCAAATATAAGACTAGACAATGAGCTGAAATTTTTGTAAACATCATAACCATAAGGATATTATAAATTATGTGGGCTGCCAAGGCCCTCAGAACCCCAGGTTTTAGTTAAGAAATGAGTTAGAAAGAAACCTGAATACTCTAATGAAAGACTCTCTTTCCTGATCCATAGTAGTATAAGAACTTCTATCTTTATTTAGTTCTCGAATCAAAGTAAAAGTGTGTTTTCAATTTATTGCAGATTGTTAATACAGGAATAATGGATACCAAAGCATATCAATTTTTGTCCAGCCTAATATAATCACACACATTAATAAATGCTTCATTATACTTTTTCTTTTTCAGACAGATTATATGAGCCTTGATTCTGTAAAGTTTTATGGTTATTTCATTCTATCTCTAAGAAAATCCCATTTTTTAGTTCGTAATATCTCTCAACACTGAGGAAGTAAATTGCTGAACCAAAGAAACTAATTGCAAAGAGCTGATGTGGCATATAGAAATAATCTATGGATATAAAATTTTCAATTTTTGGTCCTACAAGGGAAAATGGAATGGAAGATTAAATACTGAAGAATGAACTTTAGCCTAAGTAGGCAACCTGAATATTTTACCATCTATTCCAAAGAGGGAAAACCCTTAGGGTGAGAAAGTCCTGCCCCTTCTTGCAGAAGACCACGACAGTATCAGTCAATGGCACTAATAGTTAAATGGTCATCCATCTATCCATGTTAGGCAAACAATCATTTCAGTAGAAAACTTAAAAATAATTAATAGATTTGACCTAAAAGAATTCAAAGGATTGACCAAAACAGAAACAAAAAATCTGTTTCAGAACAGATAATATACTAATATAAAATAATTTAAATTTATATACTATACATCAAGTAGAATTAATTTTATTGAAATATCATTTTCACTAAATCAAAGTGTCAAGACACGTAACGGTAATATCTAAGAATGAAGACTCTAATGGGTTAACCAATGTTTTTTTGGGAGGGGGAAGTGACCTCAGTATGACTTACCCACAACAAATTCAACTTTTCAGTAACACAGATGGTAGACTAGACACTGCCAATGTTTTAAGCGTAGAAAATGCTTTTAATTTTTTTTTTATTTCCCCATGCTGTGTTTACAGCTTTACATATGTCTCTGACTGCCAAAGAATTGTTAAGTAATCGGCATGAGATTCATTCTGTTAGTACACAGCTGGGTACTTTAGTCACACAACATCTGCTTCTCAACATATCTTCTGTCTTTTCGTCTCCCTCAAAACAGTTTCTAAAAATTGTCACAGTAAGCTTATATGCTCCCTCTCAATATTTGGAAGCTGAACTTGATAATCATTATTATTATTATTACTAAATTATCAGTGGCTTCTAAATAACTAAAAACCACCCAGTGAATCTAAGTTCTAGAAAACCTGACATTAACATCGATTTGTAAAACCATATTATTGAACCAAAGAATGAAGCTCAGTAAAAGTCATGCAATAATCAGATATTATTCTTGATATGTAGATCTCTAAGCTCTCTGAATGATGACCTAATGGAAAATAACTGAAGCTTTAAAATATGAATATTAAAAAGAAAAAAATGTATGAAGTACCCACGGCAAAGAGCATACTTGGGTGAGCAAGCAAGACTCTGATCTTCTGTGTAATTTACTTTTTATTATAGAGAAACTAATTAACCAGTCTGTGAATCCTTAGCTTCTCCTCTTGCTTTTTCACTTTGGATGAGTGTTAGTCCAACATCTCTACAGAAAGATAAAACCCAACATAAGCCGTTCAACTCATGATATATTCTATTCCAAATGTTTGTTTTCAAATGGTTGGAAGTCATACTATGTTTTCCTATAGAAAGAATGTATAATGGTAGTGAGATCCTAGGTCAGTCCTCAAAAGCCAAAATGAAATTGAACGACAGAACTAATTAGAGTAGACAACCCAAACATCCTTCAGATCACTGTTTCTATAGAAAAATTCATTCCAGAATCCAAAAGAGCATCTGAATACCACATCCTCCCAATCACTGTCAAAGCTGCAAGAGCTCCACAGTTCAGTTTCCTTTTTCCCTCCCGATTCGCCAAAAATCAACATGGTGAGCAGGTGGAGAGAGGTCTAGTAACTGTGAAAGTTCCCAACAACAGGAAGCTGAGTGGTAGGAGGCACAGCTAAAGATCACATTGTTCTCAGAGTTGATGAGAATGGCGGGAGAAGTCTGTAACATGAGATACCAGGGAAGAAGTGGTGCCTTGAAGAATATCATCAACTTTGGGTGGTTCAAAGCTGAAGCTTGAGGTCTCTCTCGAAAAAAGCAGCAGGCATGAAACTTAAGAGGGACTCCAGCAATGTTAGGAGGTTTTGCTTTTGTCTGTATGGTGGTGGTTGTTGTCTCTCACCTTTTTGCTGTTTGGTGTGTTGGCTAGGGTGGGGGTGGGGTTGGTGCAGTCAGAATCAGTCGCCATTTTTTGTTAAGCTTTCTTAAGCCAATGCGATCGGAAAACGACTGAAAGGCCAGTTTTGCACAATGTTAGCACCTAAATAATGATAAAATAAGGCCGTAACTAATCTACTCTTAACCTCTGCTTAATATGGATTAAAACAATGCACATTGCCTATGTGTTAACTCCTTCAGACTAATGAATGGATAAACATGGCTTTTCAGTGCTGTCATCACCTAGCAGGAACAGCAGCATAACTACTGTGCAAGACACTTCTCTAATTTTATATCTGGGTGCAATGTCCTCAGCCCTCGATGGAGAATGTTTATTGGTCTGATCACAAGTACCCCATTCTCCATTTTCCCAGTCTCTCTCCTAGCTTGGATGATGGCAAGACTGTGTAGTTAGAAGAGCTTAAGCACTGACTATCGTCCATGCCTTCTCACTCTCATCAGCTTTTAACGTGATACCTGAGACTTCACAGATGTGCTGTGACTCTGAAAAAGAAACGTAAGTCATCGAAGACCAGCTATTTCCAGACGTTTTATTACGTGAAGCCATTTTAAATCTTTTTTTGCTTAAGACTTTGTTAGTCCTTCTTTGTTAGTAGCTACATATATATAGTTTTATCAGCTTACAACTACCATCTATAATGTATATCATATCCCCAGCCCTGCATAAAACCCTCTTCATACATTATTTCATTTAATTCTCATAGAAACCTTAAGTATGTAATGCTATTAACCACATTTTAAAAAAAGAAAGAAAACAGATTTACAGAGATTACTAAACTTGCCAGCTGTTGATTAGGTGGGAAACTAGAATCCAAACCCAGATCTGTCTGATGTTCAAACCCATGTTCTTTAAACTACATTATACTATCTCCCATCAATCATTACATTTGTATGGTTGAGGAAGCAGAGTGGTAAAATAAAATAACCAGAAACTTTGGAGTCAAACCAGGCCTGGGTTCAAATCTTGACTCCACCACTTAATAACTATTAGGTTGGCGCAAAAGTAATTGCGGTTTTTGCAATTATGTTTAATCCTTTAACCCACAACTACTTTCGCACCAACCTAATATATCACTGGGCACATTCACTTCAATTTTCTCAACTATAAAATAAAGATAACATGTTCTTGCAAAGTTATTGTGGCAACTGAATTCACTCGGCTGTGTCTAAAACAAAGAGACATCCTAACTTCAGTTTCCTTTCCCTTTTCCATTCTAACATTTGAGTGTTCTATGCCCAGCATGAAGAGAGAAAGATGAGCCCATTTGTGTTCTCATGGAGCTCTTTGGCAAGTAAGGTGACAAACAATACAGTCCAGTGATCGCAGAGACTTATGAGGATGCTATGGGAGCACAGAAGAGCAGGATGTGACGTGAACTGGCTCCGGGAAATGATCTCTGAACAGGATTACAGGAGCTGGCCAGGTGATGAGAAAGGGAGGGGGCCGCCGCTAAACACTGCAAGCAGAGAGGACAGTAAGTACATGCAAAGGCACAGAGGGAAGCGAAAACAAGATATATTTCAGGAACGACAGGTAGTTCAGGACAGTTGCGGCTAATAATGAGAAGTGACAAGAAAAGGGGCTAGAGAGTTAAATGAGGAACAGATAAATCCTTAGATAAGAAAAGGACGATTGCCAGTGAGGGTAGAAGGCGTATATTGGAGAAGGATTGCGGAGGGGGGGATTGTGGGGGAAGGAGGGGATGTGTGTGGGGGGGAGAGACAGTTAGTAATACAAATAGAAAAAAAAAGGAGATAAGCCGCTGAGCTTCTGAACTATTAACTGTAGTGCCCGAAATACAAGCAGAAAGAAAAAATGAATTCTAGAAGTTTTTGGACTGAAAGAGTAACTGGATAAATGTAGTTTAATGTATTATTCAATATGTACAAATATAGTAGGGAAATATTCCTCCAGTGGCAAACATAGTGAAATAATAAATAAGTGAATGAAAACTCAAGTAATCTTATTTAAGCTCTACCAAGGGGGACTAAAAATCACAAATTAATCATAAGACAATGAGATGGGCAAGAAAGACAAAAAAGAAAGAAGGAAAGCAAGGGTCTAGAAAAACCAAGATATTTAATTAGCTATGAATGACGGAATTCGTAATCAGTTTAAAAGACAACATGTGCTTGCTCTAATTCCAATTTTACTCTTCTTATAACATTAATAGAGAAGGACGAGTTTAATTCCAAGGCTGTTTAGAGGGAAGGGGGAAAGGAAAAGACTAAAAAAGAAACATTAAAATTTCGACAATACTAATATTAAACAATAGCTATGTAAAAACTAGGCTAAGCATGGAAGTAGGGAGGAAAAAGAAATATGATTTCTAAGACTTACTTTTAATTAGCTCATTTTAATACAGCCTTAAAATATCCGGTACAATATTAATTTTATTCTTATTTGACATCCTCTCTTTTAATGTCATATTCAAATAACTCTATAGATACATATACATCTTTATAAAAGTTGGAATGTGTCATAGAAAAAAGAGGGTCTATGCATTTTTCTTCACATATATAATACAGACATGCACATATACCTATATAGACACTTGGCATTTAAATCTGGGAGTAGAGACTGGATAAAACGTAGTATCTAATCCATCTAGTCAAAGTAAATACACAGAATAATACATAATTATTGCCTTTCCAAAAACCAGCTTTTTATTTTTATTTTTTATCTTTCAATTACAGCTGGCATTCAATATTACATTAGTTTCAGGCATGCAGTATAGTGGTTAGACATGTATATAACTTACGAAGTGATTCCCCCCGATAAGTCTAATACCCACCGGGCACTATACATACGAGGTTGTAATTATTACAGTATTATTGACTATGTTATACAGGGAACTATGCTGTACTTTACATCCCTGTGACTATTTTATAACTGTCAATTTGTACTTCTTAATCCCTTTACCTTTCTCACCCAGCCCCCCCAACCTCCCTCCCACATGGTAACCATCAGTTTGTTCTCTGTATCTATGAGTTTGTTTCCGTTTTGTCAGTTTGTTTTTTAAATTCCACATATAAGAGAAATCATATGGTATTTGTCTTTCTCAGTCTGACTTATTTCACTTAACATAATACCCTCTAGGTCCATCCATGTTGTCGCAAATGGTAAGATTTCATTCAGGTAATATTCTGTTGTATATATGTACCACATCTTCTTTATCCAGTCATCTATCAATGAACACTTAGATTGCTTCCATATCTTCATTATTGCAAATAATGCTACAATGAACATAAGGCAACATATGATGGGAAGGGAACAATGAACATATCTTTTCAAATTAGTGTTTTAGATTTCTTTGGATTAATACCCAGAGGTGGGATTACGGGGTCATATGGTAGTTCTATTTTTAATTTTTTGAGGAACCTCATACTGTTTTTCCAAGGAATAGTTTTGAGTCTAGGACCTCCTGCAGTTAAAAATCAAAATGGACCTCTAAATGAACGACTATTTAGACTGCTTTTTAAATAAAAGTTTCAAAAAAATTCAGAATTTAAGAGTAACCTTGCTTTAATATAATTTGTACAAAGACTCAAAACTATTCCTTGGAATTGTGAACAGGTCAATGTAAGGAAAATAATTGTTTTTCAGCCCTTTTCTGATCAAACTGTAATTTCTCTAAAACTGCAATCAAAATAAGTTACATTATTCTACAAGAATTCTAACAATTATTCATTTTGAACTGCTCAGATATTATTAAATAATCTGCCATCAGCTTTCATAAGATGCATGTTTATATAAATTTTTGTTTATATAAACTTTTTATATTTTGTTGACTTTTTTACATTTTGTTTATAAATTTTTTCAACAATTATTTCCAAACATTCAATTCAATCCTCACAAATTCACTGAAAGAAATATGACACTTAAAGATTTAGAGCGATTACCGTATGCTATTAGCATTTCCAAAAAGCCTTCATTTATGAAAGATGTACATAGGCTTATGTTTTCAATCCAAAATATCAGAATATCATTTGCTAATTTTATAGAATGGTTAAATGTGATGCCAGAAGGTTAAAATCCCAATAAGTTCTTTGCTCTCCTTTTTCCACCCGACCAATGTTTATATTCTAGCCTTCTGTAATATTTCAAACCTTAAATAGAGATTTAAATATAAAGACCTCCCTCCACATGTCAGCTATTTGTAACACCAGCAACTTGCAGTGACTGACATATAGTGAGCACTCAAAAAATGTTTATTTATTAAATGGATGAATGACTGAACTAAGAATGAAAGAATAAATAACTGATATGACTAATAACATGTTAAAAAGAATCATATTATTAGTTTTTTTTAAGGTAATAAATCACCCCTCTAAATTGCTCTCGATTTCATTTCTGTAGGCATCAATTTATAAAATTCATGTGCACATTTTCAAACTGCTTCAAGTAGGTTAGCAATGGTGAAATGCACACTTCCAAGTTTACACATTAATATTTTTAAAGTCAGTGTGGAGGGAAAAAAGAAAGCAAGTATCACTGTGATACATAATGAAAAAAGTTATAATTATTATAATGAGGGTGAAGAATTTATTTAGCCATTTAAAAGTCAGTCAAGAATAATCATGTCGGGTGAAATTCAATGAAATAGAAAACTAAAGAGGCTATTACCACAAAAAAATGCTTATAGAGTACCCATTATTTATCTGGCACATACTAAACACTGAAATCTAACTTTGCTCAAAGAAAAATAATTTACAACCTCAACCCTAGATTCTAAAATGTTTAAGATGCATTGTCCTTAGAGATCAAGGACAAAAAAAAATGTGAATCATCAAGAAAAGCATGAACTACCAATCAAAACAGTACATGAATTTCAACACAGATTTAGTATGCTTAGTTTTCAAAACATACATTCTGCATAACAACTAAAGCTGCAACTATAAAGATCAAAAGTGATGTAGTTAATGCATTAAAGATAAAATTTCAAAAGAATAAAACATAGAAAACTTATGGATGAAAAATGGTTTGGAACCATAATGAAAAATCAAAACCTAATATATTAATCTTGCTAAAAAGCAGTATTATTAAAAATGCTACTTAAACGTAGTTCCATGAATGCAAGAACCTTCCTTGCCTGTTTTGTGTACTTCTAGCACTCAGCACAGTGCCTAACACACAGTAGGTATACAATAAACGTGTTGAACAGAAATGGAAATAGACAAACAAGACACCAACCCTGTCTTTGAACGCCTTATTAAGGAGAAACGAAATTACAAACGCCAATTCAGCATTAACCGGTGCTTATAACCAAGTAGGTTGGAGAGCACAGAGAAACTCAGAGCCCAGAGCATACAGTCAGGAGATGCCTCCAACAGGTGAGTGGGCTGGAAGGAGGGTGGAGTTAGCCAACAAATGGGGGAAGAAAGTCCCACTGTCCTTTCATTCCATAAAGATTTATAAAGCAGGACTGAAAGTACAGGGAAGCGAGAAATCAGGAGTATCCAGGGATATGCAACTAGGGCAGTATGGCTGAATTAAAGTGCGTATTTGGGGGTATCATGAAACAGGAGAATTTATTGCTATCAACAGAACGTACCCTCCACAATGGCAGGGAGTTTTTTGTCTGTTTTTTCCACTACTGTGGCAGATGTCAAAAATGGCCACAATTTGTCTCCTTTTATCTACACTTGCTGAAATGTGATTTTTCAGCTCTTATCACTAAAAAATAGAGTCCTTTATTTCATCTGTTGAATTTCAGCTGACCTTGTAACTTGCTTTTGTCAATGGAATATAGCAGAAGCCATGTTGTTCTAACTCCAAACGTAAGCCTCACCATTTTGCACGCTTTCGCTGTCTCTCTCAGGACCCTGTTGCTGCCGTGTGAAAGCCCAGTCTAGCCTATTGAATGATGAGAAACATGCAGCCAAGTCAGCTCCCATTGCCTGAGACGAAGGATCAGCAAACTTTTTCCATAAAGGGACAAACAGTAAAAACTTTAGGCTTTGAGGGCCATATTATTCTTTGCTATTATATTTTACAATGCTTCAAAAATATAAACAACTTTCCTAACTTGGGGACCATACAAAATCAGGGGCCACAGAGTTCCAACTTGTTTTGGATGATGGCCAATCAACGCCCCGAAGCAGAATTGTCTCCCTGACCACAAATTGTATACCTGAGCCCAGCCAACACCAAAGGAACCACACACTGAACCCAGTACAAATTTGTCATCCCACAGAATCATGAGCTAAACACGCAAATGCTTGTTGTTTTCCATCACTACATTTTAGTGTCGTGCGTTAATCCCCAAAGGCTTACAGATACACTACTCTATCTTTAGTACATAGCACAGTGCCTGTCACTTAGTACTGACACTCACTAAATATTTAGCAAATAAAATAATGAATAGGAGGAAGCATAAGAGTCAGAACGTGACATTTTATGCCAGGGTTTGCAAACTCTAATGTCCACAGGAGCCAGGCAAGGAAGTTAATTGTGAAGTAGTCAGTGTAGACAATAAATAGACTTAGAAGAGTGAAAGGGAATCCATACCGGGGAGCTAGGAGAACACCTGGAAGGCCACTGACAATCTAGGCAAAAACCAATGTGGTGGGAACATGAACAGAAAACAAGGAACAAAGTCAGAGATTGTGAGACTGGATGAAAATTCAGGATCCAACTATATGTTGTCTGCAAGTGACACACTTTAGATTCAGAAAAATATATTCTTTCAATAAATGGTGCTAGAGCAACTGGATATGCACATGCAAAAATGTATTTGGATCTTTATCTCACACCGTACACAAAAATTACCTCAAAATGGACCACAGACCTAAATGTAAGAGCTAAATTATAAAATTCTAAGAAGAAGAAAATATAGGAGTAAATCTTTGTGATCTTGAGTTAGGCAATGATTTCTTAAATATGACACCAAAAGTACAACATAAAAGGAAATTGGTAAATTCGACTTACTCAAAATGAAAAACTTTCGTGCTTCAAAAGACACCATATGAGAAAGTGAAAATGCAGACTAGGCAAATCCATAGAGACAGAAAGAAGATAAGTGGTTGCCAACGGCTGGAGAGAGTGAGGATTGGGGAGTGACTGCTAAGGGATATTGGGTTTCTTTGGGGGGTGATGAAAATATTCTCAAAGTACACAGTGGTGGTGATGACATTCTGAATATAGTAAAAACCACTAAATTGTGCACTCTAAAGTGGTGAAGAGTATGGTATCTGAATCACATCTCAATTTTTTTAAAAAAGAAGAAAAATATTGAAAAAAACAATCCACAGACTGGGAGAAAATATTTGCAAATCATGTATCTGATAAAAGGCTTGTACCTAGAATATACAGGGGGCTTTTACAGTTCAATAATAAAAAGACAAATGACCCCATTTAAAAATAGGCAAAGGAAGATATACAAATGGCTAATAAGGACATAAAAGATCCTCAACATTATTAGTCATTAAGGATATACAAATCAAAGGCAAATGTGATACCACTTTTCACCCACTAGAATGGCTATAATATTTAAAAAAAAGACCAGTATCAAGTATCAGTGAGGCTATAGAGAAATTGGAAACTTCATATATTGCTGGTGGGAATATAAAATGGCGCAGCCACTTTGGAAATCAATTTGGCATCGTCTCTGACAAGTTAAGCACAGCTTTACCATATGACAGAGCATATCTGCTCTTAGGTATCTACCCAACAGCAATGAAAACATGTCCACATGAAGACCCATGCACAAGTGTTCACAGCAACATTACTCATAACAGCTCAAAACAAGAAACATCCCAAATGTCCATTAGATGGTGACTGGATTAGAAAAATTGGACATATCCATACAATGCAATACTACTCAGCAATGAAAAGGAACTAAGTACTGATACATGCTACAACATGAATGAGCCTCAAACACAATTGCTCAGTGAAATAAATCAAACCGAGAAGAACACGTATTGTATGATTCCATTTATATGACATATTCCCCAAAAGGGCAAATATATAGGCAAAACGTAGACTAACAGTTGCCTAGGACTGGGGTTGGCGATGAGGAGTGGCTGTGAAAGGGTCTGAGGCTTCTTTTTAAGATGATGGAAACGTTATAAAATGAGAGGGTGGTGATGGTTGTACAATTCAATAAACACATGAAAAATACTAAAATTTATTGAATTGTGCCCTTACAAAAGGTGAATTTCATGGTATGCAAATCATACCTCAATAAAGCTGTTTTTCGAAAAAAAGAATCAGCAGGATTTGGTAACTGCTTAGCTGTGGTGAAAAAAAACAAGTGGGAGAAATCTAAAAAATACCTAGATGTTTGGCGTGAACAACCGATGTGAATGGGAATACACTTTACTGAAAAGGCAAGGTGAAAAGGCGAGGGAATCGGTTTATTGGGGGGAAAATAATTTGGTTTGGCATATATTAAGCATTCCACATTGATGTGAAGGCATCCAGCTGGAGACGTCCAAAAAGCAATATGAAAAATAGATTTAAGATTCATTCATTTGACAAATGTGTACTGAATAAACGCAATGTACCAGGAACCATATTTGGTCATGGAAATATTAGCATGCATTCATGGAGCTCACAGTCAGTGGGGATGAAAATTTAAAAGAAGACTTCATGGATAAATATATTTTTATGCAATTGAGAAGAATCAACATAGAGGTGCCCGTTTAACCACTAGTGTGACTGAAACCATCAAGAAAGGATGAAGAGTACAGACAGAAGAAACGTGGCCAGGGATTTTAACAGAGATTTATAGGGCTGTACATATTGGAAGTGAAGCCATGAAGAAGACAGACAACCAATCAGAGAGAGAAGAAGAAATAACTACAGATGGAGGAGGAGAACGTTCAAGAAAGAGGGGATAGTAGTCAAAAGTACCCATAAAATGTCAGCAGAATGAAATAGAAAAAATGCATTTGAGTGGATTTGATTTAGCACTTCATTCAGTGAACAAATATTTTTTGAGCACCTATTATGTAACAAGTACTTTGGCTTTTGTTCTTAGTGAAAGGCAGGAGCCACTGCAGAATTCTGAAGAGAGGCGTTACATGATTTGACATTTTAAAGGGTCCCTCAGGGTGCTGTGATGAGAGGATTAAGAACACAAGGGCAGAGCTGGGAGACTAGTTAGGAGGCTCCCGCAGTCAACTAAGCAAGAGACCTTGGTGACAGCAGTAAAGATGGTGAGAAAAGGTCAGATTCAGAATAAATTGCAAAGGTAGAGCCTATAGGTCCTCCTGATGGATTGCATGCGAGGTTTGAGCGAAACAAGTCAGGCATGACTAACATTTTTGGCCTGGACCACAGGAATTACCATCAAATGAAATGAGACAGCTGCAGGTGGAGACAGTGGGGTAAAGCAGAGATCAGTTCATTCACAGACATATTAAGTTTGAGACGTCTGCAACTGTATTTCCCCGAAAATAAGACCTAGCCGGACAATCAGCTCTAAACCGTCTTTTGGAGCAAAAATTAATATAAAACCCGGTTCATATCATATATCATATCATATCATATCATATCATATCATATATCATATCATACCGGGTCTTATATTATAGTATGTAAGACCTGGTCTTATTTTACTATCATACGTTTTGCTCCAAAAGACGCATTAGAGCTGATCGTCCGGGGAAACACAGTAGAGATCCGAGTGAAGACGTCTGATAATCATTTGGACAGACAAGTGTGGTGTTCAGGAGACAGGTGTGGACATTAAGAAGCCAGGGAGACAGAAATCAGCAAAGAAGAGTGAAAAGGAGCAGTAAATATAAAGGAAGAAGGCAAGTATCACCAAACCTCAAGAGAGGCAAGTATCACCAAAACCAAGAAAACATCACCATGCAAGAAAGAATTCTACCATATCTGTGGTTCTCAACCACAGATATGAGGAGTGATCTTGTCCCCTCAATGGACATTTGGCAATACCTGGAGACGCTGTTGATAGTCATGACTCAGGGTGGCAGGGGGTGCTACCAGCACATAGTAGGGAGAGGCTAAGTGTCCTGCCTTGCATGAGACTGTCCTCTCCCCATCCCTGGCTGAAATTCAAATCTCTTTGGAGATGGTATAGTGTTAGCCCTCTGAATGGCAGAAGTGCCACTAGGGTACCAATAAATCACTAGGAAACTGCCCACAAGGGTGCCAAGAGGTGATTTAAAGGCCAGCTGTGGGATGCTGTTAAAACTCATGGGGAGATAAGCTTCACTGGGAGGCCTGCATGCAGGCTGGGTACCAGAGAGCAAGGAGGAGGAAAGAATGCCAGAACAAGGAAGAAAAGTCCCTTCCTCCTGTGTGTTCTCTCCAGCATCTTCTACAGATAAAACTTAACATTATGCCAGCTGGCAAAGGAGAATGCCTCAGGGTGTAGCTCCATGTTACAAACCACGTGTTACAAACCAGTGTGGACTTGGAGCCGAGAAGCAATAAATTGACAACTGGCACACGCTCCCGGTTCATCTCTCAAAAGGATTTAAAGTGGTCATAACTTTAAAGAAAAAAAAAAAATCATGCCCAGGAAAACTATAGATAGAATAGGAAGATATATTCTTACTAAAATTAGACCACAAACTTTGACTCGATTTCTATGTAAATTTCTAAATAATTATGACCTATTTTTGGCATAATGAGAAGTTAAAGCTCTTCTTTTAAAGGGGGACTTATTCTCAACCCTGTACATAAAGACAGAAAAACAAAAGGCCACAGAGGAATATACCACATGTGTTAAGTCACGAATTCTCTAACCAGTCTATCACCTACATGTTTGTGTTTCTCAAATTTTCTCACATGACTATGCATAACTTTGAAAATTAGAGCAATTTTAAACTTCTGTTTGAATTATAACTGGTCATTAAATATCAATGTGTGGGGTTGAAGCTGTATAGCTTCTTATGTAACAGGATTCTGAATTCTTTTGAAAGAGCATGCGTTGGAAGGAAATCATGCCTGCAAAGCAAATCCTGAAGTTCTCGGTTATTTCCTAATAGCTGTGGACTTAGAGGGAATAAATCAAACATTAATCCTTTCAAATGTTATGAACTGTAGCAGCAAACTCATAGTGTTCTATTAAATGATTTAAGAGTACAGTCCAAAAATGAAGACAAATTAAAAAAAGAATCTCCTAGAAATAAAAAATCAGCCAGAGAAGCCGATCGGATCATGGATGTTTCCCGGATGAAATGTATAGACCCGGGAGTAGCTCAAGATATAATAGAATCACAACCTACTCCCCCAAGTGCCAACTGGTCAGCCCCATGTCCTTCTTATACACTCTTCATGGAAGAAAAAAGGCAAATGGCCATTAACATAGGAGGTGATGCTTATCCCCACTAAAAACCAAGGGTTGCATGTTAAAACCATAAATAAACCATTTTATGACCATTAGGATCAGAAGAAATTCAAAAGTCTGACAATACCAATCGTGGAAGAAGACATGGACCAACAAAACTCTCATACCTTATTGGTATGGCAGGAATTCTTTCTAGTTGTGGTTATAATCCCTTCCTGTTGTAAGTCTTACAGATATGTTCTCCCAATTTCTGACTTGCCTTTTCACTCTATATCTCCTGACACACCGAAGTTCTTCATTTTAAGGGGGCCAAATTTATTGAGGTTTGTTTCTTTATGATATACATAAAATCCTTCCTAGAAAAAGAATCCTTCCCTATCCAGAGATCATAAAGACATGCCTCCACATTGAAAAATTTAGAATTTTGTCCTGCCCATTTAAGTGAAAGGGACAATATAGAATAGAACATGCTAAAGCCAGACTACCTGGGTTTGAATATGATTCTGCTACTGCAACCCTGGGCAAATTACTTGATTTCTCCATGCTAGCCTCAGTTTCCTCATACAAAACATGAAAAGAGCACCTACCATTGAAGATAAATGCAATGATCAAAGGAGTAAATGTATGTGAAGTCTTGGAACAAGGTCAAGCATATAATAAGTGTTACATAAGCGTTAGCTGTTTGTATTAATATTAAGCCTTTAATCTTCCTGAACCTCGTTTTCTATATGTGGTGAGGTAGAGATCCCATTTCATTTGTTACTGTATAGGTAACCAATTACTCCAGCAATATCCTATGTAGTGAATGGTTTGTCCTTTTCTCACTAATGTGCGGCATCACTCTGACATGTATGAAGTTTCCATAAAGGCCTGTTTCCGTGCCTCTATTCTGCTTCCTTGGTCTCTTTACCTGTCTCTGCAGCTACCATACTGTCCAATTACACACTGACAGTAATTATATTGGAGAGCGTCGAGCCCCCACCCCCACCTTGTTCTTCAACTCATGTTTGAGACTTTTATGGCCTTAAGCAGGAGTCGGCAAACTAAGACCTACAGGCCACATCCAGCCAGTCACCTGTATTTGTAAACACAATTTTATTGGAGTAGAGCCACGGGCATGTGTCTGCATGTTGTCTATGGCTGCTTTCACTCTACAAACGCAAGAAAGGCCATATGTTCCATCAAGCAGAACATACATACTATTTGGCCAATTACCAAAAGTTTGCAAGCCCCTGGCCTAAAGCATGGTCAATTTTCACCAATGTTCAATACGTGCTTGGAAAAAAAAAAGTATGTTTTCCAATTGCTGGGAACAGTGTTCTATTGTACACTCACCAAATCAAATTTGTTAATAATGCTCCATCTTCGATATCTTTACTTATTTTTGTCTGGTGAACCTAAGAATTACTGAGAGAGGTATGTGAAAATCTCCTATGATAATGGATTTGTCAATATTTTCTTTAGTTCAGTCAACTTTTTCCTTTATAGTTTGGAGTTAGGCTATTAGATTCATACAAACAGAATGAATATATATAACTGCCTACTACAAGAAAATCAGTTATTTTATCATTATATATTGCCCTTCTCAGATGCTAGTATTTTACCATAAAATATACGGGGTCTGACAATATTTCTACACAACAAATATTCTGGTTAGTATTTGCCTATTTTTTCCACTGTCTACTTTCAACCTTTTTCTGTCCTCCTTGGGGGTTCTCTTATAAACAGCTTATAGCTAGATTTCGTTTTCTTTTTAAGTCTAACCTGTGTCTTTTAAGAATAGAGTCCATTAATACTTAATTTGATTATTTATATTTGGATTTATTTCTACCATTTTATTTTGTGGTCTCATTTTCCCCATTTTCTGGGGGTTTTTCTTTCTTATCTTTTGTTAAATTGACTAGTTTTTTTTCCCATTTCATCTTTTTTCTTTCCTCGTTTAGAAGACAGCCACTGCTTTCATTCTTCTGAAGTTAAGATTTAATTTTTAACATTCATATTTACTAAAATCCTATTTTTTTAAGCTCTTCCCAAACAATACCAAGGCCTCAAATCTGGTTATCTCCTCCCATTTATATCAAATTGCAGTACAGTTTTTTAGCACTCCCTTGGTATTATTGAGAATTTTTGAACTCTACTAATTAGATGTTTGTTTTTATATCATTAATATATGTTTAGATTTATCCCCACAGTTACCATTTTTACTTCCCTATGCTGCTTCTTACATCTCAAACCTTCCTTATAAGATCAGAAGTAAATCATTCAAAGTTACTTGGAGGGGAATGGGTCTCAGATAAACCGGCACATTCTGTCTTTGCTTATCTGAAAATATCTTTCTTTTGCCGTAATGTTTGACTGTTTCACGAAACATACAATTTTAAATTGGCCCTTATTTTTGTTCAGCACTGTGATTATTCCACTGCCTTCAGGTTTCTGTTTTAAGACCTTTGTCTTTGTTCTTCTGCATTTCACTATACAATCAGTCCCTGTGCCCAGGTATGGATTTCTTTGTATTTCCTGGGCTTCCAAAATGTGACAATTACAACCTTTTTACGAGAAAAATTCAGTCATTAAACACTTCAAATATTGTCTCTTCCCCATTCTCCCTTTATCATCTTATGAAATGTATTCCCTGTGTCTCGTATCCTTTTTATCAGTTTCCACTCCTCTGCCTCTGTGCTGCATTCTCTGTACTAGCTCCAGACCTGCTTTCCAGTAATTTTTCTCTTCGGCTGTGTCTAATCTGCCATTTGACTTTTCCATTATTTTTTTTTTTTTGATTTCTTATTTTGCATTTCTACAATTTCTATTCATTCCCTTTTAAAAACTGCTTGGTCATTAATTGTCCCTTGCTTCTTACTCATGTTTCTTCTTTTGCTCTTTCAACAATATTAAAATACTCATTTCATAAACTGCCTTCATATTCCAATAACTGAAGTCTATTGGGTTTGGTTCTTTGGTGTGCTGTTCCTACGGACTCTCTTCATGGGGTCTTTTTACGACAGTAGTTTCTGACTGTATTTCCTATTTTATGTAACTCTGTGGCAATTCTTCGCAGCTTGGTTGACGATGCTTTCTTTCAGGTAAAATTTGAGTAGGGTTCTGCCAAGCACCTACAGCATTAAAAACCCATGTCCATGTTAAATTATCATTTTGGGTTTAGACTTTTTCAGATCATGCAAACAATAGTAATTTAAACCCCAAAGGTACACATGAGGGTGAGTGAGGGGCCACAGATTCTCAGGGGAGAGTTTTTATTTGCTTTTAACCTCCACTCCAAACCAAGACCAAAGAGAAAAATTTTTTGGCCTACTTCTGCAGGGTAAGTTCTTTTTAATGCCTTTATACTTGCTTGTCATTTCCCTAAAGTAGTCTTCAATCTGGCTTCCCAACCTGTGGAAGCCCATATCTTAGCCCCTACCCTTTCTGTGCTTTAAAATTACAGGTCACCCAGGTCTCTATATGTCACCAGGGTATCTGGTGGCTTCAAAGCTATCTCACTTCCTTGATATCTTGCGTGTTCCCTTTTGTAGACTCACCCATTCATTTAAAATGACTTTCTGTCATAATGAGGTTATTTTGTTTTGTTTGTTTTGTGTTTGTTTGTTTGTTTGAAACAAATCTTTCAGTTCTGAATCAAGCAAATCTTTCAGTTTTATAACTGAAAGATTCAGGCAGTTAAATTGTCAGAAAAAAGAAATCCAATGAATGCTTTTTTGACTTCTCAACCTAGTACCATAGCCATTTCAAGTTTTTAACATTTTCTAGCTTAAAAGACCTGTGTTGAAATTACTTTAGGATAGTCAATAGGAAAATTCCTCTGGAATAAGAATTTAATAAGTCTGTTCACTGGGGTGGTGATGAAATCAAAGGTTTTAATGTGGCAATGTTTGTATTAACCAGATAACTGGTCTTGTGTGAACACAATTTGGGAACTATTTAAAAAACATGAGATGATTTACTTTAATAATGTTCTATTCAAATCCGAGCAATTCACTTTCTAGTCATACATCATGCATCATGAGTTATACCAAATTATATAGCAATTCTACTGTAATTATGTCCCCAAATTCCTCTTTTCATATTTTAAGGAAATGTCACAAAGCCAAAATGCTGTATTTACTTTATATATTACTCAGCCATTTCAACCAAAAAGTCTCAGTTTACAGTAACAAAGGGCCTAGATTGTGAACTACAAGTATAATGGCTCCACATCTAATCAAAGAGTTCTACTAAGCATATTGCCTCCATTTATTTATTCAAATATTTCAATACCTACTGTGTGCCGGGCCCTGTATTAAGGACTAGAAAGAGTATAGAGAAGTACGTAATTTCCAAAACCAGCAAGTATGCCAACCTCTTCTCTGGTCCTGTATATGTTATAAAAATAAAACTACCATATGATCCAGCAATTCCACTTCAGGGTATTCATCTGAAGAAAATAAAAACACGAACTCAAAAAGATAATAAACATCTCCACGTTCAGTGTAGTATTACTTACAATAGCCAAGATATGGAAATAACCTAAGGGTCCATCAATGAATGAATAAAGGAAATGTGGTATATATACAGTGGAACATTATTCAGCATAAAATGAAGGAAATTTTGCCATTTGTGACAACATGGATGGACCCAAGGTCATTATGCTAAGTAAAATAAGTCAGGCAGAGAAAGACAAATACCATATCATCTCTCTTAGAGGTGGAATCTAAGAAAAAAAACAAAAAGAAAACCACCAAGCTCATATAGACAAAGAACAGATTGGTGGTTGTCAGAGGCAAGGGGCTGGAGGTGGGTAAAGGAAGTCAAAAGGTACAAACTTCCACTTATAAAATAAACAAGTCATGGAGCATGTAACATATAGTATGGAGACTACAGTTAATAACACTGTATTGCATATTTGAAAGTTGCTAAGAGATAGATCTTAAAAGTTGTCATCACACAAAGAAACAATTTTGTAACTATACATTTTTGTGACAAATAGTAAGTAGACTTATCGTGTTGATCATTTCGTAATGTATACAAATACTGAATAATTATTTTTTTACACCTGACTTTAATGTGTTATATTCAACTATGTCTCAATTTTTTAAAAATTGTAATTATAAAATGATTACAAGTTAGAAAAAGAAACCAAATGGAAATTACAGAACTGAAAAATACATTGACAGAAATAAAAAAATTTAAAAAAATAACTCTCTGGATGGGCTCAATATTGTAGTGAAGATGACCAAAGAGAGAATCAGTAAACTTGAGAAAAGAACAGAATTTAACCAATCTGAGCAACTGAGATAATAGAACGAACACATATGAACAAAACTTCAAGAGCTGTGAGACTTTAATAACACAACGTTTGTATCAGAGTCCCAGAAGGAAAGGAGAAAAGAAAATAGGACTGAAAGTGTACTCAAGGAAAGAGTACTCAAGGATAAAAACTCCCCAAAACTGGCAAAACACACAAATGTACATCTGCAAAAAGCTGAGCAAACACCAAACAGGATAAACCCAAGGAAATCTATGGCAAACACATCATAATTAAAGTTCTGCAAACTAAAGACAAAGAAATATCTGGAAAGCAGCCAGAGAAAAGTAATGCATTATCTACAGAGGAACACCAGTTTGAATGACAGTGCACTTCTCATCTAAAACCATGGAAGCCAGAAGGAAGTAACACATGTCATTTTTCAAGCACTGAAAGAACAGAACTGTCAACCCAAATTCTATATCCAGAGAAACTATCCTTCAGGAATGAAGAGGGAAAAGGACATTATCGAACTAAAAAGAAGTTGTCACGAGCAGATATACCCTTAAAGAATGTCTAAAGAAGTTCTAGAAAAAGAAAGGAAATGACAAGAAATAAAGAATCTTAGCTCATCAAGAAGAACAAAAAGAGTAGAGATATGGGTACAAACAATAGACTACCCTTCCCAGGAGTTTTACAAATCATATTTGAGGATTGAAACAAAAATTAAATACCATCCGGTGTCTAATATAAAAAAATGGGGTAGGTAAAGGAACTTAAGTGGAAGGTTTTCACACTTTCCTCAAAGTGTAACATAGTAACATGTTGTTCACACTTTACTCAAAGTACTAAAATGTTGATACCAGAAGACTGTGAATATATATACTGTGTGGAGAGATACATAGATTATATATATGGAGTGACAGAGATTGTGTGTATATATATATATATATATATATATATATATATATACACACAAAGAGAGAAAGACAAGAAACAGAGACACACCCAGAGCAACCACTAAAATAACTATACATTATTTCAAGTAACCCACATGAAGACACAAAGAGAAAACAGAGGAATGAGAACCAGAGGAAACAAACAATGCAAATAATAAAACGGCAGATTTTAGCTCTAATATAATAATGGATTGCATTGTGTTCCCCCCAAATTCATACAGTGAAGTCCTAATCTCCGGTATGACTGTATTTGGTGATAGGGCCTTTAAGAGGTAATTAAGGTTAAATGAGGTCAAAAGGGCGGGGCCCTGACCCAATAGGATTAATGTCCCGGTAAGAAGAGACCTTGGAGAGCTCCATTCTCTCTCCAGCCACACAAAGAAGAGATCATATGAGCACACAGGGAGATGGTAGCTGCCTGCGAGCCAAGAGAAGAGGTGTCAGAATGAAATCTACCCTGCCAACACCTCGATCTTAGACCTCTCAGCTCCAGAACTTTGAGAAAATAAACGTCTGTTGTTTATGTCTTCCAGTCTACAGTGTTTTGTTATGGCAGCCCACGCAGACTAAGACAAATTACCTTAAATGTAAATCATCTAAAGGTATACTAATCAAGACAGAGATTGACAGCATGCATTAAGAAGAAGAAAAAAAGTGACCCAAATCCAAGCTGTCTACAAGAAAGTCAGTCCAAATTCAACCACAGAAGTAGGTTGAAAGTAAAAAGGACAGACAGTGAAAAGAATAAAGAGAGATTGGGGCAGGGGCATGTTTTCTCTACACCTGTAAAGTCAGTTAACGTTAATGGTAGAAGGGAAAATTCCAAAAAACGACGACTTCTAAGGAAGCACACAGTCCAGCATCCACGTCACCAAAGCCTGACCAGACAATCAGTAAGCAAAACCATATCCAAACACATATCTTAAAACGTAAAAGCAAAAGTAGTTATAGACAATAAAATATAACAAGAGAACAAGACAGGAGTGCACCAGAAATACACCACAAATTAAAGGACCGGAATTACAGAGCCATAGACCCTGATACCTCATTTATTGAACACTGTCCACTTCTGAGATCCTTCCTGAAATAATCAGAACATTCTGTGCGATGGACTTAACTACAACAATTATTGGCGCCCATTTTTATAAGAGCAATACAGGTTCCCTGTTTTTAAGGTTGGGTACTTCCTGTATGCTGCAGATAAATCAAGTTTAAAAATTACATGTTATACTAAAAGTAAGGTCTAAGTGCCTGGTACAAACTTGACACAGTATTTATTAAAGAAGAGAAAGGAGGAAGGGAATAATTCATAAATGAATTAATAAAAGTCAATGGCCCCTTGTCGGATAAGACAATCACAGGAATTGTGCCCCTCATCATTCTTAAAAGCCCTAAAGTCCAGATTTTATGAAACTGGTTTAGATTTTGCATCAGGAGGAACCTACTCTAGCAATTTAGGTCATTTGCCTCTTTAAACAAAAGGGTTAGATCAGATAATTTCTCAAAGACCTTTCCAATGCTATTATTTAATGATTTACACCCTGGTCAAATTCTCCGATGGGATTACCTCTCTTTTACTGTCAAATGTAATGGCACAGGATATTTAACTGAACATTTGGTTTATCTAACTGCCTCCTTAAGTGTATTTACCATCTGGGACAGGTTTGAAATAGAAGGCAGAAGCTAGAGAAACCATGGAAATCTTCCGTGTATCGTAGTCAAGTCACATGATCATGAGTGAGAAAGCGTGCCGCACAATAGCCTCAGGAAAGAAAGGTAAATGCCATGATGCTACACTGCGCCAGACTTGTTGGAAACAGTCTAGATTTAGCTCAGTTTCAGTAAAAAATGCTTCTCAAAGCAAATGCAGTAACCCTCTCAAAAAATGTTTTAATCTATAAAACTCATTAAAAATGTATGAATGAATTTGGCACACAGTAAGTTATAAGATGTCTAAAAGCACCCCAACTTTTTCAGGTCTCCCAATGCAATCATCACTGATGCCAGTATAAAAGCCACTTCCCACTGTGCAGGCCTTTGACTTAGCTTTCCTGAGCTGCAGTATAGCTTTTGGGGTATACCTGTAAGTGGACTACTAATAGAAACTAGGTCTTCCCATTGAAACCCTGTAATATTCAACATGGATGAACTATCTTACTGCATTCCACACCTGATGTGATTTTCACATCAGCCCACTGAATTACAAAAAAAAAAAGAAAAAAAAAATTATCTCCTATTTGTAAAACTGTAGGATTAAATAGTCTAACTCCTTTCCATATAACTTTTAAAAACGCCATCGATTCTTATGTGGGTTTTTTGTTTTGTTTTGTTTTTTAGTCTGATGTTTCACCTGAATGAAAGAATTAGTTATTAAAATAAGCAGAAACATTTAATCCACAAGAATTTTTAGCAGCTAGAACCAGCAGTCAGTTCCTAAATCCATAGCCTTTGTTTCCAGTCTCTCTTTTTGGTCTATGTTTGCTGCAGTGTTGAAGGGGTGAGAATGAAGCAGGAAAGCAACTAATGGAGGAAAAGTTGAATTCCACAAGGCAGGGTCCATGTTTCATATCCAAATGCTAACGGCCCTGGGCTGTGCATAGAGAATCATTTGATCTCAGGGCTACCAAGGGTCCAAGGCTTGTCAAGGGCCAGTCATGCTTAGATTCCATCTGCAACAATTCCAGTAAGAGGCCTTACGTCCTCTGCTCAACACTGCCAGTGTCTGTACAGGCTGCTGCTTTCTGAGACTGCCCACTCCATCCCCACAGCTCTGACTGTTAGGAAGTTCTTTCAGAGTGGGTACAAATCTGTCTCTCTGTCATTTCCACCCACGAGTGCTAATTCTATCCCTTGGGACCACACAGAAAAAGCCTAGTCCTTCTTCCACCTTCCACATGTCAGCCCTTCAAATAGTTGAAGATAGTTATCAAGTCTCCCGTGACGGGTGTGGTAGGCTGGATAAGGAATGGCCCTCCAAAGACATCTATGTCCTGATCTCCAGAACCTAAGAATATTCTTATACAGGCAAAGGTGAAGTTTGCAGGTGGGATGCAAATTCAGGATTTGCAGATGGAGAGATTAACCTGGATTATCCTGTTGAGCCCAATGTAATCGATCACAGGGGTCCTTAAAAGAGAGAAGCAAAGGGTCAGAGAGAGAGGAGGAGATGTGACAATGGAAGCAGAGATTGGAGTCATGCAGTCTGAAGATGGAGGAAGGGCCAGGAGCGTAGGAACGCAGGCAGCCTCTAGAAGCTGGAAAAATCAAGAAAAGAGATTCTTCCCTAGAACCTCCCAAAGAAACGCAGCCTTGCACACCCATTTAGACTTTCGACTTCCAGAACTGTGAGAGAATAAATCTGTGTTCTTTTATGCCACTGAATTTATGGTGTTTTGTTATAGCAGAAATAGGAAACTAATACGCTCCTCTTTCCAAACTGAAAGATTTCTTCAACCACTCTTCAAATGACAGTTTCAAGTCTCACCCTTGGAATAGTCCCAATCTTTCTTTTGCCTAAAACCCCATGTGTTTCCTCCCTCTTACCCTACACCCTACTCTCCCGGCCCAAATAGCTTTAGACTTTCTCTCCAGCGATATCTAACACCCCATTCATTTGGTCCTCTTACTCTTACTAAGCACGTTCTCAGAGTAACTACTCAATACATAAGTATTAAGTTGAAATGCAACAACTGTTCAAAACTCCCAACAGTTTTGATCTTCTAAAAGGTTAAAAGGCCTTCTCCTCTCCCCTCCCAAACTGAGTGATAATATAATTTAACCTTTAGAATCCTCAAGTTCCTCCCCGTCTGTAAGGATTTAATAGTACAGAATACAGATTAGAAAGATGACTTCTCAATTGACTCCTTTTTTAATAGAACCACAGTGGAAACTGAAGATAAAAGTTCCCTATATTATGTATATGAGTAATGTGTCCCAATACCAGGACCTCTAAACTCTGTATTTATTTTTAACTACCATGCAAATGATAGAATTTATTACAAAAATCAATTAAACAAAAGTATAGCATTAGCTAAGCCAAATGTTTTATTCAAAATATTTAAACACTTATATAATAGGCTTATCTGCCAACATTAATTTCTTTCAGAAAAATGATGCAAAAAAATAAGTATTTGACAAATGCACTGTAATAAACATTGTGTTTATAGCATAATTCATTTTACAATCTTAAAGGTTTTCCAACACACTCTATTCATGGATGCTAAAGTCTAGTGCACTGATCATTACAGTTCAGAATTTTATTAGTTATTAAATGATTCACTATAATACTTTCTCATTGACTTTCTGTGCATAAGGGCACCTTAAATATTTACTGAAGACCACTGCAAGCCTTGTATTAAAAAGAGTGGGAAATTCAAGTGTATATAAGACATGGTCCCCAACTTCAATTTGCTCTCAGTCTTGTTCAAGAATATAGCATACTTATAAATAAAAGTGGGAAAGAGGAATAATACAAAGCAATGTAACAAATGAATAGCACAGGCAGTTAAGTGCCATAAGAGTTCCAAGAAGAGAGTCCTCAGTGGAATAGAATGGTCAAAGAAGTTGGCTTGGGTAGGGCTCAGAAAGAAATGGGAAGGGGAAAAAAAGAACATACCAAACTAGTGAAATAGCACCACTAAAGCCAAGAAGGCAAAAGCCATGTTCAAAGGATAGTAAGCAAACAAAGTAGACACTGTGGAGAATTTTATGTAGAGAAATGGAAAAAGATGGCAGGAGAAATGGGTTGGAGACAAATTACAGAGCCTAACAAATCTCCCATCACAGTGTATTCCATGTATCAGACACTCAAACTTTTTAAAAATAAATTGTAAATAAAGGTCTTGGATGCCAGACAAATAAATTTGTATTTTCCCTGGTAAACAACAGGAAACCACTGAGGTTTCTGGATAAGAGAATGACTTACATAAAACAGAATTGACAGCAGTAAACAAGATAAAACTGAAATCAAAGAACCCCAGATTTGAGGTGGGAAAAGTGCAGACAAGAAAGGAGATATGAAAATTAAAAGGAATGGGTGGGGATATAAAAAGTATTACAAAGAAAGAACTGACAAAACTAGGTAATTAGTTTTTCTTTTTCATGAGGTGGAATTAAAGCGTCTGGGTGACAATGAGAACTCACTCAGAAATTATCTACTGAATTTCTATTATGCCAATCACTGAGCTAGCTGGTAGCAATAAAATAGTGATCGTGACAATGAACTATCTCAGTGAGGCTTTAAGACTAACAGGACACAGGGAAGTAACTATTAGTTATAACAGTGTGATAAATGCTTTGGATGAGAAAAGTAAGGCACACAGGAAAAGTACACAGCCCCAAACTGAGATCGGGACAGGAAACTGATTTTGAGAAGGAAATCAAATGGGGAATGCGGTGCAGTAAAAGTAGAAAAGTGAAAGTACACATATACATTAAGTCCCTTCCTTAAATCACTCCATTAAATATAAGGGATTCAAATTAGGCTACCGAAATCAATAAATATGGTCCCCAATTTAAGACCTCCAGAAATTTACTTCTATAATAATATGATGGGTCGAAACTCCAAATTTCTATTTTGAGGAACTATGTTACAAGGTGAAACTGCATTCTCAAAAAATCACCAATGTACAAAGGGCATTAGAGAATTTTATGAGAGATGGAAGTACTCTGAATTTTAATTGTGATTACATGACTGTACATTCATCAAAACTAACAGAAGTGTACACCTACAAAGGGTGAATTTTACTATATGTAAATTATACCTTAACAAACGTGATATAAAAAGATCATCAGGGGCCGGTCCAGTGGCTCAGGCGGTTGGAGCTCCGGGCTCCTAACGCCAAGATCTGCCGGTTCGATTCCCACATGGGCCAGTGGGCTCCCAACCACAAGGTTGCCAGTTCAATTCCTCAAACCCCGCAAGGGATGGTGGGCTCTGGCCCCTGCAACTAAGATTGAACATGGCGCCTTGAGCTGAGCTGCCGCTGAGCTCCCAGATGGCTCAGTTGGTTGGAGTGCGTCCTCTCAACCACAAGGTTGCCGGTTCGACTCCCGCAACGGATGGTGGGCTGCGCCCCCTGCAACTAGCAACGGCAACTGGACCTGGAGCTGAGCTGCGCCCTCCACAACTAAGATTGAAAGGACAACAGCTTGACTTGGAAAACGTCCTGGAAGTACACACTGTTCCCCAATAAAGTCCTGTTCCCCTCCCACAATGAAATCTAAAAAAAAAAAACAGGATAATTAAAGAAAAAAAGATCATCAATGACTTATTACTTGCTAAATTCAATGGCAACTATTCAAAGGCAATTCAACACTTACTTAATGTTATATTAGGAACAAAGTATATGCCGATATCACCTTTACTACTTACACTATTGTACAAATATGCTATAAATACACATACTTTGTTAAGAAATATGTAATTTTGATTTTAATGGAACTCCACACATTTCATCCTGAATTTGAGAAACAAGTCTTGCTGCTCAGGCTTAGGATCTAACTGGAGGTCCCAGTTCACATAGTGTCATCTTTTTTAAAAAATTATTTTATTGGGGAACAGTGTGTTTTTTCCAGGACCCATCAGCTCTATCATCATTTTAACAAATTTAAAATCTAAATCATATTCCTCCTTAAACCAATTCTCCTTCAGACTCTCACTTCTGTATCTCAAGATCTGTTACCTTTGATATTTGGAATCTTTCTGGTGCCTCTTCCCAGCATCAGTTCTACCTGTCCTGGGAAATAAAACTGTCCCTTCAAAGGCTTCCATACTAAGCTCTGCTCCCTCTAATTTGTCCTATACACCAGTGCCAGATCAATCATATATTCTTTTATTATGTAACCTCAGATCAAAACCATTGGCTATTTCCATGGACTGTAAGATAAAATGCAAACATCGCTGAACAGCTTCCAAATCCTTCATAATTTGACCTAATCCTGTATCTACAACTTTTTCTAGAGTGTTTAAAATGAACGGACTTAAAAATTACAGAAAGGTGGGCCGGCCCAGTGGCTCAGGCAGTTGGAGCTACATGCTCCTAACTCCGAAGGCTGCCGGTTCGATTCCCTCATTGGCCAGTGGGCTCTCAACCACAAGGTTGCCGGTTCAACTCATCGAGTCCTGCAAGGGATGGTGGGCAGTGCCCCTTGAAACTAAGATTGAACACGGCACATTGAGCTGAGCTGCCGCTGAGCTCCCGGATGGCTCAGTTGGTTGGAGCGCGTTATTGGAGCGTGTTATCTCAACCACAAGGTTGCAGGTTCGACTCCCGCAAGGGATGGTGGGCTGTGTCCCCTGCAACTAGCAATGGCAACTGGACCTGGAGCTGAGCTGCGCCCTCCACAAGTAAGACTGAAAGGACAACAACTTGAATCTGAACGGCACCCTCCACATCTAAGACTGAAAGGACAACAACTTGACTTGGAAAATAAAAAGTCCTAGAAGTACACGCTGTTCCCCAATAAAGTCCTGTTCCCCTTCCCCAATAAAATCTTTAAAAAAAAATTACAGAAAGGAAAGGATATTAGGAAAGGGGATAAGGAGATAAAACACTAAAAGTTTCAAAACTTGAAGTACAAGGCATATGCTGTTGTAAGGAATAGACAAATTTCACTGGCATAGGAAGAAATAATTGGAAGTGAGGCTGGAAAAGTAGGCTGGACCCACACTTGTAAGACTTAGGTGCTAAACGGAGGCTTTCAGTAGGCATCAACAGAAGTCGTCATGGATTTTTTTTTTTGAACAGAGGAATAACGTAACAAAAGTGATGCTCAAGGAAAATTATTCTGGGGCTGGAAAATAGATGTAATGGTGTCGGGGGGGGTTGAAATAGAAAATAGGGGCAAAGGAAGATGACAGCCACGGTACATAGTCTAAGCATAGTCAAAAGGATTTGAATACTGGCAGGAAGGTTAGGAAATAAAGAGAAACTATTCGTTCTCAGCTACTGCTGGTATACATACAGGAACCTCAAAAATAATCAATCAGACACCTGTTAGGTGTCCCATCAGGTACCAAGCCGGGAAGGTGGGGGTGGGGAGGGTGGTTATAAAATGCACATAGTATTTGAATAATTTCGGTTAATTTTAATCCATCTGGCCATCAATGCCCTGGGTAATTCAAAAGCATCCCCAAATTCCTTTACATTTAAATGAACTTCTGGCAGAAAGACGACTTGAATTATAACTGCTTACTTGGGTTATTAGTATTACTTGTGTTCCTAAAAAAAGACTACTAGATAAGCATTTAGAAGAAAGGTACCAAAAACAGAGGAAGAGGATCTGGGATTAAAAATTGCCCTACTGTCTGAAAACGCCAAGATTTGCTGCAGATTTCCATTATTTGATCTAGTAATACCTTCACACAAATATTGTGAAACTTGTAACAATAATTACGTCATTTAATTAAGAAAATGATACACCAAATTTCACACAACAATTAGAATTCGTATTAGAAGTATGAAAGTCTTAATTATAGCAGTTAGCACTGTCTTACACATACGTGATTTAAATCTGCTTTCATTAAATATGTTAACTTGGACTGAATAAGTTAATTCATAGAACAGTTTTATTACTGTTACTAAATAATATCTATACTTTATATAGATGTTAAACAGAACAGGAAATTTAACTTCACTCTCTAAAAATAGATTTTTGCTCAAGATTTAGTTGGAGAAACAACCAAGGAGTAAACCAATTCCCTCCAAAGAGGCCAGTATTTGTTTCATTTCCAATGAAATTTATAGCTCATTTAATTCATCAGATTTTTTTTCAAGGAGCATGACTATTTAAAACATCTCTTCAGGTACGTGCTTGAGGTTACAAGAGATTATGTGGGAAGTAATCAGACGCAGTAATTCACAAGTGTACCAGGACACACATGAAAACCCGTCTTTATTGAAAAATGAGACTTCTGACAAAAGATTCAATAGAGATGCCTCATTATACTATCAGAAGTAGTTAGTGAAAACAAAGTTCAAAAACAATCATTTAAAAATAAGGCATTTTGTGGATATTAAGATGGAGGGTATGTATGTGTCAAAGTCTCCTGCTTCCCACTAGCTTAAGGTCAACATGTCCAAACACCCAGTTTTAACATTGAAACACTACCGATCAACAAAGAGGAGATTAAGTCCCTGAGAATAGTTATTTATTAGGGTTTTACACGTGTCAAGTTCGTGTTTGCAAACACTTTGACAATTTATTGGTAGCTTACTCCAGGTTTGGTTTTGGTTTTTAATTTTCTTACTGACTTGAAATCTAAGACTGATTCAGTTTTTTTTTAATGGAAATAGTAACAACTTGGTAACACAAGCTAAGTTTACTTCTGCTTGTACACGAGATCCATCCGGCTACCTATAGGAGGGCAGACACTG
Source organism: Rhinolophus hipposideros (assembly GCF_964194185.1). Classification (NCBI taxonomy): domain Eukaryota; kingdom Metazoa; phylum Chordata; class Mammalia; order Chiroptera; family Rhinolophidae; genus Rhinolophus; species Rhinolophus hipposideros. The sequence goes on from NC_138065.1 coordinate 11,095,103, forward strand.
GAAGTGAGGAGTTAAAGTCCAGAGATACAAATTAGAGGAGATGTTTACACACAATAAAAAGACCTTATCTTGTGTTGATCAAAGCCACTACCCATGGCAGTATTTCAGTTGCAGAAGAGGGAATATAACCAGTCACCAATAAGTACTACCATGTGTCCCTGAAAATAAGACCTAGCCGGACAATCAGCTCTAATGCATCTTTTGGAGCAAAAATTAGTGTAATACCCGGTCTTATATAAGACCCGGTCTTATTTTACTCGGGTCTTATATTAATTTTTGCTCCAAAATCAGCTCTAATGCGTCTTTTGGAGCTTAAATTAATATAAGATCTGGTCTTATATTCTATACAACCTGGTCTTATAGTAAAATAAGCCTGGGTCTCATATTAATTTTAGCTCCAAAAGACGCATTAGAGCTGATTGTCTAGCTAGGTCTTATTTTCAGGAAAACAGAGTATGTCGGTGTCCTCACTGGGGCATCCAACCACCCAGGCAGGGCTAACAACCTGGAATATCATGACTGTTTATCACCATGACAGTTATTGCTGAGATGAGGGCTGCAGTTTTCCTGTACAGTTAACGATTCAGCAAATAATGCAAAATAACGGGTGGCTTTTGGAACCAAAAAAGAGAAGACCTTCTTTTGGACTAAAAGATCTGACATTTGCCTCAAAAGGAAACTAAAACTCCAAAGATACTGAGACCATATACTATGATGAAAACTATCAGCTCCATAACCAGCAAGACAGAATGTTACAGTTATCAAGATTCCCCCAAATGTTCCTTTTTTTGTGTGTGTGTGACCAAGTAATCCCATGTCTAGGAATGCCCTAGCCAAAATAATTTAAAGGAGTAAAAGAAAAAGAAAAGCAATTATTACAATTGCTTCTGGGTGGAAAATGATTAGTAGTCATTGTTTGCCCTGATTCTTTATACTCTATGGAAATTTTGAATACAGAATTGTGGCAGGGCTGTGATTCCAATTTAAGACTAAACCAAAATGCAGGCTCTTGACTCTGTAATATAAGGAGAGGTTTGCCAACCCCACAAAAGGATTGCCACTCAGGAAAAATGAAGCTGACTTACATTGCAGTCCTTACAAAGAATCTCCCAATACAGGGCACTCTCTCAATTAATTTATTTTGAACAACAAAATACCGTTACAGAAAGCAATCTGGTAAGAAGGCAGATGGCGAAAGGCTAACCTTCAGGCAAGACAAGTGGAACTGCCTGAAGAAATGTGATGATAAAAAAGAGGGCAAGGAACCCGGATACCTTCCTTATACTTTCCTGTCAGTTACATTAGGCAGAATCCATTTAATGGGCGTGGTTTGAGGCAAAGCTCTTACAATGAGCCTTGCGATTCTGTTCTTTTGAGTCGTATAAGAGGGTAAGGGGAAAACGTCACTGAGTTAGGTTAGCACTGATAATTCCTCTCATCAGTTTGGTATAATTTAGTAAAGAATTGGTTAATCCAGTGACACTGACCTACTGTATAATGGGAAATGGCAAGCGGTGGGGTGCGCCCATCAGGGAGAGGGTACTGAGACTAAACAGCCGGGAGACAGTGTACAGACACAGGAAAATAATACCAAAGAATAAAAATGAGAATGGGATAGGGGAAAATAGTGGAAGAAAGGGAGTTCCCAAATGGTAATTCCACTTTTTAATCTTACCTATGTCCAGCCCTAAACTCTATCTCTCCCTAACACCCATAATGATGTCATTTAAGTCTTAGCCCAGACATTCCATTTGGTTTTGACCAAACTGGTACTGATTATGACCAAACTAGCCAGCATTCCTGTGTTAAGTATAAAAATTTCAGGAATATTTCACAGAGAAAAATCAAAGATACCAAAGGAAAAAATTCATTTTTGATAACTGTATACTTCATAAAACTATGTACCTATTCAGTGTATGGGGAACTACATAAGGAACAATGACACATCTCTCTCCCTTACTGGGCTTTGTTTCCAAAGCTTAAACTTAAAAAAAAAAAAGAAAGACACATAACTTTCTTAATTCAACTGGTCAAAGTCATTTTGTGTTTGTGTTATGTTTTTCAAAAGAGAAGGTTTTGAAAAGTCAACTCCTAGTTATATTCCAAATAATTTCAAATGGTCACATTTTGGCTTCTTTTCCCTGTATACTTTTCTAATTCTTCCTAACAAGGAACTCAATTCCACTTTTTTTTTCCTTGTCAAATCTGGGACAGTACGTTGTATTCCTCTTGACCTTTTCCACCAAGGTGAAGCTCTTCTCCAGTCAAAAGTACAGACTGCCTTCCAGTCTAAAAAGTTGTGTTATTGATTAATGTAAATTTGAACATTTTTCTCAGCATTGGCAACAGCGCAATTTTATCACTATGGCCTGCTTGATGGAGTCTAACTTTCTGGACTAAGCTATAAAATTAATAATGTATAATGGCAAAGTACAGAACTATTTAAGTACCCTGGGGTTGCAAAGAACAGAAATTAAAAAAACATTGTAATACACTAATACCAGAGAAATCTCCAAAGGAGGTAAGTTTAGGACTGGGTTTTGAAGAAGTATGACACATACTTTAGTTTGGCTCTAATGGAGTATACATATTGGGTAATAATGATAAATGAGTTTGGAAAGAGTTGCTGGAGGATATTAAACATTAGAACAGAGAATAACCATAGCAAAGAAAACATCGGGTTAATTTCCTTAAAAATCCAAATGATCATAAGGCAGTAATGAAAAGGTTTATTTTACAGGAAAGCAGGAAAATAATATCAATGTAAGACAACTAGTTCGACTTTTAAAAACAAACATGCCTCATATTTCTGTACCAACTTAAATCATTATTAACTTCCAAGTTTCATACTGCCATAACTGACAACCTGGCTAGTTGATTCCACCGGATTGAAAACTAAAATGGCATTTTCATGCTTTAGAAAACAAGGTGCTCACACAAAGCAGATGAAAAATCTGCAACCTTTATCCATGTGCATATAATTTTACACAGAGGACGAGGTTTCTTTTTACCGAGGTTGAATAAGCTTCTCTACCTTCTTGAACTTCAGTTTTTATTACGTTTTTAAAGAAACATACAGCTAAAAGATGGAAAGACATTTTCGAAAGCTGAAATAAAAGTCAAAGGTTAAATTCCTTGAAAGAAAGGAAATGAATCATTCCCTTTTGCACCTCAGCCTGGCACAGGCTCAGTGCATAGTAGGCACGCAAGGAACATTGTTAATTAATGGCAAAAGGCCTTGCCAACAAAAGGATTAATGCTTGGACAAACCCCAAGCTACATTCCTGGACCAAATATCTGAAAATGTCCTCCATCTACAACATTATATTGTACTTTTCAACAAGTCCTATGTGCTAAGCTAACTTTGTGATCCAATCAAATGCAACAGTAGTGCTATATCCTTTGTATTCTGTCTTTAAAATTTGGGTCCGAGAGATTTTTAGCACAGAAACCAGTAGGCAGCAAAACTTGTCCAGTTTCCAAAATTCACTTCTAATGTATAAGTTAAAATAGAATCAAGTTGGGGTCCTAAGCTAATGATAACCTCATGCTAATCCTAGATTCATCAAAAATTATCTGCATGACTTTGAGTATATCACTTTTCACCAAGCCTCAGTTTTCTCATCTGTAAAATGAGAAAAATGGGCATTTCAAAGCCTTCCTTGGGGAAGTGTACTGATGACCGCAATTTACTTTGAAATGCATAAAAAATAGCATAGAATGATGGATGGATAGAGAGATAATAAAGCAAGTAGACTAAAAACATTAAGAAAATAATCTAGGTGGTTGATATACTTCTACCACAGAAAAAAAAACACCTAATCAATCCTCCCAAACTCCCATCTTTCCTTTTCCTGGTATCACCCAGTTGCTCAAAGAAAAAAAAAAGTAGATTTCTCTTCTTCCCTCACCTGCAATCAATCAGCAAGCCTTGTAAATTCTTCTTTCAAAGCATCTCAAATCCATTCATTTCATTTCACTGCCACAATTGTATGGCAGGCCAAGCCATCATTATCTTTCACCTGAACTAAAAGGTCTCCCTTCTTCCACTCCTGCTCCCCTCCCAAATCATAAACAATGACTTTTTGAAATGTATACAAGACAATCATCGTCCAAGTTTACAATTCCCAGTGACACTAAGAATAGGTAACATCCAGGCCCTGACCGGCCCCGCCTACTTCTTTCATCTCATCCCCATTACTCTCACCCTCTCATTTGCTAGGTGCCAACCACACTTTCTCTTCCTTTCTAGTCTTATAGCATGCCAAAGCTCTGCTATTAAGGCCTTTGTACTTTACAATTCCCTTTGGCTGGGATTTTTCCTCAAAATTTTCACACGGCAGACTCCTTCCTTCTTCTAGTCATTCAACTTGCAGCTTCCTGCCCCCTCCTCCGGAAGCCCTGCCTGACTACCCGTCTACACAAGAGACTATCTCATCAGGCTGATCGATTCTTCTCGGAGCAGCAGAATACACTGCATACGAGCACAGACAGACTCTTCAGTCACACTGCCTGGATTCAGGGTCCAGCCTCAGTACTCTCCTACTGCGTGACCTTGGGCAAGTGACTTAGCTTTCCTGTGCCTTGGTTTTCTCATACATAAAAAGAAGACACTACTGCTTCACAGGGTCAGTGTGAGATTAAATATGAAGGAGAATGCTTAAGAGGAATGCCTGACACATAATAAGGGCCATTTAAGTCTTTGCTACCATTATTATTATGGCATTAGCTTATATTTTCTTTTTTATTTTCTATTGCCCAACTGGAATGTTAACTTCGTAAGAGATCTTGTTTGCTGTGTTTATTGCTATATCCCCAATGCATAGAACATTATCAAGCACTTGGCAAAAAGCACAATAAATATCTGCTGAATGAAAACAATTATGTTCTTATATATGATTGTGGTAGCTTCATTTGCCCTCAGTAAACATTTACTTACAGCGTAGCATTTTTCCTTTTGCTTAAGTTCCAGAAATTATTGGGAAGAAATAAAGCCAGGAAGCAATATAAACACTGTGATCTTAAGAGTCCATTAATTTCTTAATTTGTGATTTTAAAAAATTCCTTTCTCATTTAAAAAACCCCAAAATAATTTTTAAAAATCAAGTCGTTTAAAACAAATCAGTCAGTCTCCTTTTCTTTCTTACCTTAGCATTAATAAATACTTAGCTCTCACTTGCTCATTTCATACCAAAAGTATAATGTTTATCAGATATCGTTCTTAGTCTGTTTAGCAAGAATTTTAAAAGATTATTTTAAAATGGCAGTGGTTGAAGAATGACAAATTCACTACCTTAATGAATCCACTTCTTCAGTCTGTGACCTCTTTGGTCACACAGGCCCCTGCACCTAAAAAGGTCCACTTAAAGGCATAAATTACATTGGAGTGATGGTGTTGAGTAGGGGGCATGGGCAGGAAAACCATTATAACAAAGCGACTTATCTTCTGGGGATGAACAGACAACTGAGTATACAGATATCTAATTATAATGTTGTACTCCTGAAATTTATATAATGTTAAACCAATGTTGTTACCTCCATAAAAAATAAAGTTAAAAACAGGTAAGGTAAAAAAATTAACAAAATGAAATAAAAGTTAAAAAAAAGAGAGACTTATCACCTACTCTATAATATTGGAGCCCCAGAGCCTTAGGGGATTTATATAGTAATAAGCTTTTGTTATCTATCATAGTAATTGCTGAAAGAATAAAAAATATTTGCTTACCCATAGCATATTAATCCACAATTTAATATGCTGTAAACAAGGTGGTAATTTTAATGCACTGAAATGTTTCTTAATAACAACATAGATATATGTATCGTTACAAAATATATATTAGTTTCCTACAGTGGCTGTAACAAAATATCACAAACTGAGTGGCTTAAAACAACAGAAATGTATTCTCTCTCAGTTCTGGAGGCCAGAAATCGGAAATGAAGGTGTCAGCAGAGCCCAGCTCCCTCTGAGACTCAGAGAATCCCTTTGCCTACCCAGCTTCCGCTGCTGGCTGTCAATCCCTGGCATTCTTGGCTTGTACCTGCAGCACTTCCGTCTGCCTGTGCAGTCACATGGTACTCTCCCTCATGCTCTCTTCTCTTCCTAAGGGTCCACGCTACCCAGGACGACTTCATCTTAATGAAGTCTGCAATGACCTGTTTCCAAACGGCGGTACCGTGGAGTTAGGACTTCAACATACCTTTAGGGGACACACAGTACAACCGATAACATATACCTACGTATACACTGCATTATTACCTGAAGTTATCCACGTTTCAATTTGTCAAGCTACTGTTTGTCTTTAAGGTAGACACAAGGATATTTCTGAAGTTTGATACTTAATAAGAAGGGCCATACTCATTTCTGCTCCCAGTTCTCTAGGACTGTGTTATCTCTATGGTTGAATTAACAGCTTTAAAATTATGAGAAATATAATTAGATCAGTGATCTAAAATAGTAAATATTCTGAACCTGTTACAAACAAGTAATGATGTTTTTCTTTTTTTTCTTTCCTTCCTTCCCTTCCTTCCCTTCCTTCCTTCCTTCCTTCCTTCCTTCCTTCCTTCCTTCCTTCCTTCCTTCCTTTGCCCATTTTAAAGCAGTAGGGAAAAATATCCCACCTAATTTACTTACATCTGATGCTGTTTTAGGAACCCTATGCGATATGGAGTATTATATCCACTTTATAGATAAGGACTTTGAGGCTTAGCACACTAAGTAATTTGTCCAAGGTTACACAGCTGACAAGTGGCAGAACTGACATTATAGCACAGACTGGTCTGATTCCAAACCCACGTTTTAAATCATACAACTAAACTGTGCTTTGCCCAAGTTTGATGTAAAATTCCATTCAACTTTCATAAAAATCTATTGAGAATCATTTGGCCAAAAGATGGGTTGGAAGTTGTATTACTAATGTCATCTCTACTAACATAATAAAGACAATTAATTCTAAACAGTGATATGTAAAGTAAAATTCCATGTAATAAATTTTGTGTTTCTATTTAGTTACATTATTTAAGAAAAACAAACAAACGAAAAGAGGTACTCTCATTCCCCCCCAGTGAAAAGATTCCTGCTACAACCTGAGGTCAAAACTCTGGGCAAGAAAGGGAGGTGGCCAAATGGTACAGGTGGACTATGCTCTAGAACATCTGTCCTTTCAGGAGCCATCACCCTGGGCAGTAAACTTTTTTTTTTTAATTTTTAATTCTTATTTTTCAATTACAGCTGACATTCAATATTATATTAGTTTCAGGTGTACCACACAGTGATTAAACATTTCTATAACATACACAGTGATTCCCCCCAAAAGTTATGACGTGATTGACTATATTCCCTATGCTGTATGTTACACCACCAAGACTTTTCTAGCTGTAAACATGAATAGCTCGGTGAGGTTGTCCCACTGCTTAAAGAGAGGGGGCTCCACATAAGCACAAAGAAGAAATTCTGATCATATCCCCTCATCTGGTCAGGTCCTAAAATTTAGAAAATGACCACAGAAGAGCTGTGAGCTTTTAATAATGTTTGCACAGATGCTTCTTTAATTACCACCAGTGTCAGTAATGGAGAAAAATCGCATCTTAGGAGGTGAAAAGAAAAGTTTACTAACTACAGAGAACAACAAAAATTATACATATTCTCATTTACGGTTTTTGGCAATGGTAAAATATTCTATGTTGTTGTTTATAAAAAGAGGTTCCTTAATTCATTAAAGGTGTTGATGAAATTCTCAGATGCATTATAATTCTTTGACAGTGGATAAATGTGCCACAATTAGACAATTTTTTATTCTTTCACTTAGAAAGACATTATCCTAAAAAATTATCTATTGGCCTTTCAAAGATTCATTTCCAATCACTTTTTTAAATGACTTTTAAAAAGATAAGAGTTTTGTTGACTAAATGCAGTCCTGCTTAAACCTCTAAAACAAACATATCAAATAAACAGTAAAATACCATCTATCTAGAGACCAGGTTTCTGGAATATTTCCAAGTCCAGAAATAGAAAACAGATACACGCACATGTTCCAGGGGTGGAGGGCCGTTCCTGAATATGCAAGCAAGGACAAACAGGAGAAAAATAGAAGACCAGCACCCTCGGTTTACACCCGACCCTACCCCCACCCGCGATTTGGACAATCCACCCGGGAAAAGTTATGGAGCTCCGCAATTGGCTGGCAGGATCTACACGAGGCCAGTTTTTTTTCCTTTGGAAAGCAGAGACGCGTGAGAGAAGCAATCGGCATAAAGAGAAAACAAAAGTGGCGAGATGAGCAGAGAGAGCAGCGGATCAAAGGCTGCGATGATATGCAGACACAGACAGGAGGGCAGGTCCTACAGGCACAGAGGCAGGAGCCACAGGAGGAAAGAAAAAGATACCAGCTATGCCCCAGGATTGTATCCTTGAGGCTTCCGGAATTTACACAGTAACAAGCCCCTCCGCCTTCCAGCAGCTACAATAGTCTGTGCGAGGTTTCTGTAGGAAAAATACCACAGAATACAAAATACATACGTATGTATGTATATAAATACACACATAACTAGATATTTGTAATGGTCATCCTTTAATAGAGATTTCAATTTTATTCTAATGGAAAATGTACTGGGGGAGGGGTGTGGACCATAAACTACCAGGCCTTCTGTGGGAATTCTCATCTATCACACTTCTCCCTCCCTTCTTTACCATCTTGACGGTCTTTACCAGAAAATCTGAATGCAAATTTTTAACACAGTCTCCTCTTCATGAGAAAAAGGCACAAGAAGTAAATAAAATTCCAGTGTTATGGTTGAAAAACACACAGAAACGCACAGTTTCATGTAATTCCAAGCACGGGGTAATAAAATAAGGCTGAATCTCTTGGAGACTAGAGCTGGAGGATAATTCCAGAAGGATTCTGGACCTTGGGAAAAGGAGTTTGTGGCCCTTCCCTCCACTGTTCTGCTATTAACACCATGTAGCCTTACATCCAGCGTCAGTTTTTCTGCTTACTCATAGTTTCTTCTCCCTTAATTTTCCTTTGTACATGGTGCAGCATGGCCTTTCCAACCTGGACTCTTGCTCCCACCCCCACAGTCAGTGGCGTATTTGGTAAATGCCAACAATTCCCACAATAGCCATGACAACAGTGAAAACAGAGCTGGGAAGATACGTGCAGTAGCAAACCACTACATAGTATTTGTACCGTACAGATATAATAGATGTAAAGAAACCTGAGAACATAAAGAGTAAAATGTAGTGAAGTTAGGAAATGACATAAAGTTGAAATCACAGAAACAGAACAAAATGATGGGGAGGGGTGCGGAGAGGTTGGTAAAAAGGTGCAAACTTTCAGTTATAAGATGAATAAGGCCAGAGGATCTACTGTATGACGTGATAGCCAATGATGGGCCACATACATGTGTATAATGACGGTCCCGTAAGATTACAATGGAGCTGAATTTCCTGTAAGAAATGAAGGACATGTGGTTCAGGAGTAACTTTTTTTTTTTCTCTGATGGGAGCAATATCCCTGGGACTTGGCATTCCCTGTCATTCACAGCACCTCAATTTTGAGTTGCACACAGCAAAAGAAATCATCAACGCAACAAAAAGGCAACCTACCAAATAGGAAAAGATATTTGCAAATCATATACGCAATAAGGGGTTAATACCCGAAATATATAAAGAACTCAGACATCTCAACAATAAAAACCAAATAACCCAGGGGCCGGCCCGGTGGCTCAGGCGGTTAGAGCTCCATGCTCCTAACTCCGAAGACTGCCGGTTCGATTTCCGGGCCAGTGGGCTCTTAACCACAAGGGTGTCAGTTCAATTCCTCAAGTCCCGCAAGGGATGGTGGGCAGTGCCCCTTGCAACTAAGATTGAACAGGGCATCTTGAGCTGAGCTGCCTCTGAGCTCCCGGATGGCTCAGTTGGTTGGAGCAACCACAAGGTTGCCGGTTGGACTCCCACAAGGGATGGTGGGCTGCACCCCCTGCAACTAGCAACCGCAACTGGACCTGGAGCTGAGCTGTGCCCTCCACAACTAAGACTGAAAGGACAACAACTTGACTTGGAAAAGAGTCCGGGAAGTACACGCTGTTCCCCAATAAAGTCCTGTTCCCCTTCCCCAATAAAATCTTTAAAAAAAACATACAAAAAAACCCAAACAACCCAATTAAAAAATAGGCAGAGGATGTGAATAGACATTTTTCCAAAGAAGACATACAAATGGCCAACAGTCACATGAAAGATGTTCCACATCACTAATTATTTGGGAAATGCAAATCAAAACTGCAGTGAGCACCTCACATCTGTTAGAATGGCCATCATCACAAAAGACAAGAAACAAGTGTTAAAACATGGGAAAAAAGGAACCCTCTACATTGTTGGTGGGAATGTAAATTGGGACAGACACTATGGAAAACAGTATGAAGTTCCTCAAAAAATTAGATTACAACTACCATACAACCCATCAATTCCACTTCTGGGTATTTACCCAAAGAATAAGAAAACACTAATTCAAAAAGATACAAGTCCCGGTATGTTCACTGCAGCATTGTTTATAATAGCCAAGATATGGAAACAACCTGTGTCCATCGGCAGATAAAAAGACAAAGAGGTGGTACATATGTACAATGGGCTACTGCTCAGCCATAAAGAAAGGGGAAATCCTGCTGTTTCAGACCATGTGGATGAACCTTAACAGTATTACGCTAAGTGAAATAAGTCAGACGAACAAAGACAAATATCGTATGATCACACGCTTATGTGGACTACAAAACAAAAAAAACAAATGAACAAACAAAAGCAAACTCATAGAGGCAAATAACAGATTGGTGGTTACTAGAGGGGAAAGGCAGGTGGATGGAGGGTGAAATGGGTAAAGGGGGTCAATTGCATGGTGACGGATGGAAACTAGACTTTTGGTGGTGAGTACAGTGTAGAATATTCAGATGTTAAATTATAAAATTGCACACGTGAAACTTATATAATGCTCTAAACCAATGTTGGATGGATGGAAAGATGATAGATAATTTTGAGTGTAGATAGACAGATAGATAGCACATATTACGTCTCAATCAGTCAGGCGCTGACCTGTTTTGCACAGAGGAGCCTATCCCCCCAGCACGACATATTCAGAGGGTGCTACAGCCCTCCCAGATCTAGCTTGATGGTCTGCAGAGGACAGTGCTGTAAATTCTTTGCTGAGGACCTAAGATCCTGTACAAGGACACAGGTCCACAGGAGCGACCTTTACAAGAGATAAGTGCCACGGCCACTGCAGTAAAAGCTCTCTGTGGTAGGGTGGAGCCAGCCTATCCTTGTACTTTGGAAATATTATCAGGTTGTAATGATGTAAGGCAGAGATAAGTTTTATTTCTTCCAACAATTCAATGCTAGAGAGAGCTCTTTGTGCCAGATAAGGTCAATGGAACCAAAAAAAAATTTTTTTCCAAAGTCGAAATATTGAGTGCTTAGTGCTACACCCTCTCCATATTAAACACCCTCTTATTTTTAGGAATACCACCAAGTTCCTGAATCTGACCAATGCTCCAACATGCCATAGCTCAAACCACATTGCCGTGACAATCCCGTGTTCCTTTATCTCTCCATCTTGACCCCTTCTTCCTTCTGATCCTGGGGCCCCCTCTCACCCCCTCCTGCCAGTCACTGTTATGGTGCTCTACGACTTTACGCATCCAGTTTCTCCTCGGTATTTCCAACCAATCCAGCCCACATCCCTGTTCAGGGAGCAGCACTGACAGCTTCGATGTTTTATTTCTGACCCTGGTGGAAGGAAGCAGGGGGAGGGGCTTGTGGGACAGTGTTTATAAAGTCTGCAGGAGCGTGCAGTCATGTCCTTCCCATCCACTCACCCTTCCCCCGCTTAACTGACTCACCCAGAGCAACTTCCGGTCCTGCCAGCTCTGTTCATGGTAAGTGCCCTGCACACGTGTACCACTGTCTATCTTTATACCGTCTCTTTACCATCCCTTTTCTATGTTCAGATATGTTTAGATACACAAATACTTACCGTTGTGTTACAGTAATCAGTGCAGTAACATGCTGTAAGGTTTGTAATCTAGGAGCAATGGGCTGTACCTACAGCCCGGGTGTGCAGGAGGCTGTACCATCTAGGTGTGTGTAAGTGCACTCGGATTGCACAATGAAGGAGACACCTAAAGACACATTTCTTACCACGTATCCCCATCAGTAAGCAATGCATGACTCTATACTATATAACTGAAATTTGCTGAGAGTAAAACTTAAGTGTTCTCACCAAAAAAAAAAGTAAATATGGGAAGTGATGGATATATTCATTGATGCAATTGTGGGACTCCTTTCACAAAGCATACATATATCAAATCATCACACTGTACACTTTCTATTACACTATTATTGATTATGCCTCAATAAAGCTGAAAACAATTAGAAAACAATTCTGAGTATTAAGTTTTTAGTATAATCGTAATATAATTTAATTATAACAAATTAATAGTTTATTAATACAATTATATTGATACAATATAATTTGCTTTTAATGTAATTTGTTTTTTATTACAACTTTATACAACTTAATTCTTGTTTTAAAGTCTGTGTTGGACAACTGACTTGCAAAATCCCTGGAAATTTAACCACCCATCTCATGAAAGAGTACCACGAACTCCGGTGCATCACTGCAAAACCTCTCAGATCAATCTCCTATTCCTAATTTCAAATTCTTTCCTTTTTGTCTTAGTTCAAATCCCCAGGAAAGAGTCTTAGGGCCCCATTCATCTTTTCAAGCCACAGAAATCATAGGTTGCTGACCAGCCTACAAATTAGTTACTTCCGTCGAGGTGCCGGCCCTGCCCTGGTGCGTGCAACTTGCAGGAGAGTTTAGGATCCAGTGATGGAAAACACAGACGTCCCAGCAGCAGAGACAGCAGCGAGGCCAGACACAGACCGACCTAGTATAAAAAGTCACTACCGATGTTAATAATCCGTCGGCTGTGATCACGCCAACTATAGCTCGTTGTAAAATGAGAAGCTCACAGAAATGACAATGAGTTGTCGAGAAAGGGCTCTATTATATTTAAAATGCCATATTTAATAAGATGGGTATGTGCAAAAGGTCAGCTGGCACTCAGCACCCACCTCCTTGTCCTGTGCCTTCCTGAAATGCAGAGGTTGGAAAACGAACAGCTGTGTTCTCCCGACTCCTTTACAGCTAGAATTCAGGATGCAAATTGATTCTATGGTTAACATGCAGGACACAAAATATGGATGGCAGAAGGGAAGCCCAGCCCCATCAACGTGTAGTTTTAGCTGCTTTCAGCTAGCAAAGAAGGTCAAGGACCTATCAGTGTCTAGTCTCCAGCTTGGAGGGTGCTGAGGAGACAGTGGGAGAAGCAGTGCCAGATTCCACTTCCGCATCTAGTCACTAGTTTATAGGCATCAAAGAGAAGTTGTCCCAGGCGTGCCCAGATGCTGCATGTCAAACTTCAAGCAGTTATCCTGGCGACAGCAATGACTGTTGTCATCTCCTTGATCACAACTACAGTGGCATTTTCTTGCCATGGTTTCGGCGGCAACCCTCTGATTATCAATTTCCTGACTGTGGCAGAGGTGGCAGCGCCTGTGGCAAGCTGTCCTCGGAAGCCCAGCCCTCCAAACCCTTGCAGAACTTTCCTAAGCAACCGATTCCCTCCATCATATCTCTTTCTGTTTCCTGCACTGCACCCTAACAGATACCGCAAAGGAGTATATGGTAGATTGATCACAGATTTTTTTTTCATGTCTACACTTAATGCTGTTCTTTCACAGATATACAAAGGGCCTAAGCAAGATGCCACCATTCCCACTAGTTTTACCTAACGAGAACTGCCACCTCCATCCCCTTTCTTCAGTTTTGCCTCACACAGGTGAATACCTTCTCCTCAGCTCTGGCCAGGTCTCCGTGGCCTGAGACACCTACCTGTCTGGTACCCAGCAGGAGAACAGTCTCTCCTTTCGGTCATGTCAGTTATGCCAACCATCACTACAGCCAGACAAGCTCGGGGACCCTGAGCCAAAAGTGGCCTTGAGTGTTCATCTACCACAGCCCTAAGCAGGCCCTGGCCCTAAAACTCATCTTGCCCCTTTTCATCCCTTAGTCAGTCAGGGGGGTGGGAGGAGAGCCGGCTTGAATTCAGACTGGCAGTGTCACCGCTGCAGAGAGGGGTAAGGACAGCAACTGCATCTCCATATGGCAGCAGCCATTCAGAAGGATTTTACCGAAAGTATTGTGCAGAATGTTTCTGATTGAAAAATTGTTTTTCAGAGCTAAAGTGACTAACGAGAACATGCAGCGGTGGTTGCACCAGCTAACAATTTTCTGACCATCTACATCTTAACCGTATTCTACAGCATCCGGGAAGGCTCAAAGGGCCCTGAAAACCTGTGACATACAACGATTAAAAGTTTTTCCTGTGCTCCCACCTCTGGGTGACCACTGCCTCCAATGATACATGTGGATGGTGATGGCCTCACAAACCAAGTCAGCGCGTTCCACCAGGTGCCAAAAGAACGCAGATTTCATGAAGAGACAGACACAGCTGACAGATGAACTCTTTTCTTCGCTGCTTACCTACAGAAGTTCTTATGCCAGAAACCAAAACAGTAAAAGGAACCTGAGTTCTACTCTCTGCTCTGCCAGCTTCATGCTATGACTGCCGAGCAGTTACCTGCCATGACCTAGCCTCAATTTACTTATCGGTAGACTAAAGGTGTTTGGTTGGATTGCTTTGGTTCCTTCCTGTTGAGTGACTGACCTGAAGCCCAACTGGAAAACTTAACAGCACAAACACTTAGAGAATAAGAGATGCCAACACCTCACACCTGCTTTAACTGCCTCTTTACAGAGCCATGCACCTGTGCTGTCCTTAAGACTGGAAGAAGAGAGAGCTACCTGAATACAAGTAGTTCTTCTATCCAGCTTGGTTAAATCTTATTTCAGCAAAGTATACTTTGAAAAGACTCGACATGCTTATAAATAATTCCTAATTCCAGCATATATTCATTCAGAACATTTTCTAACCTACCTGTCTCTAGGCAAACGTGCTAGCAAACACCTTCCTGGTGAGTGAATTACAGAGCAAGTGGGCAGGAGACATGGGGACAAGCTATTCTTCCCAATATCAAGTGTACAATTTTCACAAGTATATTTATCCTAAAAGTATCTAAATGTCACTG
The DNA here is from genome assembly GCF_964194185.1 of Rhinolophus hipposideros. NCBI lineage: Eukaryota > Metazoa > Chordata > Mammalia > Chiroptera > Rhinolophidae > Rhinolophus > Rhinolophus hipposideros. The sequence continues at coordinate 11,110,302 of NC_138065.1, forward strand.
CTGAAAATGTTGTCTTACAAAGGTAGCAAGAATTAATGCTAACTTTGTTTGATTAGTGATTCTTGGGAATAACTATTTTATCATGCAGTTTAGCTGTACAGATTAAACTGCAAGGCCTCAAACTTTGTTTAGAAATAGAACCACGCAATGGAGCTTTTATTTTAAGTACTTCCCAATGTTTTACTGCATTTAACACCCACTCAAACAATTAAGAATTGTGGGAGTTTTCCTTTTAATAGAGAAACAGGAAGTAAGATTTCTCAGACATGATATTCTATCTGGAAAGGGAGGAGGACTCAAAACTGTTTAGTTCCTGTGAGTCTGGGTGACCTTCGGCATATTTACCTTTTCGAACTTTGGTTTTCTCATGCATAAAAGGGAGGTGATAATACCAGACTCGTGGAGAAGAATGAATTTCTTTGCAGGAATGCATGTATACCAACATATACATCCTTATAAACCAAATGAGATGGGTGTATAACACCCTGACATATGGCAGCTACCGTGTTTCCCCGAAAATAAGACCTAGCCGGACTATCCGCTCTAATGCATCTTTTGGAGCAAAAATTAATGTAAGACCCAGTCTTATTTTAATATAAAAACAGATATAATATAATGTAATATAATATTATATATTATAATATAATATATATAATACCTGGTCTTATATTAATTTTTGCTCCAAAAGACGCATTAGAGATGATTGTCTGGCTAGGTCTTATTTTTTCGGGGAAATAGGGTAGTATTATTATGACAAGTCCCATGACAGAGTATTCCTATTAGACTTAGAACGAGGTTGTCAACTTAGAGTTGTCACCAAAGGGAGTTTGATGTGTCATTTCACTCATCAGCACTGCGTTGTGAGATAGCTCTAGTTAGCAAATCTAATTCTAGTCAAAAGGAATTAAATTTCTCATTAAATCAAACACTGATATTAGCGAACAGTATCCTTAGCTAAAATTAATAATATTTTGACAAAGCGTTCTGCCAAAAGCTACAGATGTGGGTTAAGATATAATTCTGTGAGTAAGGAAGATTGTATTATTTTAGCAGATTTCAGGGTTTAATCTGTCAATATACGGAATTAATATTAGAGAACTCTAGTCATAACAGGTTTCTGCAGAAGCAGTGATTTTCCAGATATGGTCTGAAGAAATCCCAAGAGAGACATAAACTAATCAAAAAATACAAAGTCCCTTCTATGATTCTTATTGGAAATCATATCTAATTCCATAAAAGTTCATTTTTATGCACAGTAAGTATATTTACCAATAACATACCAATCTTGAACATTCACTGAAGGTCCAACTACCAGACAGAATTTGGCCAAACTGCAGAACTCCTACTGTACATATCATTCATAAACTGAAGGTTGATGTTACAATGATTGTTTGTATGGCACCCAAGCTGAAGACATTAATACAGTAATTACAATATAAAAATAGCATGAAGATATTCAGGGTATGCACCCCTCTCTTTTAACCTTTACTCCAAGTAGCTCTGTTCCCCAGTGGAGGCAGGAAAAAAACACTTAACAAAGGTGGTCAAATTTTTATCCTACAATGTTTGCTGTATAACTTTTTGGATGATTAAACAGATATCACATTACACACTTAAGCAGTGTTTCCAAGTTAGGAGTCAGTGAAGTAGTTCCTTTCTGTATAACTTCTATGAGATCATGGTTAAAAGGTATTATTAGGGAGCCCTTAGAAATACAATAATAATGCAGTCTCAATTTACAGTTTAAAAGACCACTGTTTTAAAAGCAAAACATCTTGGAAAGTAAGTAGTTTAGAACTTCATTTTCAAAATAGTTCAATACTAAGTTTAAAAAATTTCATTAACTAGACTAATAATCATTTTCTCAAAGCCAAAGATTATTAAATTATCCTCCAAAATATTCTATCTACCTAAGAACAAGCAGAATTGATTTAGAGAATCTTATTTGTTATTTTTTTAAAAATCAAAGAAAGTTGAAGAAAACCTATAAGCAGTACTTTTAAATTGTGTACATTGAGGTGTTAACATCTCAATGTTTTAAAGAAACAATGTTCAGATAAAAGCAGTTTTTAGATTTATTTTTTTTAAAAACATCGAAAACGATAATATTTTAGTAAAATCAGTGCCTCGGTTTTGTTCTACAGCCAATATCTGATTTTTTTTTTATGATAGTTTTATGACAACTGTGTCCTGTTGTTTGCCTTCAAAGTAAGAGAGATTAAATGCTTTAAATGAGGCCGTTTCCTACAGTGCTGTCTCCCCAGCATCCCATCTTTTGAGGACCTCCCCCGCCCCTATCTTCTGGGGTTCTGGTATAGTTATTAATCATTGTGCTTTCTGTGCCCAGCTGCAGGAGTAGACATGTCACCAGGCCTGACCAGTCATAGTAGCCTACTGACCTCTCTCCACAACTGGGCACAGGGCCAGTGAAAGTCCCTGCATGAGATTTGTCATTGGATTCCAGAAAAAAAAGATGAGAAGCTTTGAAAGCTGTGTATGACTTGGGGATTCAAAGTCACCCTTCCTGTTACACTGAGAGCCAAACTAAGAAGGAAGCCCACCCAGAGGAAAAGAGAGTCACGTGCATTGAGAACACAAATCTAGTTGTTCCTGTCCTATGCCTGGGTTTTCGTGTATGTAAACCAATATGTTTCTTCTTAGCCTAAATTAATTTCTACAGTTTCTGTCACTTGCTACCGAATCCTTAAAAATATGTGAACTGGCACGTGAATTAGGAGTATTTTTCCCTTCCTGCTGAGATGTAAGCTACGTATCACAAGATACCTGTAGCAAACTGGATAACCCCAACCATCTCCAGGATGGCTCCATCAATGTGGATTTTTTAAAAGTAATTTTATTAGAGAAAAAAACAAAGCCAATTTAGTTTAATTCTATTTGATTAAGTTCAAAAAGAAAGCATATATTAATAAATACTTCTTTCCTCTCCCTTTTGGAGTATTTTCATTTCATAAAATTCTTTCTGTTAAATGTCATCATGTATAGTAAAATCCCATTTTTCAGTCACATGTAATTTCCAACCAGAACAACAACAAGATACAAGGTAGACTCTTACAAACTTTTATGATGCAAGAAAAATAATAATGTATTTAAAACTCCCTGAAAAAAAAAATAGCAAAGAGCCTAAGACGCCCAAAAGTTTTAATTAAGTAGATCAGTTACTGTTCATACTGCATACCTAAGACGAGAAGGGAAGCCTCTAAATAGAATAGATCGTAATTATTAAATGTGAAGCGAAATTTCTCCCCATAATTTTTAAACACCCTAAACTCCAAATAAATTGTAGCAGAAAAGTTTAACCCTCCATATTTCTTACTGAGTCTTATTTCTTACTGAGTCTCCAAAGGAATATCTCTAGCATAAGTATTAACAAAACAAAGTATCTTAAAATCTATGAGCATAGTCTCCTTTCTCAAGTATTTAGATAAGTCACAAGTCAATTGTGGTCTTCAAAATGTAGTCCATACTCCCCTAGCCATCCTGGGATGATTGTGTCGGGATACAAGTCCTGGGGTTGAGGGGAATGGAGATATAATGGTACCACCCTTTTTACTGGAAGTCAGTCAACCAAGAAAGAAGGCAAGGTTGAGGTGGAAACACATGTGCAGCTCTCTTCTTACTAAACTAGCAAACTGTGTGTTTCCCCATAAAATTGGCTAGGCTTCCAAAGCAATCCAAGAAAGCCTCTTAACAATAAAGCATACAACTGACGGTAATATTTCATCTACATTATGGGTTAAATAAAAATACTCATGGTATTACATTATGAGTTGAATAAGGTTGACGGTAGAAAAAGCATTAATCATCTTACCAATATTATTTATGGAAGAAAAACATTTCAAGTTCCAGTTTAAAAAAAAAAAGTAGAGGAGATAATTTATAATGGAACTACCTACACGTTTAAACACTTAACATGAATTTCCCTCTATTTTCCAATTATTCTATAATGTGGGTTTTGTGCTTTTATACAAAATAAAGCTATATACACACTAGACACACAAAACTATTGAAGCGGACTATACTGCAAACCATTCTGTACCGTGTCTTCTTGCCCTGTGTTTTCTCCTCCTCTCATCTTACCTACTATCCAGGGGATCCTAATTCCACTCAGCCAAAATGTATCCATCTTTCAAAGCCTGGCTGAGTTCAAAATTCTTCACCATTCCCTCCCCAACCAGCCAACTCAGAAAATAAGGGCAGGTGGCAAGGATCAGTAAGACATAAAAAAGAATGAAAGCAGTTTTTCACCCCATGTACATATTTTTAACTTCTACAAATTCACTATGCACTCCCTGATGAAGGTCATTTCATAGAATTAAAAGACAGGGTTGGTTTTGGTTTTGGTTTTGTATGGGGGAGGGGTGTGTGTTTGTTTGTTTGTTTGTTTGTTTGTTTGTTTTGGTAAAACAGATCTCTTTGACGCAAGCAAACTATTTCTTCTGGTGTTCAACCAAAACAGAGCAATAGGTTCCAACATGTGTAGAAAAGTGGCATGTAGGACTCATCCTAAAAATGGTACAATACAAACACAATGTATAAAGCACACTGCAAAATAAAGCACAAATTGTATTATAAACACATTGTAAATAAAATACAAATACAATGTATTTTAAGGGCAATTTAAATTTAAGGGCTTTCCAAAGGAGAATTTTGCTTATAGTTGGTTTCCCTCTTTTTGTAATGACTTGAGAACCAAATCCTCTGCAAGATGCAACTTCATCGCATTTATACAACTAAGGTTAACAAATTAGTGAGTCTAGCTTCCACCAAAATTCCTACTACAAATGACCTAAAAGAGTTTTATTTAAGAACTGGGAGAAAAGTGAAAACAGATAAAGCCCTGACTACAGGTATTTCTTACCAATGAATCATTAAGCTCCCACTAAATTGCGCACTTCTTGAAGACAGAAACTATTTCTGACTCATTTTTATATTTTATATTTTTGTATTGCCAGTGCTAACTCACAGAGCGGGTATACCACTGGGTGCCAGTAATAGAACTTTTTATTTTCTCTTTATAAAGCAAAACAAGCACCTTTCTTAGGAAAACATTCTGAATAATATTTGTTCAAGGGGAAGGAGAACAGGAAGTTGCCTCTCTTTCTCCACAAACAAGTCTCTCACAACACCAGCCTCCAAGCTACTGAGGATCTTACCCTGAGGAACAGTTATACATAAATTCCGGGCATTTGCTTTCTCCCCCAGAATGTATACTGCAAGGAAATTGTTTCTCAACATTTTAGAAAAGAAACAGAAATAATTATTTAATTAAAGGAAACACAGTTCTAGTCCTCAGTATCAAGATACTTATCCTTTGTCAACTCACAAACAACCAAACATTGATTTGGAAATTGGCAGAGTTTGAAATTGGTAGGTGCTACTGAAGTGGTTCATAAACATGAAATTATCCTACAACTCACTCCCAACATACTAAGTACCCACAAATATTACAAAGCTCTTAGGGTTTATATAGTAAAGACATTATATGAAACTATTCACCTGAGACGAAGATGCACTGAGCTCATAAATCAGATGTTTGAACACATGTTGGAGATTTGTTTTACCATCAATTTATATAAATTAGAGACCGGGCAGGGGGAACACTGAAATTTATCTCCCATAACAAGAGGTTTTATAAAATATATCTCAGGATCATATACAAAAAATAATATACGTTTACCAAGGAACATAGAGTAATGTTCCAAGAAACATTCAGTTTTAGCATTAAATGAATAAAATAAAAATGATCTGAAAGTTGAAAGGGCCAAATATGTAAAGTGTTTGTTCTGCCAGTATGGTATAAGCCCACTACTCAGATGAATTGCAGGTGTCAGTGGATAGAGTCCAGAAGTTGAACCTTGAGTGAAGACCAACATTAGACCCAATACAGAGCTACCAAAGCAGGAAAGTTTGAAATTTAAAGTTTATCAAAGTTCGATGCTATTTTTCCCGACAAGGTCTGCCTCACTCAATCAGTAGTGTATATTGCTAAAAGGGAATAATACGAAATTTTTTGTATTGCAAATCTAGGAGGCTAGCAATTAACTCTAATTTCTCTCACCCTTGCCATCTTCAAATACTACAACCCTCGAAACAAGTCACTACAAGTCCCAAATTATCCACTAAACAAACAAACAAATGGGGGAAAAAAACCTAACAAAAAGATCCAAAAGTTATGAGAAGAAAGGGGTAGAATCATTCACTATTGGTATAACATAAACATTCCTACTTAAAAGCATCTAGTAGTATTTCTTCAGCAATGGGGAATGTATTTCTAAGAATGTGCTCATTTTAACAAAATTCCCTTATAAATCAGATGTCTCAAAGTATCAGTTGTGACAATGTTTACCTACGTTTAATTAGCATGGAACAAGATCTGTTTCAAATTGGATTTTGTTTAAACAAACTGCAACATTGTTTCTCATGATTTTCATCTGTAGATATAGCACCAGACTTAGGTTAGCTGAACACAATGATTTCATGTATCTATCTATTGTAGCAATACTTAATCTCCGGAACAAAATTCACATAATTTACAAACACTGAAATAGGTGTTTAAAGGGATATAAATAAGCAAATATTCCATAAAACACTGCACAGTCATAGTTTGGGAAACTTGAGAACAAATAACTACTTCAATCCTTAATCAAAACAGAAATGGTTAAAAAATATATACCATGAAGGAAAATCAAAGAAACTAGTCCTAGTCACAGAACTATATAATGAAACAATTTCACTAAAGGTCCAAAGTTCAATTTCCTTTCCTACTCGGAAAATAAAAAGTTCAAGTGAAAACTTTTCTCTTTGCAGAGAAATAAACAACAGGGTTATAATTAAGAAACAGGTGACTAGTTGGACCAAGCATACTGTGTTTCCCCGAAAATAAGACCTAGCCGGACAATCAGCTCTAATGCGTCTTTTGGAGCAAAAATTAATATAAGACCCGGTATTATATTATATTATACTATACTATACTATACTATACTATACTATATTATAAAGATCCAGTCTTATATTACAGTAAAATAAGACCGGGTCTTATATTAATTTTTGCTCCAAAAGATGCATTAGAGGGTCCGGCAGGGTCTTATTTTCAGGGAAACATGGTAGGTGGAATAAAAGATTCCCCACGAAGCAGAAAAGTACTGACTGCTAAGCATTACATTAATACTAAATAAGAATAAGAATTCAATAAGAAATACAGTGGTACCTCGGTTTTCGAACGTAATTCGTTCTGGAAGTCTATTTGAGTTCTGAAACGTTTGAAAACCGAGACGCGGTTTCCCCATAGAAAGTAATGCAAAATGGATTAATCTGTTCCAGATCTTTAAAATCCACTTCTAAAACTGCAAATTTAGCATGAATTTTACTATCTAATGATACCATAAATCCATAAAATTTATGGTGTTCGTAAACCGAAATGTTCATCAATGGAGACGTTCGAAAACCGAGGTATTACTGTATTCTAATTCAGAAAAAGCCTCAGATTAGGAACCATATTTTAAAGAGTTACTTTTAAATCTCCACCAAAGATTATAACAAAAGAAAAAAATAAACCCCTTTATCAAAGCCCAAGACAGTCACAGTCAGAAAGAACTTTCTATAAGTCATCTAGGTAACGGTGCTGGCTTTGGCTGTGCTCCCCTTAGCCTCTTTCAAGATGAAAAGGAGAAAGCTGGAAGAATCAGTGCTGCAGCGGCCTCATCCTACAGCCCAGCCCTCCGCCATGGACTTTTTCAGAAGACAATATGAGATCATTCCCGGCTAACATTCCATCTTATAGAAATGGTTGAATTTACTCTTGTATTGTCCTACTTTCTAAGTAACACGTTATGAATATAGTTTAATAAAGATTTATCAATCAAGACAAGAGACAGAGTGTTAAGTATACTTTATAATACCTTATTAAACTGAAACATCTATTTCTCTCACAAAGTTCAGACAAAAGGGAAAAACAACAATGTGCAGGGCAAGCTCCTTTCTGAACATGCTTACCCGGTATTTTCATACTTTTTGAATTGAATCCCAACAGTATAGAATCTTTGTCTTCTCTGGAGATAATATTTATGCAGTTTTTAATCACACTCAAAGTTCTATGAATAACCTCTTCAAGTCCCTAATTTCTAATATTTAAAGGCATGTGTTTAACCTGCAAAAATCTTGCTATTTTATCTTGTTTAAGCAAAGCCATTTGAGAAAGCCATTTAACATGAGGCCTAACATGAGGCTGTTAAGAAATTAAGAATACTATTTTTAAGAGATTAAAAAATTTTAATTACAACTTGCTTAGAAACAAGAATATTAATCTCAGACGACACACCATGGTATCCTTTAGAAGTTACTAAAGCAGAATATATCTTTAAAAAGTGTAGTATTTAACTTTCACTATTAATGATTACAAAACATGCCACACCTATTAATAAAAATTATTCCCTTTATTTTGGCTAAACATTTCAAATAGGACAGTACTGGCAGTTGTCAAGAGGGTAAAATTTTATTACTATAAAAATGTCAACTCTATTCTGGAACATCTGATGTTTATTCAACACAATTAATATTAGTAAATACACTCTGAATTGTTTTCTTAAATTTGGTACAAAGGTTGAGAAGAGGTATAATATGCAGACCAGACCAATATTAATGATACATCTCCCCAGTCTTCTATCAACTTCCTCCTCAATCAACTTTTAAACTATTTTTGAAAATACAGTTATCTATGCCCCAACTAACCAAAACAAAACACAAAGCAATTATGCAGATTTTTCTCATTATGCCTCAACTTGTGGAATTTGAACTAAATGGCACCTAGACCAGTAAGGGGTGTGTGTGTGTGTGTGTGTGTGTGTGTGTGTGTGTGTATGTGTGTGTGTAGGATTCTTCATTTTACAGACAGTGCCTGACTGGCTGAACTACAGTTCCAAAGTCTTTCCTCCACTCTTCACATGGCTCTAAAACTTTGAGTTAAGAATTTCTGAATTCACAAACTACACTGGAAAAGATGTTCAAAGTCTGCCAAAGTTATTCTTTTTTTTTTAAATTAGCAACAACAAAAAGAAAACCTCACATAAACCCATAAGCTTAAAATGAATATGATGGAATAGACCATCTGAGAAAAATCTTAATTGAAGATTGCAGGAACATGTGAGTGTGTGTGTGTGTGTGTGTGTGCGCGCGCGCGCGCGCGCATACCCACAATACACACACACACAGGTACATTGCACCACAAACCATCAGTTCCTATTAAGCCCAAAGGACTATTAAAGAGGTATTTCCAAAGTGAGTACTGAGAAAGAAAGAAAAGAAAAAAAAGCGAGGGAGATAACATGTCAAATTTTTCCCCAGAATTTTCTAGCCTTTTGCAGTGAAGGGATGGATTGATTTTTCTACCCCATCACAATTAAGCAGCTCATTATATTTTGATGCACTGTATATTCAGTAGAACACATTCAGCAAAAATAGTTTGATTACTAATAACATTGTAGTCATAATTCTCTCTCCTACAAACATCTCAGAAAACAGAACCACATTCTACCAACGTTGAAACGCTGAAACCGACCAGCACTGTCGTCGATTACAAATACGTCAAGTCTATTACATACTATCAGATTTCGCTGTTCAGTCTGATCAGTGCTTTGAAACTGGCATGAATGCCATATGCGAAACGTGCCTCGCAGCAAATTTTACTAGCATACGAGACAACAGGGCAACAGGGACTCTTTTTTGCCCACTTCAACAAATTTCTGTAAAATCAAAGATTTACAAACGATTTTCCTCCGCGAAGCACCTAGGTCTTCCCTTCGAACCCCAGACTATTCAACAGCTCCCTGCAGGAACACACCACTCGGCCACGCGTCCCATATTGTCCACCATCAGTACCCAGACACCTGAACCACCTGGCTGGCAGAGTGACGATGTCAGCTCCAAGGGGTTGCTCGTGTGCAAGAAACGCTGAAGCAGCTAAGCCCCCCCCCCCCGCCACCGGGTACAGTAGGTGGTAACGTTGGCACCAAGTGCCTCAGTAGTACAGACCTCTTTCCCTGTTAGAAAACGCGTAAGATTGTTCCAAAGACAATGTTACAATCATGAGGACCTTATCCACAAAGGAAAGCAGAAAAGAGCTGGTTTTCTCTCGAGTCGAAAACTCCGTGGTGGGAGACGGAGCCACACATGTAGGCAACCCAGCTTCTCTGGTCGCAGTTCTGACAGCTCCCAGAGCAACCCTGCCAAGCCAGAGCTCAGTTTTCCCAAAGGCAAAATGGGAATCACTACTGCCACCCCTCCCCCTCGCGCGGGAGCCCGGCACACCCTAGAGGGCTAAGATTACCCCACACGATAACCGATAACCGGTGGGGAGGGGCCGCTGCGCCCAGGACACCCACCCCGACTTCTCCCAATCCCCACAACAGAAAGGCAGGGCCGCGTACCTGGCTTCACAGTCTTGAGACGGATGGGCTCGCGGAAGTGGCGGATGACAGCCAGGGTGTCCCGGTGGGTCAGCCCGCTGACAGGCGTCCCGTTCACCTCCAGCAGCACATCCCCGGGGCTGGGCGCCTTGCCCGAGACGATGCAGCAGGTGCCCCCGCCCGGCTCCTCCCGGAGCCGCCCCAGGTAGGGGAACTCGCCGCGCTCCGCGCCGCCCCGGATCTCGGCGCCCAGGTCGCCCGGGGGCCCGGCCCAGGACACGGCGCACTCCTGCACCTTGCTGAGCCAGTGCTTCTTCTTCTTCAGCGTCTTCGACATCCCGAACCCCGCAGCACCATGGGGGAGACCCCGCGCCGGCGGCGGGGCCCCTGGCGCCCGCGCAGCCCGGCGAGGGGGGCCTCGCCGCTCCGGCACCCCCCCACCCACAGCCCACTGGGGGCCGGGCCACTCCACACCCCGAGACACGCCTCGGGTGCCCCTGCCGGCGACGCTCCCTGGGACTGCCTGGGCTCCGCGAGGGCCACCCCGGGTGAGGCTGCAGAAAGGAGAAGGGAATTGTCTCTGGGCAGCCCCGGAGGGGTTTCGGGCGGGGTCACAGCAGCCTGCTGGCCCCCGGGCTCCGCGCCCGAGCGGCGGGAAAGGCTGAGCCTGGGGGGGGCGGGGAGGTGAAGGGGGACGAGCCGGGACGGGAAAAATCCGTCGGGGGCGCGCAGGAGCAAGCGGAGACGCGTGGCTGGATCGATCGCGGCCGCTGCGAAGCTGGAGCACGGAGACCAACGCCTGCCCCAGCTGCCAGGAAACTGCCGCTTTCAAACCCGCCGCAACCTCCTCCTCCCTCGGTCCCCTCCCCCCGCCCTCGCCCAGCCCTCAGCCCGAGCCCCGCCCCCTCCCGCCGCGCGGCGCCCGGCGCGCTGCCGTCACAGGCCGGGCGCTGGGGAACGGGCCCCGCACTCGACTCTCGCGCGGGGGATTGGCCCCCGGCAGGCAGGGGATGGACCCTCACCGAGAATGGAAGCCACCGATTGGTTGGTGGGAGTGGAGGAGGCGGGCGCTAAGATGACTGAAGTTTAAAGAGGGTGGCAAAAAGAAGTTTGAAGAGTGAGGGAGGGTGAGGGGAGGGGCAGGGGAGTGGAGCCCGCTCCAGATCTCAGGGCCGAAAGAGGCCCTCCGGCAGCAGCTGGAGCCCAGAGAAAACTCGGATACAGAGGAGCCACCAAACTCCCCGAGGTGGAGGCGTGGCTGGCTAGCCGGGTAGGGGAGTCAGGGGCGGAGCCCGGAGCGACACCCAGAGGAACGAGTATACTTTAGACCTGAGACTACTTGCTGAGTCCCTGGCCGGAGGTGGCGGGCCTCCAGGGTGAGCTGTTACAGCGGATCACTTGCCCTGAGTCTTGTTCGTGCATTCATGCAACAAATGTGACTGAGGCTGGGACTCCAAAGTCCATTTGATAAAGGGTGAAATAGAGTACTGCACAATGCTGTGTGACCTCAGGCAAATTAGACCACCTCTCTGAGCTGCAGCATCGTTAGCTGAAAAATGGAGGTGACTCTGTCCCTCCAAGTTGTCGGGAAGATTACATGCAGTACTTATCTGCACAGTGCTTGGCAGGGAGTGGATGCTTATCATTTGGTAGCTGCTGCTGCTTGCTGACATTATGTCAGAAATTGTGCTAGGTACTGGGGTTCAAGGATGAAGAAAACAAGAGATCCTGCTCTCAAGGAGGTCACAATCTAGTGGGAGAGACTGACAAGCAGACTGCCTGAGATGAGGTAGGTAGGGTGGAGGAGACACACGGTGGGTTAGGAACTAGCCTAGCAGCTAGCAGACCTTGGAGGGGAGTCCTGGCATGCTTCTCACTTGTTGTTTGACCTTGGCCAAATCTCAGCTTCAACTCTACATATCTATAAAGGAGGTGGAGGGAGAACTAACATTAAATAAAGGACATCTTATGTCCCTTCCAGCACTAATTTTTCAGAAACTCTTCTTGAGTTTCCTCGCTTCCCTGACTTGACTCACACGCTTCCCTGTCTGTCTTAAAAATCTTATCCGTTCTCAGCCCAAATGCTCTCGCTCTCAGATAGACTTTTTTGATTTCTTGTCCTCAGGTAGAAAGTGTTTTCTCTGAGTATGATACTTTGTTTCACGTTTGTGCAGGACTTATTTATGTAGTCTCCTGTCTCCCTTTAATGGTTGGGGAAAGCCCTTATTTAAACCATGAATAACTCCACAGAATCTCCCCACATCTCAGATTGGACTGGGCGGGGCATCAACCCCTGCAGTGATTTTGTGCTCACCATTGTATCAGTCAGGGCCTGGCAGGAAACAAATGGTACTTTACAAAGAGGTGGGCCGGGTGTAGGAAACCACAAAGGAAGTGTGGAATCCTGGGGTTACAGGCTTCTAGATCTGTAGAAGCAAGGGGGAAGGAACAGTTACAAAAACTCAGCACAGAAAGGGCAGCCTGACAAGCACCTGGGACCTTTTGTCAAGGGATGTAATCACCCAAGGAAGAAGCTGGGGGATTTATATCTCACTCACCTAACCTCCTCCAGTTTCTTGCTGGGCATCCGGATGGCCAAATCCAACCAGAAGCCAGAGGGCAAGAGAGCCTTTTGATGCAGTTCATATCAGTCAGTCACACACAGAAGAGGAAACAGTGCATCTGGAGAGAAAAAAGGGGGGGGGGGAATATTCAGTACAGTTATGTGGATCGGTCAGATTTCCCCAGGTCTGAGACAAATCTAAGGGGTTTTGTTTTGGGCTTTTTTTTTTTTCTGAACTACAACCTAAACCAACAGATTCCTGGATGAAATTGATAACCTCCACATCATCTATTTTTGCAGCAAATGTGAGAAAACATCTTTCCCTGACCATATTGTATCCATTAGGATACCTTTGGCCAGAAGGAAGAGAATATCTAACAGTAATTTAAAGCAGTGGTCATTTATTTCATCTTTCACATGAAGTTCAGATGTAAGTAGTCTTAGAGTTAGTTCAGCAGCTCAGTCGTGTGATTAAGGACCCAAGCTCTTTTAATATTTGCTCTTTACTATCATATGCATGCCAGCTTTTGTCTCAAGTCTTGTCACCTCTTGGTTGCAATGTGGCTGCCATAGCCCCACACATCACAGCCTCAGAGGACAAGGTACAAGCAGGAAGAGAGGGAAAGACAATGTTCCTCTCCTTTTTATGAAGGAGAAGAATCTTTCCTAGACTGCGCTCCCCCAGTAGAATCTCCCTTATTGGCCAGATAATGGTCACATGCCCACTGCAGACCAGTCACTAACAAAAGAAAATGTGATTGCTACAGTTCATTAAATTGATCATGATTCAATCCCAAACAAAACAAGGGTTCTGTTTGAGAAGCGAAAGGGAGAATAGTGGTGAAGTAGGCACCTGTCATATCCCTCAACCAAGAATAAGTTGTATTGATTCTTGGGCAGAAAACTGCAGTGATTAGGAGCTTGAGCTCTGGAGTCAGACTGCAAATCTCAGTTTTTCTACTTACTAGCTCTATAATTATGGGTAAACTATTTAACGTTACCTAACCTCAGTTTCCTCATCCATGAAATGGGTATGATAAATGCTCACCAACTGAGTTGTTGTGACAACTGAGTGGAGCTACTTGAGTCAAGCAAGCACTTAACATATGGCCTGGCATATAAGCAAATACTCAAGTTATTATTTTAGTTTGCACTAAATAGTGATATGTGTGACAAGGCTTAAAGCATTGCTAATCACATTTAAAGTTCTGTATCAAATTCACCCATCCTCGTAAGCTTAGGTTCAGTTTTTAAAATATTCTAGAAATAAGCTGTCCACCGCAGTGAGTTAATTCAGGTAGTATATCATTCTGGAAATAACTACATAATTAAAGAAACCTTATTACCAGCGTCTATCTCTAAAATGGCACCTAACCAAATAATCAGATTGTATCCATGCTTGTCACTGTTTCCCGAACCTAATGGTCGGTTTAATAATTTTGATTTCCTTTGGAGAATAATAATAAGCCAAACAACATGGAACCTGGTTTAACAAAAATAAAAGAGAAAGTTATATTGATGCTATCCAAGGTTTCTTTGGGCTCCTTCTATCTAATCTACAGACAGACATAGATGTTTTCATGTGCATTCACATGCGTACGAGTTAGGTCCCAAGATGGCTGCGGTAGCTCCAAGTAACATACTTGTAAGTATCACAGATAATGAAAGGAGGAAAGAGAGTCTTCCTTATTTCCTTCCTTGCCACAAAGACACCCTCCCACCAAGACTTTCCCTCCAGGCCATAGGCCAGAATTACCCAAATGCCCTTTCCTTTCCTAACCAAAGATGCAAAGGGCAATGAAAGACGATTATCCGGTTTCACCCTCTAAGCAGAAGGGCATGTTGTAAACCATGTGGCTACACAATATCTGAATAAAATTGGGGGCGGGAGGGTCTCAGCAAATATGAAGAGAGGAGGTTGGCTTTTGGGTAAGCAATCCACCCTGTCTTCCAGAAATACACTGCATTCATTTGCTTCTAATTTTTATTTTGGTGACAAGGTGGGAAGTTTGTTTTGTTTTGTAATATTGTGCCAAGTGTTCCTAATGAGAGTGAAATAAACGCTTTAAGTAGAAAACTTCAGCATGGCAAGTATAGGTGTCCGATTTTTCTGGAATGACCCATGCTTAGTGACTCCTTTGTACAATCAGAGATGCCTCATATGGTGGTGCAGTTTGTGTGCCAGACAAACTCCAGGGTCATCACTCCCCTCGGGGTCTCTATGAGTAGTGGCCCTGTAATAGTGCATGGCTCTTGTCAAAGCCAAAGCAAGTGCCAGGGGAAATGTTAGATTTCATTGATGTTTATATTCTCCCTTGTTTTTTACATGGAAACCTGAATCTCCGGTAACAGTAAATCAAATCCTCATTATTTAGATGAAGTCATTGTCAAGAATTAAGATGGCAGAGGGTGGGGAAAGAAGTGGAGTGGACAGATAGAGCAAATATTTGTCTCTTACACAGAATACAGAACATTTACCCTGGGTTTTTTGTTGTTGTTGTTGTTATTTCCACAGATTATTGTCAGGTTTTCTTAAATTTTAAAATTCCTGATCCAAAAAAAAAAAATCACTGCCTTAGAAAATGTTCCAATTTACCTGTATTGTGGAAATAATATGTAATGCAGTCTAACATTAATTGTTCTATTGTATCCTTACATTTATTAGCATTTTTGTTTGCCTAGGTCTATTGGTTAATTTGAATGCCAATGCTAAAATAGGCTCAATTACAAAAGCAGTAATATGGAAAATTTTAGTTCAGTTAAGCAAACTAATTTATTGTCTAAAATCTGTCTTACTGTGTTTCATGCATAAATATGCATTTTTGCCCATAAGTGCACGTACCTACAAATGACCAAATGAATCCAACCCAAATTCACAAATCAATAGGAACATTCAAAACCAACTGCAGTGCCAATATACTTTGAAAGGGGCGTTAGTTAAGCAGTTAGATGTCAAGTTTGTCTAACAAAGAAGGACTAGGAGAACACTGAATGAAATACAAAATACCAAAATACCATCTTTCATCTTAAATACAACCTTCTGCTCAAGGCCAGCCTTGATTTTCTATAGCTGATTTCATCTCTTCCTTCTTCAGAACCAATAGCATACTGTCATCTCCATGATTTCTTTTTCAGTGGGCCCCTTTCTGATTCATTTGTATACTCCCCCATTGGGTTGAGCACTTTGTGTTTAGTATACTTTGCATTCATTCATTCAGACAATAGAGAGAGTGCCCGTTATGAGCAGGTATTGTTTTAGGTGCTGGTTTACAGCAAGGAACAGACAAGGTCCCGCCTTTCATTAGGAAGACAGTATAGGGGAGGAAGTTTTTCTCAGCTCTCTCAGGGTTCCTGGCTGGGTCTGAAAATTAAACTGAAAAGACAGATTAGCAGGAGAAAAGCATACAAATTTATTTAGTATAAGTTTTATGTGACTCCGGAGCCTTCATAAGGATATGAAGACCCGAAGAAATGGTGAAACCCAAATGTTTTTACGCTATCGATGACAAGTGGAAAGTCGTGGAAAGATATGATAGGGCAAAGAGTCTGAGCTAAGTGTAGTAAACTGGGGGGACTTAGCAAGGTCTGTTCACTTGGATTCTTCTCGATACTCTCCATCTTGCAGAAAAGAATGCTTCCTCTGGGTACAGACAGGGCACCTCTCACATGAGTGTCTTACCACCTGCTTCAGAGAAGAAGGGCAGGGAGAAGGTCAGAGAGACCCTCTTGCTTCTGTCATTTTCTCAAACTCCTTCCACTTAAAATATGCCAAGGGGTCATGTTTGGGGCATCGTGTCCCAAACCCCATCAACAGGAAACCCGAAACAAGTAAATGATCGATATCATTTCCGGTTGTAACAGTACCATAATCGAAATAGAAGATGAAACAGAATGAAGTAATGAGCGGTTAGGAGAGAATGCGGGGCCACATGAGGTCACAGAGGTCTGGCTGAGAAGGGGACAGATTTCCTGAGACCTAACTGACAAGGAAGAGGGAGCCAAGTGAAGACCGAGACCCAAGCATTCCAGGCCATCAGGAAGACCCTAGGTAGACCTGTGTCTGAATTTGAGACACAGGTGGCTGGAGTGTGGTTATGCAGGAGACAGTGGTGGGAAAGATGTCAGAGTTAGGCTGGAGGCCAGATCACAAGCAGCTCTTCAGGCCAAGGAAAGGGATTTAAAGTTTATTCAGAGCACAATGAGAAGTTTTTAGGAAATAAGTGGCAGAATCTGATTTACATTTTAGACTGATGGTTCTGATTGCTAGATAAAGAAGGATAAGGGTGACAGTGGAGACAGGAAAGCCAGACAGAACCCTGGTACAGAAGCCCAAGGAGAGATGATGGAGGCGTGGACCAGGGTAGAAATAATAAAGATGAAAATTTGTTGAATGCACTGTGGAAATCAGAAATTATAGTTTTAATTTCCTAGACTGATCATAGTTAAAGAAATATGTTACAGTTGTATTTAATAAGAAGCTTTGTGGAATGTAATTGCTTTGTTGAAATATCCCTTCACAGTAAGATAAGAAGGAAGAAGTTAGAAAATAAAAAGTGGGGAAAATTCTTAATTAAGTTTAAATTTATACAGGTTCTTTCTTTTATTGTGTTTATTGAGAAGGGCATCCAGAGAGATGGAATGTTAATTTCAAGATTTTTGTTTAACCTCTTAGGAAAGTAACATCCAACCAAAGCATACAATGACCTTAAAGTTTGTGAAACAACATATATTGTTCTTTTGACAGGATATGTTGTGATAAGAAGTGGAAATTGTTTCTTGACTTATAAAGGAACCCACAAGCTTTGTTTTAAAGGAGCTCTACCACCATATAAAATCTTTCAGGTTCTTTGACAAGCTAGAAAGCTTAGGGCCCTGGAGTCTTTTGTTTTCTCATTGTAGACTAGAAGCAAATAAACAGTGCCTTTAGCAGATTCCAATACAAAGCACCATATGAAGCTCCTTTACTTCAACGGAGAGAAAGTTCTTACTTACTTGGCTAAGCTTAGGTGAAGTCTTTCCAAACGCACACTCCCAAATTTCACAGTAAAAACAACTGGAAACACCCATGAGCTTAAAATAAACACGCCTCTTTCAAAGACCAGGTACTGTGGCCTTTCTTGCACTTAACAAAAGTATCCAAATAAAGTCTATATTTTCCTTCACTGAAAAATGGAGAGTGACCCTGCTGGATTTGGGTGAGGAAGGGAAGGAGCTGAATTTCAGTCCAGAAGTAGGGCAACCATCTATATAACATGGGTTCTGATGAGGTGCTTCTTTCAGGGAGCATCACGCAAAGACTTTCTTGGGCCTGGACAATGTTCTATATCTTGATCTGGGTAGTGCACTAACCCTTTTGCCGTGACGGTCTGCTGGCTATGGATGGAAACTTCCAGAAAGGATGTTTAGGAAAGCAGATGTACATTTTTCTATATGTTTGTGGTTTTCAAGAATGAATAACAATAGGAATTTTTTATACATAAAAATGTCATTTATGTACAAAGCTGCTCAAATTGTTTTTATTAAATGTATACAATAGTCAAAATATCAACTTTTTGTTTTTTTGTGGATTTCTGACACATTTTGGGGAAAAAAACCTTGGAAATCAACGCAGCGAAAGAGTTAAAAGAGTATAAACATACTCAGAAATTAGTCTAGCTGAACACTTAAGATTAGATACTCCACCAGATAAGTTATATATCAATACATACGTTTTTAAAATGAAAAGTGTCTATCAATAAGGAAATAATATCTTATTCAATAAATGGTTACGGAACAGATAGCTGGGCATATGAAAAAATTAATGTTCATCCTTGGACCCTACCATATTCCTTACTTGAAAATAAATTTTAGATAAACATTTCAACATAAAAAAATCCAAAGAAAACTAGAATAAAAGATGGTAGGATTGTTTTATAATACTGGAAGAAGGCCTTTCTTATCAAGTCACAAAATTTAATAATCTTAAAGACACAAAAATATTTAAATGTGTACATGACAAAACAATTACCATAAACAAAATTTAAAGCAAATGACAGTCATGGGACAAATATTTATAATGTCTGTTGACAAGGCAAATTTACTTCTTTTACAAAAAGTTCTTATAATTAGTAAGCAAGCAAAACCAAAAAATAAGGAGTCCAGTGGAAAGATAGGCTAAGTTAGATTAAAGGAAAAACCTAACTTTAAAAATATAAAAACATGTCAACTTAATTTTTAAACAAAAATAAAATCCATTTTTCACCAACAGATTGTCAAGGATCAGAAAGTTTGATAATATAGTATGTTGTTGAGACAGAATTATACATAGGTGTGCTTCTTTGGTGGGTAATACACGAGCATCAAAAATTTAAATTTTTCAATATATTTCCACTACTAGTAGGAATTTTCAAAGATTTATGTACTAGCAAGTACATTGCAGCATTGTGTGTAGTAGAAAATGTCGAGAATAGAGTCTGGTTAAATGAAATGTGATATATACATTCAATAAAATACTGTGCAGAATTAGGTAGAGCTTCATATGCTGATCTTTATCCACAAGATATATTTTTAAAGGTACAGATGTGTTTGCTCCTTTTTGGATTTAAAAAGGGGGTGGGGTGGGTATTTGCATACACATATATATGCCTGTGTCTTCTGGACGAGCTACCAGAAACTACTGGCTGTGGCTGTCTCTGGGCAGTGTGACTAAGACCCTGAAAGTAAGAAATTGCTTTTCCCTAAATACCCTTTTGCACTGTGAATTATTATTTTTACCAAATATATGTATTGCTTGAAAAAAAGAGATAAAAATAAAAACGCTATGTGCTAGGAAGAAGAGGAAGTGGTGTAAAAAGGAGAGGCAGTACGGGGAGGGGAAAGAAGAGGTTGAGGAGAAACAAATGAGATACCACCTCACACCTATTAGAATGGTTGTTATCAACAAGACAAGGAATAACAAGTGTTGGAGAGGTTGTGGAGAAAAAGGAACCCTCATACACTGAGGTTGGGAAAGTAAATTGGTACAGCCACTATGGCAAACAGTGTGGAGATTCCTCAAAAAATTAAGAATAGAATTACCATACAACCCAGCAACCCTCTTCCAGGTATCTACCCCCAAAATCTGAAAACATTTATCTGTAAAAATATATGTGCCCTTATGTTCACTATTATTCATAGTGAACATGACATGGAAACAGCCAAAGTGCCTTTCAATAGATGATTGGATATAGAAAGATGTGGTATATATACACAATGGAATATTACTCAGCCATAAGAAAAGATGAAATACTGCCATTTGCGACATGGATGGATCTTGAGAATATCATGCTAAGTGAAATAAGTCAGACAGAAAAAGTCGAGAGCCATATGACTTCACTCATATGTGGGATATAAAACTAAAAGAAACAAACAAGACAAAGAAACAAAAACTCATGGACACAAACAACAAAACTCAGACACAGACAACAGTTTAGTGGTTACCAGAGTATAACGGGGTAGAAGCGTGATAGAGGAGGGTAAAGGGGGTCAAAAATATGGTGACTCTGGGTGGTGAGCACACAATGTGATGTACAGATGATGTATGACAGAACTGTAATGAAACCTATGTAATTTTACTAACCAACATCACTCTAATAAATTTAATTTTAAAAAAATAAATAATCAAGACCTCTACTTCTGTGTGCGTCTCATGGTCTAGCCCAGTGTCTTACACAGAGCAGGCTGAACAAATAAAACTCCCAAATCTGGTCTATCAGCTTTGAGTCTCATGCAAGCCCCAATTCAATATTTACAACTCAGATTCACCTTTTAAAACCAAGACTACTTGAGGCATCTGATTCTCAGGCCAGGGGATTTTCTGGTTCTTAGAGGAGGACTATGCTGGTGAGAAATTAAACTTTACCCTACGCTTACTATCTTTAGATGAGATGAAGGGTAGATCAACATTGGCGAAAAACACTATTACACCAAAGCAACATGTGACCCAATGGAAACTAAAGATGGACATGTTAGAAGTCACTGAGGTAATTCAATAATTCTGTCTATGTGCCAGTATTGTGCTTCTAATGATTTCAGTGAAGATGAAAAGCTTTGTTTTCTGTTTAATTATATTTTAATTGAAAGCTGAAATTTTTAAAAATAAAGTTATTAGGACAAAACCTGTTAGCTGAAACTTCATCAGTGTTAATTTGGGGAGAGATTTGGGGTTCATCTCATTTCTAGATTTGGGGTGACTTACACAGAATATTCTAGCCCATGTTTATTGTGATCTAAGAGTTTTAATCTATAACAAAAGGAAATTATTTTAAAGTGAACTTAAAGTTTTATAGAATATTAATAAAGTCAATGTAAATAGGCAGTCAAACTTGGGAAATTCTCAGGAATTCAGTTTTGAATGTATTAGTGTCATACTGGCTGAATTTTAGATATTTGGTAAAAATAAACAAGAGGACAATATTCATCTATCATGAGCAACAGTCTTTTCAGCTATAAAAATGCCTACTCAAAATAACTGCCACACAGAATTGTTGAAGTTTAGAAACAATGAAGTTATACTTTTTATAACCAAAATTATAACCTTCTGTAGTTGCAGAAGTAGAGTGTAAAGAATGCAGCATGGGTGAACCAAGGGACAAGCTTATTCAAGGGACCAGAATTCCCAATTCTGGAAGAGTATAATGCCTACAACCTTTGGGGAACCTCATGTTCCCTGCTTCCCTGTACTCAGATAAACAAAAAGGATGCGGTGTCACCTTCTATCACCACCAGAACAGACACAAATATTGCAGAAGCAATATTTGACTTGTGGAGGCAAATTCTCCCTTTTTATTTTTCCATTTTTTTTATTTTTGGTTTTCAAGTCACCCCTTTCAGGCTGCAATTCATTCTCTTGATTTCTTCTCATGGACCTCAGCAAAATGCTTACGTAAGAGCTTGGCCTTTTTACAACAATTACGCTCTGTGCTGGGACAAGATGCTAGCTGTATCAAGAGTCCTAAACATTGAAATCCCAAACGATATTATTGTAAAGGTCTTGAGTGTTCATTCAGATTATAGATTATGACATTTATACAGAAACCAATCTGGGCTGAATCGTAGACTGTCCAGCGTGGCTGGAGCATAGAGGTCGATGGAGACACGGTAATAGAGAGAATTCTGGAAAGGATGTTGGAAGACCTTGAATGTTAAGGAGACCA
Organism: Rhinolophus hipposideros; assembly: GCF_964194185.1. Classification (NCBI taxonomy): domain Eukaryota; kingdom Metazoa; phylum Chordata; class Mammalia; order Chiroptera; family Rhinolophidae; genus Rhinolophus; species Rhinolophus hipposideros. The sequence goes on from NC_138065.1 coordinate 11,132,459, forward strand.
GACTATATTTAGTAAGCAGTGAAAGCCCTAGTGGATTAAAACACAGGGTAATCATATCAAAGTGATGTTCGTGGGCCATGGAAAACATGAGAAAATGGAGGAGGAGAAAGTCGCTTTTCAAAATTTGCATGTACAGTGAACAGTGTCAGAAAAGCATTATAACAAGTTATTAACAGTAGTTCAGTAATTATCTCTGAATGATAGAATTATCAGTGCTTTTCATTTTATTCATCTGTGTGGCCAAATGTTGTAGAGAATGCATGTGTTGCTTTACCTTAAAGAAAGCCTAAATTATTAAATGTTTATTTTTTATGAAAAAGGCGAACACAAGAAAGAAGAGTAAAATAAACCTCACACACCTGTCACCCAGATTAAACAATTATCAAAATTTTGCTGTAATTGCTCCATCTTTCCCTTTTTTTCTTTTTCTCTTTTCATTTCTTTATCTATATCTTGCCCTTGCTTGTTCCTGCATCTTTCTGAGCTGACCCATTAGTCCCTGATAGTTTTTTTGCTTTCCAGCACAGCAAGATGTCCCAGACTCCCTTTAATTTCCTGCCACAGGCCTGGAATCAGCCAGTCTTTCCAGGTGCTCTGTTTCCTTTTAGCAGATTCAAAATTGTTTTAAGAAACAAAGGTATATGTGAATAGCCAGGTTTTTTTTTACAGATGTGATTGCTGGACACCTGTGAGTGTTACCATCCTGAGAGGAGTGGAGAAAACATAAAAAGTGGCATTAACTTCACGAAACTAGGTAAACATTCTAAAATGTTTGGAAAATTAAAAAAAAAAACAAACCACCAGATTTGTCAGCATTAAAAACGTGCCCCTGTAGGTAACCCTGCCCCTGAGTCACCTTCTTCAATTAAGGAAATACTCAGCTTCTTTATGATCTTTCAAGTAAAAATTTCAAGCCGGCTCTCACTGAAGAGAATTTTGCCTCTTTTACAATAGGACCCTCATTTCATTTTCATCAATCAACCTTAGCAAAATGCTAAGAATACCTAACACCTTCTCTTTTCTGCTCTAGGGGAGTTTTCATCCTCTAGTGTCATTGCTCCAGTCATACGATGGGAGCAACGATTTTTATTAACCTTTAAAAGAGTGATTCTTCGTTCTTCTTCCCTACCACAAGTGAGGAATACTGAACTGAACATGTAAATGTGTGTGTGTTTAAATAATAATAGCTGACACATAAGGACAGTCTGCCATGCATGCCAAACCTGTTCTCAATCCTCACATGCACACACTCTTTTAATCCTGACAGCAACCCTACAAAGTAGGTACTAATCACCTTCATTTTGATACAAAAAGACAGTGAAGAATACAGAAGAAAAAGTAAGAAGGCCAAAACCACTCAGCTGTGAGGTGACAGAACCAGAATTGGAATCCAGGCAATCTGGGAACAAACTCATTCAGGGTTCTTTCTTCCCTAAACAAACAGAGAAATTTCAAATCTCAAAACCACTGCTGGAAAGAGATTACTTGTTTGACTGAGTACCAGTAAAAGCAAGAAAATAACGTGCTTACTATCACCATTATATTTTTCTGGCTAACCCAATAATAACAGGTTCAGTTGACAATCGTTTTGTTATTACCGAGGAAAGAACTGGAAAAAAATGTGCGTACTGAACTTTCACTATCATTATAGCTCTAGGTGGGCAGGGATAGTCATTTCGTCTTTGTGTCTCAAACAATGGATCGTGGCCAATAGGAGGTAAATAATATATCAAATACATCATATTTTAACAAATTAAAGTTGATAAAGAACTCTGGATTTTTAAAATGTGCATATTGCACAATGATACCTATTTTATATACAGTTGACCATGTTTTGTCCAAATTAGGGACCCTTTAGAAAGTGAAAGAGGGTATTAGAGTTGCATTAAAGTTGCTTAAAGCAGTACAGCTAGTCAAATCAACTAAGTCCCAGGGCAAGGTAATTTAGGAACCCATTAGTGTACCGTATTTTAGAAGGGTTACGGCGATTTTGTAGTATCAATTTGTCAGACCTGCAGCTCCTTCCTCTCCACCTGTTTTTATGACCCACTAGTGCAAACTTTTCCTGCCATCTTGTAAGTCCTTTATTTATGCTGCTGTTCGGCTCTAAATGACAAGTATCTGCAGATATCTGCCTATACATTTAGTCTTTGTTCTTAGGTGAAGTCTTAAACTACAAATACTAACCAATATTTTCATAGTCAAACTCTAGGAGCACTTTTATACAAAATTCTGATTTTTAAGGTTAAACTTTGGGATCCTCTACCTGTTTTGGAAGTGGCAAAACTTTACTGTCAATCAGAGAAGTATTTATTCTAGTAAAATAAAATAAAAATTCAAAAAAAGCGTTTTACCTTTCGATCTTTGTTTTGGGACCAGAAAATCAGTATTTATGACTTCTAGGAACTCCTTTCTTATTCTAGCACTTTGGGGATAGTGGTGGAGGCGAAAGTCTGGTTGCTTACATCCTTATAAATGATTGAGCTTTCCTGTTCTGCCAGCTTAGCCTTTTAAGTCTCCTATGAGCTAGAGCAAGGATATAATATCATTTGCAGTGTTATTTGCAAACATAAAAGGAAATGACTGTTTGTCTCACAGACACCGCATACATTCTATTGTAGACAAGAAAGCAGGCAGCATAAGCATAGTAGTTACAGATTTAAATGGTTTGCCTGTTGTTCCATAAAACACTTGTTTCATTTACTCTTCCAACTCGGCACAATTCAGCTCAGCTACTGTGAAGCAGAAAATATTATCAATTAGAGCCACAGTATGTTATTCCTGAATCACAGGGCTTCCGTACCCTGGTGTGTTATGATACCCAAAGCTGTACCCGGCTTCCCGCCCCAGCACACACATCACAGCAGGACTGCATGTGTTCAGAGGCTAGATGTACTGAAACTTAATAGAGAGCAAAGACAAAAAGACAAAAAGTTAAGAAACACAAGTTTCTTAGAAGGTAAAAATGGGCAAATCCACAATAGGTATAAAAGATTGATATCTGACCACAACTCTTGTCCCTTTTAGGACAGTAAGACTCAATCTCTCCATCGGCAAAAGTGGGAGTGACTAACAGGCCGATGAGGACCTCACATCAAACTCAATAGATGTCTAAAATGGAACTTATCTTTTCCATTTTCTACCACCCAACTCCAATTCTGGGTCAGCGGCAAGACTACGGGCAAAGGCTCAAAACTGAAGTCATTTTAACTGAAATTCAAGCCTCTTTCATCTGCCTTGCAATCAGTGGACAAGTGCTGTGGACCACTTCTGCACTGAAATATGTCTTGTGTCCCATGCTCATTTCTCCTTTCCATGGCTTCACTCGCGTCCAGGCCTTCACGGATTCATTCGTGGGCCCTCAGAACAGCTTTCCAGCTGGTCCTTCTAGCAGCTCAGATCCTTCACTTCCAATCCACTTTCCATACTCTGTAGGTGGCAAATGACTCTTCCCAAACACCACTTTCATTTTCTTGCATGAGAAGGCTCAGCAGCTCCATCAATTTCAAGGCCCTCCAGAATCTAGTTTCCCGCCATCCTCCTCAATCCTATCTCCTTGGTTCTGAATATTTATTCTCTGATATGGTCAAGTCCTTCTCCATACGAGCCCACAAACCTACTACAGTCCAACTGCTCTTTGGCTTCCTCACGTAGTAAGCTCTACTTTTCCCCTGTCTATTAAAATTCAGCGACAAGTTCAAGCCCAACCTCAACCCCTTGCTGTCTCTGAATTATACTGTTTGACCGACATTTGACTCCTTTTTTCAACAAGCAAAACACTGTGCTATCATTGTGGGTGGTTCGTTCAACCTGAAGCCAGAAGGCAGAGAGAGGGTCACAGTGCTTGAGGGTAAACTCCCAGGTCAGATGTCCTCTTTTAAGAATGTGACCTTGGGGTAGTTACTTAACCTCTCTCGGTCTATTAATCTGTAAAAGGGGGATAATAATAGGACCTACCTCATGGAATGGTAACACATTAAATGAGAGAATCCGAATGAAGTACTCAGCACTGTGCCTGATATGGAAAATGCCCAACAGTGTTAGATGTTACTATTCATGAGACATTTCCTGAGTCCAGTGGAAGAGATAGACGTGTGTGTGTGTGATGATGACACTAAAGGAAAGAGGCACCATTACCAAGGTAACTAAAGAATCCAGGAGAAAGGACAGGTTAATGAAGGAAAGATTATACAGCTGGTTTGGGAAATGCTGAGTTTGAAGTGCCATCAGGACACCAGTGGAACCATGTTTGTCACATACCTTCCATCTTCCCTACTCTGCCCTGGGCTCCGGAGGTTCTCATCTGAGGGACAACATCCATAGCCTCCTATGCCCTCTGGCTTCTGTTTGAGTTTGGCCAGTGGGGAACCCAGCAGGAAACAGGAAGGAGAGGAGAGTGAGGCCTGGTAATTTCTTTCTCTGGCTTACTTCTAATGAGGCCATCTCAGGCTGGCTGTACCCCTTCTATCTCTTGGTACAGATCACTGTTCTCTCCAGGCAGCCTGCTCTCCACAACTCTCTCTCCTTCTAGGTTTTGGAAACCTGTCTTTCCCTCTCCTCATTCATCCCTTTGGACTTAGGGCTGGTAAAAGACCAGTTCCCACTAGCTTCTCGGGGTTCCCCTATCCCCAACTTTTAAAAATAGCCTCTTGGTAAATAAATCCTCCCGGAATTATCCCATTTTGCATGTGCCATCTGATTCCTGTTGAGACCCTGAGGATACATCACATTGATCCAGTAGGATTTTGATCTAGAATTTGGAAAAGAGATTAGGTTTGGCAGGAACAATGAATGAGATTACTGACCCGTCGGGAGTAGATGAGGAAAAGAACATCAAAGGCAGAACCTTGGGTGACCTCCATCTACTTCAGGCCATGGGAAAAAGAACACAGCAGTTTCAAGGGTGAAAGTACTAACTCTCTTATCTTATGACCCTGATGCTCCTAACAACATCCTTCCAGAAAGATGTGGAAATGTAATAATCCTATTGACAGGGCAGTCATTTTAAAACATCATCAGTGCGCCTGATAGCTTGGACTTGGCTTGGAAACAGATGCGAAGTTCATTATGCATACTTATTTATATAGAAATGTCACCTTTCACATTTTTCTTCTTTTTTTTTTTGAGGTGATGGATTGATGGATGTATTCACTAAATGTGGAAATCATTTCACAATACATACCATGTCAGATCATTACATTGTACACCTTTTTTTCTAGTTTCAGGTGTCAAAACAATGTAATAGTTAGACACTTACACCCCTCAGAAAATGATAACCCCCCCAATCTATTGCCCCTCTGACATCGAATATAGCTATTACAATGCCATCGACTATATTCCCTATGTTGTACTCCATCTCCCATGAAAAAAAACTATATATGCACATGTATATATAATATATATATTTAATTATAATTGATGTTCAATATTATTCAACTTCAGCGTCAGGTGGTCAGGCATCTACACAGTCTATGAAGTGATCCCCCTGATAAATCCAGTCCCCATCTGGCCCCCTACGTAATCTTTACATTATTCATTATATTCCCCATACTATATTTCATATCCCCGTGGCTATATTGTGACTATTAATTTGTACTTTCAATTCCCTTTACCTTTCACATTTTTAAATTTATTTTTTAATAGGCAATACATTCACGATTCAAAAATCAAAAAGTAAAAATAAGAAGGGATACAGTGAGAATCTCTTTCCCATTACTATTAGTTGCTTGTATATTCTCCCCATGTTTCTTTATGTAAAAACAAGCTTATATAGCTTTATCTTCTTATTTTCCCTTTTTCTTACCCAAAAGGTATTGTGCTAGGCGTGCTAAACCTTGTTTTCTTCACTTAACATGTCATCTTCCTCATGAGTTCCTCCTCGTGTGCGTGCGTGCGTGTGTGTGTGTGTGTGTGTTTTAACTGCATACAATTCCAGAGAGTGGCGTTACCATGGTTTATTTACCCACATGTAGAGGAACTTTAAGTGCCGCCTGCCAACCACAGTTTCCTAATCACAGCTCTCAAACCTTTCCCCTCCCTGCAAACACCCATTACCACCTACTTCTCTTCAGGGCTTTGTCTCCCTCTCAGTAGAGAAAAATGAGGGCTTCAAAAGGAGCTTCCTTAATTTCCTGTTATCAAAGGTAAAAACCCACCTCCATCCGCACCTGCCCTATCTTCCCTCAGGCTGCAATACGGCTGTATCACCTGTGGTTTAATACCAATCCCCTTCTCTCCCATTAGGATCCCATCTCCACTCAGTGTCTCAGGACTTTACGCTACAGTTAACCATCCTTTCTCTCTTGTATATTAAACTTCTCCCTCACAACTGGATTATATAAAAATACAACAAACTCTCTTGACTCTATTCTCTCTCCAGCTACTGCCCTCTCCCTCTCCTTTTCTTCAGAGCCAAACTTCTTCAGAGAGTTGTCTGTAGTCAAAGTTTCAATTTCACTGCTTGCTACTCACTCCCCTGTCCATTTCAGCCTAATTTCACCCCATTAACTCACCTAGGCTTTTCACACTAAGCTGCCAATGACAGCCAGGTCATTCAACAAATGTACCTTTCAGTCTTAGTTGACTTCTCAGCACCATTTGACAATTTTTATCATTCTCTCCCTTTTAGAAATACTCCTGTCGATAACTCTCCTGGATTTCCTTACATCTCTGGCTACTTCTTTCCCATATACTGGGAATAATTCTTAATCCATAGTTAGATGTTCAAGAAATAGGGCCTGAAGTAGCGTGAGGTGAGGCATTCACACTCACTTAATCAGGTGCAAAATTTAAGGATATGCTAATCAACTTAGTAAACAAGATAAGTCATATTTTAATGCAATATTTTTTAAAATTTCAATTACTGCAAAAAATCCATGTTGAACAAAATATCAAATTTTTAAATGAAAATCAGTGCTGTGCTGATTCAGATTGAAGTGTGAGGCAAAATAAAAAGTGTATTCCTGTATATATATATGTTTTTACGTATTTCATAATGCTTAATTTGTTCCCTGACCTTTGAAATAGTTGGAAAGAAATATTAGAAAATTGAAGAGTAGATGTAGTAACACATTGTTTTAAGTTTAATATGTTTTATTTATACCGAAAGGAAATTATGATTTTATTTCAAATTAATTAAAAATTATTTAAGATTGTTGCTTGGTCAAGAAACATTTAAAAACATGGCAATTGTTATTTTCACTGGAAATGAGGTAAACAAAGTAGATTTTGAAAATATTGATGAGTTTGCTTTTATTAAAGCAAAGGCCACATTTTCCCCTTTGTCTCAGATTCTAACATGGCACATAGTGGAACTGTCAAGAAATATCACATTTTATTCTAGTTTTTAAACCAAAGTTCAGATTTTTTCCTAGTGTCACACCAACCTGGTGAGAAATTGTACCTCAGTTATTTCTGATGCTTTACACTCTTGAGCTGGGCAAAGAGCTAGAAGCCATCATACCCCCAGGCACTGAGGAGAGTCTCTGCTCATTGGCCATCCACTCTCATTAGCTCCAAAATGTGCTTTCCCAGGTCCAACCCGGGCCTTTAGGCCTGGTGGTTTTGCTGCTTCTAAGGACCCTGAAACGCCCTGGGATCTTGGCTAAGGTTGGGAGCTTGAGCTGTGTGTGGGTCTTTACAATTCAAGACCCCTCAGGCCTCTCTCCCCTCACCTCATAGCTTCTCTTTGTCTTCTTGACATTTAACAAAAATGGAAAGAGTCTTCAACTTCAGGATCCTTTTACTTTAGGCCCTGCCAAGGTCCTTGGAGCCAAAACTAATAAAAGCAAGCGATCAAATTTAGATGGGATGAAAGGAGCAAATAGAGAGGAAACAAAATTACTATTTCCACAGACTATCAGCCTCTTTTGCTGGTTCATTTCCCCACCCCTGGTCATCCATGGCAGGCGTTCTGCAAGGCTGGGCCTCACTCCATATTCTCTCCCAGGTAACCTCGTTCACTGGCCTGGGTGCAATTTTAATTCATATTCCTCTCACCCCCTGATTTGTTTCTCTGACCCAGACCTCTACACTGAGCCCCATAGTAATATGTCCAGTGGCTCAACACCTCCATTTGGACATCTCTCAGTGACATCAAACTAAATATGCCCAGTGCCACACTCCGTCTTCTCCCTCCATTCCAGTCCCTTCCCAGCCCAGTCACAGAATAATCACTCTAGGCTCCTCCCACTCCCTTGCCTCCCATTTCCAATTCATCCCTGAATCCCATCCACTTCCTCTTCTACACAGTTCCAAATTCAAAACAGCTCCATTCCACTGCTTCCACTCAACTCTCAGCTACCATCGTCTCTCAACTAGACTAAACCTAATTGGTCGTCCTTACATCCCATCAGGGCCTCCTCCAATCTCATATCTGTGATATCACCAGAGTGACCTTTTTGAAATACAAATCTGAACATGTTACCTTCTGGCTTAAACTCTGAACACTTTCCATTGCTTCTGGAAATACACCAAAATGTGTGACAGCCCTTGCTAGGTGTGGCCTCCTCCCACTCACCTGGTTCCATCTTCCTCCTCTTGGCTCCCTCCCTCCTCCCCCCCAGCTCCAGCGAGACAGCTGTCCTTTCCTACCCACCCATTTCTCATTTTGTCATTACATACTCATTTGCATGATTATGTGATTAATGTCTGCCTTTCCCTCCATGACAACAGAATTGTGGGTCCCCAAGGTCTCACCCAGAGACTTCGACATTATGTGCAAAGGTTTATGGAAAAATTCATGAATATATTGCATTAGTTCTTTGAGAGATAAACCCTTTTGAAGTTCAGAAGTATATCTGGGAGGAATTTTTCTCTTTCAATGACGTTTGAGAATTAGAGTGTGCCAGACACTGTTTAAGTGCTTTACAGGTATTAACTTAGTTCCTTCTCACTATATGCCTAGGAGGCAAGTGCTCTTCTTATCCCCATTTTCAAGACACTGATGCTGAAAGTCAAATACAGAGAAGTCAAACATCTCACTCCCAGTCTCATAGCTAATAAGCCTCGGAGCTCTAATACAAAACGTTTGCATTGGACCCTGTGTTTATTCGGCAAATATTACTGAATGAAGTGGCAGTCACCATGACAAGAATGGGCTAGAACATCTTTGAAAGAGGCAAGTAGAGAGAAGAAAGCTATTAAATTCTGTGCAAGTGTAACAGATACTATGGAGAGTATATCCCCGTCTTATTTAATCCTCTCAAAATAGAGTAAACTAGATATTTTTGTGCCCACTTTATAGATAAGGCTGAGAAAGTTTGAAGATCACATAAGCAGTATAATAAGTCCTACCTGGAATTGAACCCCAGATCAATAGGACTGACTCTTTCCACGGTGTGAAGTCACCTCTGAGGAAGCTGTCTGTAACAGCCTCCTTTTCATCACAAACGGATTTAGCTACTGGGTCAATGATCCACACATGTGAGGGTGCATAAGAATCACCTGGAAAGCTTGTTGAAATCATGGCTTCCTGGGTTTCACCATCAGAGATTTTGTTGTGGGGCGGGCCCCTTCAACTGCAATTTTAATGAAACGCGCACCCCAGGTATTTCTGGTACAGGTGATTCTTGTCTGGTGCTTCCAAAACTTTAACACTGAACAGAATCACCTGGATGGGTTGACAGGACAGAAGGTCAGGCTCCACTCCTCAATTTTCTGAATCTGAAGGTCTGGCGCAGCCCGAGAACGTTAATTTCTAACAAGTTTCTAGGAGATGCCCTACCAGATCCACTAACTGTCCTAGGACAAGACTCTGGGATACTTCACTGGTTATTTAATTTAATTCTCCTTGATTCCACCACTTTGGAAGCAATTTCCAAAATACACATGCCCCCACTCTGCTGCCATCCCTCCATACCTTCCTCTCTGAGAATTGCAGAATATTTCAGATTGGGGAACTTGGAGAAAATTTATCTTGGGGTGAAATCCTTCAGCAGATTTAGATGGAGAATTGCCTTCTTTCAAAATAAGGTGACCTTTGCACAAAACTCCAGAATACTAGATGTCTCTAAATAGGACTGATCCCACATTTAAAAAAAGAAAAAAACTTGTAAGAGCAATAACTTCAATTATTTTTCACCTATCCTGTTTAAGATTTAAAAGGCAGGGAAATTCATTTTCAGCTACATATGTGTGTGTAATGCATATATTTGTGAGTGTGTTCAATAAAATATAATTTGTTTAAAGTTGTTTAGCTTTTAGGAAACTTGAAGGGATAAAGTGTCAGACATATCCAATTTAATAAGGGGGATTTTTTAATTGAAATAAAAAACAGGGTTAAAAATTTTTATTTTATACTGTTCCTCTGGGAAAATTATCTTGTCTTAGGTTACCTAATATTGACCAAGATGAAGGTGTGTGTGTGTGTATGGGAGAGAGAGAGAGAGAGAGAGAGAGAGAGAGAGAGAGAGAGAGAGAGAGAGAGAGAGAGAGAGCCTTGCTTGATTTCATGGTCCAAACTCAGCAAAGTGTACAAAGTAAGCAAAAACCATAAAGGATGAAGATCTCATGATTCAGGACCCACTTACCTGACGAAATTTTGAGTTAAGATGGCTAATCTTTTCAGCATATGTGATCTATGAAGATGTTTTCCATAAAGGCATTTGGTGAATGAGGGCCTGATAAATGTACTTCCAGACTTCAATATCTTCAGAAATAACTCAGCCCTTTCATATTTTTGAATTAAATAAAAGACATGTTTCTTCTAGGCATCCATGAGGAGAGCTGTCAACATTCCGTCTTGAAAAACCTTTGTTAAGAACAATGTTTGCATAAAGCCTCCTCTTCTGGCTGTCCAGATACTGGTTCCAAAGCAATGGATCTATTACCTGGAATTCTGCATCCCTATCCTAATGAAACTCAGATACCGGATTTACCTATCTAACTCTTGCATATGCTTTATTGACTGAAAAGCAACTCGACTTCATTTCTTTTCCCTTTCTTGTTTAGCTACTTGCAGCTTAAATACAAACTCTTCTTTCCTACAGCTATCCACAGGAAGTGAATGTTTTAAAATCATCAAATCAAATGTCTTGGTGTGTAAGAAATTATGTTTTTGCAGACTCTTGATGATTAAGTCTTCTGAGAATGCCAATGGGCATTGCAGATATTTTCTTTTCTCTATTAAAACAGACCCAATTTTAGGAAAATTTCAGATGTGTGGCAGAAAGACGTACCCCGCTAAGTGTGAGGGTGGACTAACTTGACTCTTCCAGCAGAGGCAGTGGTAGAGGGCAGGGCCATTAAGCATATGGGCTCTGGAACCAGACTGTGTGAGATCAAATTCTGGTTCCATAGTTACTCATTGTGCAACCTTGCGCAGGTTAGTTCTCTGTGTCTCATCTGTAACATGGGACTTTCATAGTACCTACTTCCAAGGGTTGTTCTGAGGGTTATATGTGAAAGACACTTGGAACCATGCCTTGAACATAATAAATGCTCAATAAGTATTAGTGATGCTTTTGTTGTAATAATTATTACTGAAAAGTTCATATAATGTTAACACAGAAACAAGAGCCATTCGATTCTAAAGGGATAAAAACTAACGATGGTTTGGTTACTGAAAAATGTCAATGCCTATTTAAGGCAAAACAGAATAGTTATTAATTTACTTGATTCCAAAATAAATGAGAAAGCTCTTTTCTGGAGAAAGCTACTCCTTATTTTTAAGGTTAGATGTTTAAAAAGCTCAAAAATATCCCTTTCAAAATACCCTAGATTTTAGTTATAAGCAGAAGCCATTACAATACTACCTTGAGACATTTGCTGAGAAGGAAGCACAATTATATAATCACATAATGAATGCATATTCATTTATTTATACTGCAACTTAGTCCAGAAAGGAATAGAGGCTGCTCTAATGAGTGAATCACAAGAGAAACATAAAGATAAGGAAATCTTCTAATGCAATAGGCTAGCTTTCAATGCATATAGAACACATTGTAGGGAAATGTTGCAAAGAAATATAAATAAATAACAATAGAAAATGCTCCTTCTACATTTTTATTACTGGTATTACATTTCTTTTTTTGAAGAGTCAAAATTTCATTTGAATCTTTCCCATTCCTCATTCCCCATATTCAATCAGTAGCCTTTGCAATATTTCCTGGATCCACATCTTTATTTCTATTGCCAACATTCTAGTTCACGTTACCTCTTTAATATTAATTGTTTTCTATTCATCTCTTTGCCCTGGTCTCTCCCCTCTTCATCCTTCTTCCCTTTCCTTCTACCACTATAATTCATCCAACACAATACTACAGAATTAATTTTTCTGAAGTGCGTCTCTGGTCTTCTTATCATTAGCTTGCTAAAAATCCTTCTGACATAGTCCCTCACTGTTTTCTATTTTTGATACATTTTATTTGTACCTCTTCTATCACTTAGTGTTTTCTACTTTACAGTAAATTTTGTATACATTTGAGTTTCTCTACTAAAAAGTAAACTCCTTGTCACCCCCCAGCATTGAGCATATTATATCTTAAGGCATTAATGAATGTTGAAAAAAAATAAGTAAATAAAACCTTAGAAGAAAATACTATCGCGTTGATACGCAGTTCTAACTACTGCAACTCTATCTTAGTGATGACACAATTTGAACAGGACAAAGATAGATATAAATTACCAAATTAGAAAAATGTAACTAATTCAAGACTTTAATTGTAGCTTTGCAAGATGGTCACATAATTCCTCCAAATTAAAAAGAACACATTTTCACCTCGTTGTCTGCTATGTAAGTTATGTCAACTAAAATATTGCTCAAAGATTAAGGAAAGCCAGTAGAATGGGGAAAGAAGCAGTGACTGGAAATAAAAACATTAAAAAAGGTAGCATGACACAAGACAGTCTAATGAAAATTATTAACTAGAATGCCCTTACATGTGAAGTAATAAGCTATTTCGTACGTTGGCCGCCTTTGAGAACATCTATAAATGTATGATCATTGAAAGAGAGTAATTCATTTGTGTCTTTATGATTTTGCAGACAGACAGTATTCCTGGCAATGTGCATTTGAATGTTATGTGACCCCAGAGAACCATTACATGAAAATAAATATCTAGCTTGTGTACAATTTGCATTGTAGTATGTTCAGTCTCAGAAGAAAATTCATTCAGCGATTTCATCAGAAATTAAAAAAGAGCTTAGAAAAATAAGCAATCATTTTAATAAGAACTCAGGTAAGGTAAAGATAACCATCTTTTAGTATTTATAATCATTACAAGGATTAAGGTTTGTGTCTTTCCACACAATGCTAATACCCCTAGCTTTGTCTAGGGGTTAGAAGAAGCTATTGGCAAATAAATCTCCAAAAATATTTCTCTTCATGGTATCCTAAAAGTTTATTGAATTGAATTTGAATAAAAGACAGGAGCTTTATTGTGCATTCATATTTTTGCATATAAGGTATTTTAAAAACAAACCATCCTCTGCTGTCCTTGAGCGTGGGCTAGACTTAATGATTTGCTTCCAAAGAACAAAGCATGGAAAGGGAAAAATAGTCACTTTATAGTGTGGAAACCTGGCAAACCATCTTCACCAAGTGATAACGATTAACAGCTCCAGTGATGTCATGTTCATCCTTACACATGTGATGAGAAGGACATCTCGCCTTTGTGGGGTTCTTTCAAAAATCTACAATCCCAGTTTAATCATAAGAAAAACATCAGCAAAACCCAAACTGAGGGCCACTCTGCAAAATACCTGGCCCATTCTCCTCAAAACTGTGAAGGTCATGAAAAACAAGGAAAGACTGAGAAACTGTCATAACAAGAGATTATGGACACCTGACAACGGAGTGCAATACGGTATCTTGGATTGGATCCTGAATCAGAAAGAGGACATTAATGGAAAAACTGGTGAAATAGTAATGTGCCAATGTTAGTTTTTCTAGTTTTGACAAATGTACCATGGAAATGGAAGGTGCTAACAATAGGGGAAAAGAGGTGGAGGGTCTGAGAATTCTATGCAGTATCTTTGCAACTTTTCTGTAAATCGAAAATTTTGCAAAATGAATGTTAATTTTAAAAAATCCTAGTTTGGCTGCCTCTGACAAATAGCAAACATACAGCCACGGCATGCCATTGCTATCTAATGCTATAGAATCATTCCAGGAGCACTTGGTTGACCATGTTGCTCAGAGAAATGGAGAAGAAAATGTACAGGAGAAAGCAGTTGAAAGGCAGGACATGGGAAAGCTTGAAGAAAATCAAACGCTTTGGAAACAATGTACTATTTAAAAATTTTAAAAGAATGTCGTACTTTTTACAGACAGCCGCAAAAAAGCTGAAGTAATAGAAATTCACTTCCTCTCTATTGCGATTCCATTAAAATACAAGCAATCTCTATGTTTATGCTTTTCTCAGGAAAGGCTCTGTCCTCCTGTTATCGCAGCATAGAGTTCTAAGCTACCATCACCCTCTGGGGAGTGCTATGTTTTGTTGGATTATGTGTAACGAGGTTGCAGCCTGCATGCACCCTTTGAGAGACTATCTGAGCATTTCAAGTTCTCTTTCTTCTTTCCAAGTAGAATTTGACTGCTGATTTCTTTTAAATGTGAACAAAGGGAGATGCCATTTAAAAATTGATGTAATCCTAAAACCAAAGACCAGCAAACCAGGTCATAGCGTTCTCCACCCATCTTTGTTTTCTTGGTAGCAGATTGTCCTTGTTGAATAGTTATGAGGACCATGACTAGCTTTTCTTAAATATTTACAAGAGTATAATTTTATTACTGCCTTTTGGGAGGCTAGTTCATATTCTCACTGTAAAATTTCTTCTTGGTTAGTTTTAATAATTCTATAAGCAAGTTTAGCTTGTTATTACCAATTTATCCTTTACCACTCCTTTTTTCATTTTTTCACCACTACTCTTAATAGATTTTAATCTTTGTCATAGATTTGTAAATACTAATATCATTGGCTAGCCTATATTTTCCTCCCAAAGGAAAATTTCAAGAACTATTGCATGTTTTGCCTATGTATCTAGATGAGGGCCTTTGTATCCAATTCATTACTGAAAGATTCATTCATCGCTCTACTGGGATGATTACAGATATCTCCTGAAATTTGAAAACTCTGTGTCCTCATACCGTTTGCCATTAGGTAAAATGTTGCATGTCAAGCCTTATGGTCTGGTGGTTTTCGGTAACAAATGTTACCTGATTTTCAGTGTAGAGGTAGAAGGATGGTGCAAAGTCTCTTTGGACTAGGAAGAGCAGTGACCATGAGAAAGAAATACGGAATGTCAGGACTTCAGGATTCGATGGAGTCTGAGGCCAGTGGAGGGATGGTACAGAAAGACTGTTTTCCCAAGGCTTCCTTCCTGTTTGATGCTTCCTGAGTCCTCAGCATAAAGGGACCATAGTGGGAAGGAGAGACCACCTGTAAAGAACAAGATGGGGGAGGAAGGCTCATCATCTTCTTCCTCCCTCCCTCCCCTGTCAGTTGAACTTGAGGGCGAGGCTGCATCCAAGGGCTGACCTCCAAAGACTTGAACTTATTGGCACTGCTGACTGCTTTGGGAGGGCCTCTAGAATGCCTGCTGTGCTTAGTACAGGGAATGGTAATATTTACGTTGTGATGGCGTCTAAGGAAAGAACTTTAGATATTCTAACGTACAATTATTGAAATGCCAGACAGCTGCTGTCTTCAACAAGATGTGCATGGTTTTACTTACACTGAAACACATTTATGCACTCAAAAGCAGCTTTCCATGTCGATGATTTCCTTCTATTAAAAACATTTCTGCTTCTAAGAGAGCAGTTTTGCTTCATGATGAAGCCAGTATCCCTTGATCTGTATTTGATGCAGAGCATGGGTCTTTATGACGTCCATGTTTTTCAGTAGTCTTTCTTTCTGATGGGTTTACATGTAACTGTGCATATATTTGTGTTTTGGTTTGGTTTGTTTTTCCTGCCCTGGTTAGGCATTTGCCAAGGAAGCCCACCCGAATGGAAGCTACTTGGAATGGGGACTTCTTACTTACTAATATATATGTCTGGAGCCGAACACAGTGCTTGACACAAAAATGTGTTTCACTCCTGTTAATTAAAATGTACAGAAAATTATTTTCGCATCCCTTTTTTTTTATACTGACCTGTGTCCCTACAGTATGCACCTGAATTCAAGGTTCACACTTGGGACCATTCCGTGATGTCAAGGGTCCTGCATCATTAATAGGTTCTGGGGAGTTGTGCGTAAACTTACTAAGTTTCTTTCCTGTTGGCCTGATATGCATTCTCACAAATAACCTGATTCTACAGTAAATATCTATTACCTCCTGGTATCTGTTGTCCGCTGACCTATTTTTCTAGGGGCCACTTCTTTCTAACTTCTCATGTTGTTGAGGTGTTTAGTTGCTTCTATTTCTGACCTCATTTGCAGTAGAACAAACTAGAAAGCCTATAGCGGTCTTTAGAGAGTTGAAAGGAGTAGACTGGTGGATAAAATAGTGAAGGGATTCCACAAAAGGTAGCACCCGAACCAACCAAAATTGTGAATCAATCATCAGATCGTGTCCACCATCTACCTCCAGAGGAAGGAATTTTGTAGATACAAATAAGCTAGCTGGAACCTTAATACAGGTTAGTTGCAAACTTCTCTATTAACTAAATTCCACTACACTAACAATACCGTCTCCAGTTCTAACCTATCCCTTCAGTAATCTTCTCAGCTGTGATGTTTACGCTTCACTAGTGTGGAACACATTCCTCCCCATTTTTACCTCTTCCTACTAAATCATCTATTTGTAGTTCAGTTCAGGATCCCTCTGCTTTTCCTCTTCTCCCTCACCCCCAACACCTTTTACTGTTTTTTGTTTTGTCTTGTTTGCAACCGACATTATTTTGTGAAAACAAACTATTCTATATTATATCCCAGGGCCTCCCTTCCAATTCTGTCTGGTCACTGGTCCTTCTCCTAACGCCTGTTGACTCACTGGGTTTGGGGGAGGAGGTCAGCATACTCTGCTCCCCATTTCCTTTTCCTTCTTCCAACGTGGGCCTCCGAATTTCCATTAATGACCGCATGATGTGGTCAGTCCTTCAAAGGCTCAAAAGCAATTCCTTTTCTACGTCCGTTTATGGATGATACCTCCCCATCTCGTGTCCTCTCCCTTTGCCACCACAAACACTCAGAAACTCTTTTCTCTGCACTTTTATGACATTCCAACTAGTCACTTTGATGCCAATCTCTCCTCCCACTTCTAACCCATTGCCCACTCCATATACTGCCTATTTAATCTAAAAAGTCAATTCTGATATAGTTTTTTAAAAAAATCAAAGATTTTTTTTGCTAATTGGAGTAATCAAACGCCTCAGTCTGGCATCCAAGGCTCTCTATAATATGGTCCCAACATTTAACTCCAGTCTTATCTGTCAGGGTCCTCCCCATCGACCAGTATAGACTATGTACTTTTCCTATCTTGTGGGGTTTTCTGCTTTTAATAATGGTAATCATTGCTGCAATCTATAGAGCATTAAATACTTTACATTTCAACAACTCAACAGCAGTGTAAAGTAGGAACTAGTATCCCATTTTAACAGATGAAAACCTTGTTATAGAATGTAATAGGGATTTCAGAAACCACATAGCTAGAAAGTGGCAGACCCAGATTTGAACCATGTCCATCTGTCTCCAAAACCCATGCTCTTTCCTTTGTTTGAAATATACTATTCTTTACTTACAAAAATTTTTCCCCTCCTCCAAAAACCATCTCCAATGCATCTTCCTTCATGAAACAATGTATTGTCCCTCTGACCAAATGGGATTGCCCCTCCTCTTCACCCTCACCGTACTTGGATTGAACCTTTCTTGTGCTAGGAAATATTCCACCTTGTCATCTGTCATGACATTCTACAGATGACTTGCTTAGAAAATGGACAACAGGATATGGTTGCTGCCCTATTGGAGCTGCCCTATTGGAGCTGCCCTATTGGAGCCTACCACATGGTACTTATTGCCTTCTGTATTCCCTTTGAACACAGTAGGCACTTATTACACAGATATTGCACAGAGTCAATATCTATCTATTTAGCTGTCTATCAACAATCATTCATCCACACTCTGGGCTATTTTTATGAAGGAATCTAACAGAATGTTTTCCTAGACCATCTTGCTTAGAAAATTGCAACCCCAATGACCTTCTGGAACTTCATGTTTACAATTTTCATTTGTGCAAAAGAGTGCATGCTCTATGCTCAAGAAAGCTTTTGTTCAACTCAAATAATAAACTATTTAGCTCTCTATCTGTAATCCAAGGATCTATGTCATCAGCTGCTTTTTTGAAAGTCCAACTTCTTCTAGAGTCTGATGTGAAGACAGCTTGTTTTTCACTCAACAGTACTGTGGAAAAACCACACATGAGGAATGAGAGGCGAAAGTCATAGGAAGTGGCAGAACTGGGATTTAAATCTAGGTGCCTCTGATACAGACTCCATAGTTCTTAACCAATAAGCTACACAATCGCAAAACATTCTCCTAGCCATTGTATGGCTTACAAGCAAGTATAGTCATGCTAATTTGACAACACATTCTGGCCACTGGGATTAGACTTTGTGTTTTCCCAAAACAATTCAGATGCCTATTGGTAATTTAAGGTGGGGGCTCTTTGTTCTGTTTCTTGTTTTGTTTTTGACCTATAGGAAATGGCCTACTGTTTGTCCAATGGGACTCTCTTAGTGGTGTAGATTCCACTCCTGTTAAGAATTAATACAAACAGTTGATTTCACGATTTGTCATTCTTTTCCTATTACATTTCAGAAGGCAACTTCAAGCTTGGGGGTTACTTGCTGTCATCATCACTCTTGCATTTTCTATTTATACAAACCAAAAGTCAGTGTAATTTCAGAATGAGGAATATTTAACTGCATGTTCTTTGCCCAGCATTTGCCAAACCAGAGATGGATCCAGTTCGCAATCTAGTATAGTTCTTATAGGACATAAAAGGCAAATTGAATCTGCACGTTTAATAAGCAATCTATTAAAACAGACCTTACAGAAATCTATTAAAACGGAGCTTTTGGAATAGCACGCAAATGTCTTCAGAAGGTACATACTGTTCTTCATACAGTGGTCTTTTCTTTACCATTCCAGCCTCTTTTCTCACCATTTTCTCCTCTCTCTTCTGTTCCAGACATGCTGAACCTCTTATAGGTCTTCCCCCAAAGACATGCTTTTTCTCACATCTGGAACTCTGCTTCCTCTACCTACCTAACCCCTAGTGGTCCTTCAAGACCAAACTCAAACTGCATGTCCTTCTGGGCTACCTTACTCTCCCAAACAGTATCATAACAAGTAGGCTCATCCTGCTTATTTCTCACTGGTAGCACTTGTCCTATTGATTTGCAATTGCCTGTTAGCTGGCCCATCTTCCCAATCAACACCCCCAAGGGCAGGAACTGTGTCTTGTCCACTGTTAGAGACCCAGAACCTTGGATGGTTTTTGGAACATGGTAGAGTTTATTACATTGTTACTGGATGAATGAATAAATGGATGAAAGAATGAACTATTCTCTGAAATGAGAGAGTCAGCTTTGTGTCTTTTAGATCTAGATATCATTCCCCATGACCTTATTCTTCCCTGAAGGATTTGAAAGATGAATTATTGTAGTTTAGTAGCATCCAAATTATTTAAATATTTGAGCTACTGCCAGATGTCTTATTATCCTATGCATACTTTACATCTGGATATTTTATTTGCATAGAGATAATTCTTCTGGGAAATAATATAGGCATTCCTGGTGAACACAGCATCAAAAAAGATGGATCAGCCTAAATTAATTTGAGAAACTAAATATAACCAAGTGGAAAAGAAATAATGCTTACTGTTATTAAGAGGGAAAGCACACTCTATATTTTTTCTGTAATCAATTGCAAATTTACATTTGATAACTCTGGTTGTTGTTTAATCAAAAATGATTATCTTCCTTGATTAGGAGTGTTTTTGAAGGGAAAGGAATTGCTAATTAGTTTGCTATCACTCTGTTGAAGCTGTTTGCAATTAAACTGAGGAGGTAAAGAAAGCTGCAAATGATTTAAATGCTGAAATGCAGTACCAAATATTGAAGTTCCTTTTTTAAGCTAAGTGAAGCTTTAAATTTCTTTTTTTAAAAGGGGTAAACTCTATTACCTAAAAAGCCATTTTTGCCAAAACAGACAAACAAAAAACACAAAACCTAAAAGTCACTTAATTATACAGTTAAAATGGATGAACTTTACAGTGTGTAAAGTATACCTCTATAAAGCAGCTAATAAGAATAATAACTTTAAAAGGCTATATCAGAAATGGGAAGGACCTAGAGATCACCTAGTCTAACACAGGTGAAGTAACTAAGGTCATAATAGGTTCAGTGATGTGATTAAGGTCATAAAGGCAGCCATTATTCTAGTAGGATTTAGAACCCAGGCATTTGGAAGTTAGCGTATTCACCAAGTCTCTTTCTTGGATATACATTATTTGACTACCCAAACTAGGAAGGGTCATCTTTAAAATGCTCTCATATATAGGGGTACCAGAAAGAGAAAAGAGAGAGCAAGGAATTAAAAACATATTTGAAGAAATAATGACAGAAAATTTCCCTAGCCTGATGAAGGAAATGGACATATAAGCTCCAGAAGCACAGAGAGTCCCAAAGATGAACCAAAACAGGCTTACACCAAGACACATCATAATTAAAATGCCAAAGTTTAAAGAAAAAGAGAGAATCTTAAAAGCAGCAAGAGAAAAGCAATTAGTTACCTACAAGGGAGCTCCCATGAGACTATCAGCTGATTTCTCAACAGAAGCTTTGCAGGACAGAAGAGATTGGCAGGAAATATTCAAAGTGATAAAAAGTAAAAACCTACAACCAAGATTACTCTACCCAACAAAGTATCATTTAGAATTGAAGGACAGATAAAGAGCTTCCTGGACAAGAAAAGCTAAAGGAGTTCATCACCACCAAACCAGTATTACAAGGAATCTTAAAGGGACTGCTTTAAGATGAAAAAAAAAATGAATAATAAAATGGCAATAAATGGCTAAATGGCAATAATAAAATGGCAATACCTATTAACAATTACTTTCAATGGAAATGGATTAAATGCTCCAATCAAAAAATAGGGGGGCTGAGTGGATAAGAAAACAAGACTCTTACATATGCTGCCTACAAGAGACTCACTTCAGATTGAAAGACACACGCAGACTGAAAGTAAAGGGATGGAAAAATATATTTTATGAAAATGGAAACAAATAAAAATCTGGAGTAGCAATACTTATAACAGAAGAAATAGATTTTAAAACAAAGGTTATAACAAGAGACAAAGAAGGACCTAGTAATCCCATTTCTGGGTAGTTATCCAAATAAACCCAAAATGCTACTTCGAGGGGACATGCTCACCAATATGTTCATTGCAGGACTATTTACATAAGCCAAGATATGAGGGCAACCTGGGTGTCCCTGAATGGATGAATGGGTAAAGAAGAGGTGGTACATACATACAATGGAATATTACTCAGCCATAAAAAAGAACAAAATCTTGCCATCTGCAACAACATGGATGGACCTAGAGGATATTGTGCTGAGTGTAGTAAGTCAGACAGCGAAAGACGATTGTCATATGATTTCACTTATAAGTGGAATCTAAAGAACAAAATAAACAAACAAAACAGAAACAAACTCATAGACACAGATAATATTTTAATTGCCAGTTGGGAGGGGGTTTGGGAGCAGTGGTTGTTACTCAGTAGTCATGGGGATGTAGGGTACAGCATAAGGATTATAGTTAATAATATTATAACAACTATGTATGGTGTCAGATGGGTGCTAGATCTATCGGGGTGATAGATGGGAAGGGGTTTGGGGACAGGGTAAGAAAAGGTGAAGGGATTAAGAAACACAAATTAGTGGTTACAAAATAGTCATGGAGGATATAAAGTATAGGGAATATAATCAACAATATGGTAATAACTATGTATAGTGCCAGGTGAGTACTAATCTGGGGATCACTTCCTAAACTATATAAATATCTAATCACTATGCTGTACACCTGAAACTAATATAAAATAATATTGAATGTCAACTCTAATTGAAAAATTAAAAAGGTGGGGGAGAATGATAAAGAATAAGAGGTTCAAATTTCCAGATATAAAACAAATAAGTCTTGGGAATGTAATATTCAGCATAGAAATATAGTCAATGATATTGTGACAGTGTGGTACAGTGCCAGATGGTTGCTGGACTTATCATGGTGATCAGTTTGTAGCATAGGAATATATCAATAATGTGGTAATAATTCTGTATCATGCCAGGTGGGCACTGTTGAATAACGATGATGTTCACCGGAAACTAATATAATATTGTATGTTAGCTATATTTTAATTAAAAATCTTTTAAAAATAAAGAAAGGAAATGCTCTTACAGCACTGGGTACATTTTCTTTATGGCCTTTTATACAGCTTATCATTGTCCTTTGTCTCTGACAAGAGAACCAACTCTATTGTCAGAGAGGTACATCCCTTTTCCATTTTTTGTTCACCATTTTATCCTTAGTGCCTCGCACAGAGGATAGGAGCAATGTGGACCCTCAATAACTATTTGTTGAATGAATGAATGAATGAATGAATGAATGAACAGATGGACCTGAAGCCCATTACTCATTGTGAAGTAATGCCTCGAGTAGAATCTTCCTCTGACAAAGATGGGGTGACACCCCGCACAGAGGTCTTCAGAGATGTACATTACCCACTTGCAGCAAGGCAAAGCTGAATATCTTATTGGATTTCATAATGAGAATAAATAGCTTCTTTAGATTGGAGTGAGGGGACATCACAAAGGAAATCACTCACTTGGCTTTGGCTAACTGTAGGGCAAAGAAAAGAGAGGTCCTCTCCTAAGGAAACAAAGCCTTAAAAAAGCTATAGACCAGGGATAGCTAATGTAAGGACTTCATAGGCTTTGCAACTGCTTGGTTGGTTACTTTTGTTAACTTGCTGAATAGGTGCTACAGGAGAGGACATGTATGTGGGGGAGGGGAGAACCTGGGGTTAGGTAAGAGTCACACACTTTCAAACGTTTTTTAATTGCCCCAACAATTTTAAGTATCATGAAGATGACCCCAAAAAATAATTGAACATAGAACTTCCTGTTATAAATAAGATTATGAATGATTTCTGCTCCTAACTAAACAACGTTTTGGTCACTGCACTGGCAATGCAATGTTGCCGTGGTCATAGTTTCTGTTCCCAAAGATCATGATGGCAGGGGAGGATAGACAAAGAAACTGCTAATTAAAGTACAGAGTCCTAAGTGCTGAGTCCATTCTGGTCCCCAGGGTGCAAGCAACATATACTAATCTTCTGTCCAGGAAAAGAAAAAAAAAAAGAAGTTTCTGTGGAGGGTATGAGGCAGCTCTTAAAACTTAAGGAAAAGATGAAGAACCAGGCCCTTCAAACAACAGAAACTTAAACAGCTTCGAGGTTCTAGAGGACAGTAAAGAATAGAGAAACACCTCAAGTTTCCACAGTTGGAATAAATCAGCTCCATCATTTCCCAACATTGTGTCAACCACTCTCATTGTCATTCTTATTCAGTGCAAATTCCAGAAGAGTCTGATTGGTCAAGTTGGATCACATGCCCATCTCTTGGACAGCGAGTGCCAGGCAGCTTCACTAAGTCTCACCAAGACTGCATGTGGCAGGGAATGACTATTCCCCAGAGGAGAATTGTTATAATATTTCCAGCATACGGACAGGCACAAGCTACAGAATGCCCATGAGAGTGTTTTAGTATCCATCAATCCAGGAGTTATGAGATCATAGTCCTAACCAAATTGTAGAGAGTTTCAGCTACGTTTCCAGAGCAAGTAACATTTAAATAGACATTTTTCTGGAGGAGATTTCTGCAAAATCTTTGCCATCACGTCTAGAAACAAGTAAAATTAGACCTATCAGCTTCAACTTTCGTTCCCTTAAATAAATTCTACATTTTGGGGTAGTCAGAAAAAAGAGAAATTCTTAAATAAATCAATATTTAACAATAACAGCCAGGCTTATTATGTTCCACACACTATAAGTATATTATTTCATTTAAACCTATCAAGAATTGGTGAGGCTGCACCAAATCTCTATAATGGAGAAACTCCAGCTTCTCTCTAACAAAAGGGAAAGTATAGGTTTGGAGGGGTCAGAAAACTTGCTCAAAACGCCCACCGTAGGATTCAAACTCAGGCTGGTCCGACTCTAAAAGCCATGTTTCTAACAAATATGCCCTAAAAACTCACAACATCTTTACTATCAAAAATCAACTGTATGTTCTTTTGTAAGTTTTGGTGTTGTTCTAAAGTTCAAATTAGTTTGTTGGCTTATTTCTATAGGAATGCTAATATTGTTAAGTCTATAAAACATATAAAATAAACATTCCAAACTTAAAAATTAATCTTAGGACCCTTACCTTACACCATATACAAAAATTAAATCAAGATGGATGAAGGACCTAAAGAATGAAAACTATAATACTCCTAGCATAAAATATAGGGGAAAAGCTTTGTGACATTGGCTTTGGCAATGATTTCTCGGAAATGACACCAAAAGCACAGGCAACAAGCATAAAACAAAAAACAAACAGAACTAAATCAAGCTTAAAAATGTCTGCACATCAAAGGAAAGAATCAACAGAGTAAAAAGGCAGCAATAAAACAGGAGAAAATATTTGCAAACTACATATCTGATAAGGGATAAATATCCAGAATATAGAAAAAGAACTCCTACAACTCAACAACAAAAAAACCAATAACCTGATTTAAAAATGGGCAAAAGACTTGAATAGACATTTCTCCAAAGAAGGTATACAAATGGCCAACAAACATATGAAAAGATCAATCAATATCACTAATCATCAGGGAAATGCAAAACAAAACCACAAAAAAATGTTAGGATGGCACTATAAGCAAAACAAAAACAAAAATGGAAAGTAACAAGTGTTGACAAAGATGTGGAGAACTTGGAATCCTTGTGGATTGTTGGTGGGAATGCACAATGGTGTAGCGACTATGGAAAACCATACGGAGGTTCCTCAAAAAATTAAACATAGAATTACCATATGACATAGCAATTCCACTTCTGGGTATATATCCAAAAGAATTAAAAACAGAATCTCGAAGAGATATTTGTACACCCGTGTTCACTGCAGCATTATTCACAATAGCCAAGAAGCGGAAGCCACCCAAGTGTCCACCAATGTATGAAGAGTGGCATATACTTACAACGGAATATTATTCAGCCTTAAAAAAGGAAATTCTGTCACATGCTACCATATGGATGAACCTTGAGGACATTTGCTAAGTGAAATAAGCCAGTCACAAAAAGACAAATACTGTACAATTACACTTATATGCGGTATCTAAAGTAGTCTAACTTATAGAAACAGAAAGCAGGATGGTGGTTGCCAGGTGCTAGAGGTGGAGGAGGAAATGGGGGGGTTGTATTTCAATGGGTACAGAGTTTCAGTTTTGCAAGATGATCTTCTAGGGATCTTCTGTACAACAATGTGCAAATAGTTAGCACTATTGTACTGATAAAGATGGTAAATTTTGTGTGTTCTTTACTACAACGTTACGTTACGTGCTCTTGACTACACTATTTAACTAGGCACTGTAGGCTCAGGTTAAGTTTGTGGTCACATGAATTCCCTAGCTCTTAATACACAAGTTGCCACCAAGTTCAGTCTCTGTCATCCTGTACCTGTGAAATTGATTGTTTTCAAAATACTTAAAGGGAGGACTTGGCGTTTATTGCATTAAAATTTCATCATACAGGCTTTAACTCCGCATTCCAAGTCAAAGATAACTTAGCATCTTGATGTCATTGACTAGTCCCACCGGTTTCGTATTACCTGACGTATTTGTTTAATATGTCTCATACATCTCTAAGTCACTGGAAACAGGACTTAGTCAAGGTTAAGTTCCACAAATAACCTCTCTTCACGCACTTTATCTGTACTTTTATTTTTTATACACCTGTTCAACCAACACAGGTATTTAGTCATCAAACTTTTATTTGTTATATACCATGTGCCAGGTACCATGCTTGGTGCTGGCGATACAAGTATGAACACACCACACACACACACACACACACACACACACACACACACACACACAGACACACACAGACACACACACACAGACTCTACTGTCTTCTCCTTCAAGGAGACCACAGTTCCATACTTTTTTAACAAATATATCATAAAAGACTAAAACATTGCTCTGCAATTTAGAAACAATGACTCTGCAATTCAGAAACAATGATTCTTAATATTAAATACTTAAAATAGCCATTGACTAGCAAAGGTGAAGGCTGATGAACTTTTTTCTATGACTGCTCTTATAAGTTCCTATGAATCCATTTAATTTTGCTTCCCATTTTTATGGTTGGCTTGCCCTAAACTGTTTTGTTTTTTTTTTTTAAATTCTAACCAATCATTAAACAATTTGGTTGCTGAACTTAAATATTCAGTGAAAAAGTAAAGATTCTGCTTGGTTTGAATTTGTATGGTCTGTTAAACCCAGGGTTTTCATTACAGTAATATTTAGAAGAGTAATTATCTCTGCTTAATCACAGAGTAGAAGCAACCCAAATGTCATTCCCAGCACAGGTTAGATGCAAATTTACTTATTCAATTATGAATGTTTTCCTTTATACTGGCCATTGAATAATTGAAAAATGAACATGACACAATTTCAAAGACGCAAAAATCGATGCAATGGCAATAGCTTTGTGTCCACTCAAAAGAGTCTGAACTGAATTCATTTTCTTAAAAACTGAAAACCTCTATACATTGGAGGCAGAGTTTCAAATGTGATTTTTGAGTAATTTATTTCACTACAAATTTTCAAAAAGTTAGACTTCATTTTGGACTTTAAGGAACGTTTGAGAATAGGAATTAGCAACTTTTATTCCAAAAAAGCATTTATTTTGTGAGTTGGACAATGTTAATACAGTATTTGGTTGAACCACATATTGCAATTTTAGTTAAATTTTCAATGATTGAAAAATGGCTATTTCATACAGTTCAATCTAATGAATAATACCCTCCTATACAATAGGTCTTTAAAAAGAAAAAATTTAAAAAATAATAAATAGAATTTAAAACATTACATAAGATTTGGAACAAGAGAAAAATCTATAATCTCACCACACAAATATAAATTCTATAATCATTTCTGTACATTCATGCTCATTATTTCCTCTTGTGCACATTTTTAAATGCTTGTAAAAATATCATCCATAAATATTTGCATATATAAAATTTTAAATTTTACATAATTTATAGTTTAAATTTTGATATAATCTTTATAATTTTTAATGATTGCATAATCCGTTAATTGAATGTACTGTAATTTGCTTACTCATTCCCATATTGTTAAGTATTTAGGTTGCTTCTAACTTTTTCATGTTACAAACGATGTTATGATGACCATCTTCTGAATTGCTAAGAAAAGCCTGGCTTATATTTATATAATCCATTAAAAAATTTATGTCTCTGCATTTTTCCACTGTTTGGATTTTTTGAATCAAGTAAATTATGATAAATACCTCTGGTGCATCATAAAAGAGAAAGCAGTTCCATAAGTTTTTCTCTGTAATTTACCATTAGCACTCAAAACTGATTTCTTTTATAGTCATTAATTCATAATGACAACATAATAATAATTTTCAGAGCTCACATTCTACTACTGAACTTTCCACTGAGCTTGTAATTAAAATATCAGAATTCATTCCTGTCCTTGAAAACCATTTTCTGCTTTCGATAACTGATTTAAAACTCCATTTTATAAATCTTTATTCTTATATCTTCTACTGCAGCTGCAAAATGAATCCTCATGGTAAGAAACAAAATAAGAGTTTAGAATTTAAAACCTGTCCTTATTAGGCTGACATAGACAACAGACTCAGAGGTACTTGCTTTTTAACTTTTTTTTGCATTCTTAAAAATAAAAATTTGAATTGTTGCACAACCAGGCCTTTAACTTTTCTATTTGACTGATGATGATAAATCGTAGCTATTAAATTTTAAAGAGTGCTATTTTTTTGTATTTTAAAGAGACTGTATTCAGTTCATTCTTAAGTTAGACTCATACGTCTTCGTCTGGCCCTGATTTTACATTCTCATATATGAAATTAAAAAAGATGGCCAAAGGAGCTTGAGATATTCACCAGTGTAACCTATTATCCACCTTTTGGTCTTACTTCCTAGTACATCTATAGTCAACATGTTAACTGGAGTTCTGGTACTCTTGATTCAGTTGGAGGACGGCTCATCATCATTCCACCTCCGAAGGGCTGTAACAAGTGTTAGGAAGAGGACACTATACAGGTCTCTTTGCTGTGATCATTTAACCCAGAACAGTGGAAGTAGAAATACCCATCATCTTTCACTCGCTTCCTTTAATCATTCTTGATACTAACACTCAACAGTTGGCAATACCTACATAGCTAGCAAAGACTCAATATCCAGAATTAAAACGAACCATTTTTATCAAGAAGACTTCAATCTATTCTCTGTTCATCATCAAACATTCTGTAAGGAGACACCATTCAGTTTGATGTGTATCAGGGAAAGCTGTGCCTTGGATTTTTACGTTTTTCCTCATCAAGTAAAGGGCTAAGTTCTTCCAAAACACATCCTGTGGCTGAAAATGTTTTTGTTAGCAGTTATGCAACTTTATGAAAAAGCTTGGTCTTCTCCAAATGGGATATACTATAAATTGAAGACATTAGTCATCACTGGTGCTTTTTTTTTCTTCCATTTGAAATATACACACTTTAATACTTTTTTTTTTCAGGTCCAATTTTAAGTGGTGTATTGAAATATTGAAGAAGAAATACCATGTGTAAAAAAATAAAATTGTACAGATCATATTTTAAAAAGCAATCTGCATCAGAAGAAGAAATAGTGTCATTTTCTTACATTTCATGCCCCAGGCGTACACATACAATTTAACAAAATGCAATATGATGCAGCATTCATTCATACACTCAGCATGTAATTATTGAGCACTTGTTATGGGTGCCACTGAGGAAAGGAAGGACCCATCCTCGCCCCCAAGCAGGTTACTACAGCATCTTTGGGAAGATAAGACAAGCATGAAAAGTTTAATAACAGTGTGAAGTACAGACTACGACCCAGACAGTAATGCATCAGGAACGCATGGGTGAATGGTCTTGGGAGGCTATAGACAAGCAGTGAGACTTGAGCTGGATCTTCAAGGATGAGGAGGATTATTTAGCTAGTTGCGGAGAGCCAGGGAGGGCACGCTAGACTGGGGAGAACATTTAAGAAAAGGCAGATTGTGGAACGGTGTCCAGGGGACGGTGAGTAATCGCCTGGCTGAAGAGGAAGACCCATGTCGTGATTAGATCAGAACCAGATTTGGGGGTGGGGAGAGACAAGAAAGACAGTTGACTCTTATTACTACCCACTGTATGCCAGGCCCTTTACCTTGTTGAATTCTTCCAATAACCCTATTACGTCCCAGCTCTATAGATGAGAAAACTGAGGTTCAGACAGTGTGACTTATTTCAAGGTCACAAGGCTGTCAGCACATCCTTGCTCTTTCCACTATACTAGTTCCTTTAAATGTCTTGCAGAAGGACTTGAACTTGATTCTGAATGGAAGAGTGGTCATGTGACTAAATGAAAATGTCACTAGACATGGTGACTTGTCCTATGAAGGTCTTAGCCTCTAATGGCCTGAGATCCTAAACAAAAATAAAATACAAACACAAAAATGCCCTAACTTCCTTAGATCACAAAACTCATAAATCCCAAGGTTTATTATGATGGTAGAAAAGTCAGATTGGAGTTCAAGGTTGCTTGGGTTTTTACATGTAATTTAACATAACATTTTAGTTTAGTTTTATAGAAGGCAGTTCTAGTTGAATTCTATTCTGAAAAACTGGCAGGTCTTTGAAATTATCCACCCTAAAATTTATGCCAATAAATTTTCCAGAGGAGGATAAGCAATGGATTTTTTTGTCTGATAATAATATTTACAGGCATCATCTGGTCTCAGGTGCTGAAGACTGGTATTTTGAAAACATGGGACAACATAGATTCATTTTTTCTAATTAAAATAATAGCTGACTATTTAAGTAAAAAGAGAAAAAGAATCCCTTTGGGTTTACAGTGCTCTCCCACTGTTCTTTCTTTGTTGTACATTCTAACAGTTGCAGTACACTGTACGTACAAAAGGAATGTGGCGGTTAAATATTCATGGCCATTTGCTATTCAGTGTGTGTTCTGATTATTTTTTATGAGTAACAGGCTATCTGATGATTCATTTAATCCAGTTTACAAACTTCCAGTATCTCATTTTTATCTATCACCGACAGGTTTCTTCTTTACCTGAAAAATAAAACACTAGTCTTCCAGCTTCCCTGGAAAGCCCATATGATGGTCCCAGGGGCTTAGGTTTTTGGGTCCTGGGACTCAGAGTTGGCAAAGCACAGTAAATACAGACCAGAAGTTGTGTGCAGACACAATCTTTCCCTACTCGGAGGACAGTCCCCGCAAAATACAAACTGGGGTTAACTGGGATAAAAAGGTCTGGAAAAAAGTTCTGCTCATCGTTCTGTTTTATTGTTATTAAGGGTCTTCCCCTCAGGAAAGCAAAGAGAAAATGAAGCAGAGAATGGGGGAAATGCCGTTTACCTTTGGCTTTGCAGGGCTGGCTTCATGGTCGGGCGTGCGATCTGTGTGGTCACACATGGCTCTGCATTCAGAAGCCTTTAATGCGCTGCCATCGCTTTCTAGAAATTTTTAATAAATTTGAGGGGCCTCGCATTTTCATTTTGCAATAATAAATTTGAGGGGCCTCGCATTTTCATTTTGCAAAAGGCCCTGCAAATTATGTAGCTGGTCCTGCAGCCTAGTGAAATATGTGATGAAAAAGATGCTCATTTTGCTTTAAACAAAAAGCTTATATCGAGTTGGCTGAAGAAAAGAAGGCAACATCGGACCCAAAAGAAGAGGAGGCAGGAAGGGAACAAAGGAAACATTCCAAGATCATGTCTCTTTCCATGGCTAACAGTATGCACATGCAACTTGTTCTCAAGGGGAAAAGAAAAATGTGGTTGGAAAGAGAAAATGGTATATTTGATACCGCTTCCCGGGTGGCTACTTTTTATCCAAATTTTTCATTCCCTGCTTATCCCCTCCCTGTACCTACCTTGCTCTGTGCTAATAGTCATTTAGACATAGTCTGAAGCTTTCTTTATATAATCCACAATTGCTATTGATACCAAAGATAATGTATCTTATGTTGATATGGTTAAAACAGAGAGTCTTACCATTATTTCTGCTTTCAAGTGTGGAAATAAATGAAGGCCAAACATGTGAGAAAAGCAAAGCCTATTTATTCCAAGTTTGCTGTAGCAAGGGAGTCAGCCACCATCACTCGCATGTTAGCTGAGACCCATAGGTGGGCAGAGGAAAGGGAAAGCTCTACAGCGGGAAACAGGGAGGCCTCAGGGGGGCCTGAAAAGGAGGCTGTGGGCCTGGGGGAGCTGTGGGGGGCTAACTGGACGGGGGCATCCTGTGTGATTGCTTAGGGGTGCATATTTGGCTTCCTCTTATTGGTTCTAAGTTGAAAGTGGAAACATCAATTAGGGAAGCTGTCAGTTATTAATCATTTCCTGGCCATTTTGTGCTCATTGTTACAGAAGTTATTATTTTGCTTCCTGGATTGTTAACAGAGATAGTGATCTGGCTTCCTGCAAGTCTAATTTATAGCTGGCTGGTTTCCTAGGTTCTTTATTATAGATAGAGGGTAGATAATCTCCCCTGGTAGGTCACTACAGGTTGTGGGTCAGAGTGCTACTTTTATATGTGGTCTGGCCGTTGTCCTTTTGTATATTCAGTATCTAACAAGATACCCCTTAAGAACACGGCTTCATTGGTCTGGTTACAATAAACTCCCCATTTCAAACGTTCCCTACACGTGTTTTCTTCCCTCCTAGTCTAGGTAATAATCATTTTTCATACTAAATGGACCAGATAACATATTACTTATGTCATCTTAATGAAGAGGTTTTATTAGCTGATTCATTTTGAGAGTTTACATGTTAGGAGAAGAAAACAATTTAAGCCAAGCCTTTAACAATTCTTTTGTTTTGCTTCAGTGAAAACAATATATACCCCTCAATTTTTCCTGAGATACCTAAACTGTGGTCTTATCTAAACTCCCATAAAATGATTCCTGACCTTCAAGAAGGAAGGAGGGCAAAGACCAGCCTATGACGGTGTATAATGCTTTTAGCCATCAATTCTTAACAAATAACTGGGCATTATTTTCCCCTTATAGACTAAGAATAGTGTGTTTGACAGAATTTTTGTTAAACCATGATTCCATTTGACAGACATGGATTTCTGGTTCATTGTCCTTATAATGTGTTCAATGAGTTTTAAAGTCTTGACTGAATTACTAAAGATCCCCCCTTCTTCAGTCAGGTTGAAACTATCCAGAATTCTTATTAGTCTCATCAATACCATAGATTAAAAGTTCAAGGCCTGGAACAGACAATGAAGTTGACAAAGAAATCATTGTCATTACTGAGGTTTACTGTAGAGCACTTAAAAATACAGTGTTAAAATGCTTGACGAAATAGATAGCACTCTAAAAATACATATTCTTTATAGAATAGAACAGGAGAAAAATAGAAGACATAGAATATGTATAACTCTAAAGCGTCCAGCAGCCACATTCACAATTTCTACTCATGCGCCTGTGAGTTCACTGTTTTCGTTTTTCCCCTGGATTCCTGCCAAAGCCAGCATCCTGGGCTGACTTCTCACCCTTTCATATCTAGGCTGTTACAACAGCCGCTTGCCTACCTTTACCCCAGTCCTCAACACAGCTGCTAAGAACAGTTTCCACAAACAGCCTTTTTGTTACATCCTTCAAATCCTCAGCAACTCAGTGGCATAATTTACATACACGATCACTTCCTATGTGCCAGATATTGTTCTATTTTACATGCACAGTAGTACTAGGAGCTAGGTTCTACCGTTTTGAGATATAGAAACTACTACTGAGAAGGTTAAGCAACTCACTCAAGATCTCATCACCAGAAAGTGTGGACCAATGACTTTATGATCTCAAAGCCCAACCTCTTCCTTAACCACCAGGCTCTTCTGAGTAGTGGAAAGGGCATAGACTTCAGCATCGGACAAACTTGGACTCTCTACTATGTACCAGGTGGCCTTGAGAAACTTAACCTCTTTGGGTCTCAGTTTTTTCATATGTAAAATGTGAATGTTTTGAGGACTATATGATGTAGCAGAGCTGGGGTTCAAGCCAGGCATGAGCTCTGAAGTCTGGCTCTTAACCACTATACAAGGCTATGTGCATTAAGGATGTAGCACCAAATCTGGAACAGAGTGGGGACTCAATAAATTACGGTCAACTAGCCAAAATAACTCCTTGAACGAGTTCTCAAGACTCTCCATCAGCTAGATCCTCCTTCTCCCTCCTAACTCTTCAGCCTCTCCAGGATCCGCTCTCTGATCTTAGCAGGAAGCAAGGTTGAATGAGAAGAGAGCCTTGCATTGGGGGTCAGCACTGCATTAGGGGTACCAGTCCTGTCTCCACCCTATGAGCTGTGTGACTACGACCAAGTCCATTGTCTTTGAATCTTGCATTTCTTCTCCACAAAATGGGATAAAGTCTTTCTTGCCTATTTCACAAGGTTGTTATGGAGGGTTAGATGTGTTGTTATATATGAAAGCTCTTTGAAAACATAACAAGTGGTATCTATCTGTTTACTTTTAGGAAGCAATTTTGAAGCTCTTGAGTGAAGTGTGTGTAGAAGGTTGGGGTGGGATGGGGGGCTCCCAGACTTGTGGGTCAGAGAAGTCTCCCTGGAGGAGCTGATGTCAGAGCCGACACTTGAGGGAGATGGAGCATTAGAAGGTGAAGAGGGTTCCAGATTGAAGCAATAGTATGAACAAAGTCAAGAAGGTGTGAAGTGGCAGTGTGAGTTCAGGGAACTATGAGCACGTCTGTATCCTTAGAGCTGGAAGTGATGTGGGGAGATGCAGACAGGGGTCAGGTCAGGAGAACCTTATAAGCTCACCAAGGAACTTGAGCTCTTATGACTCTGGAGCCATGGGAGCTATGGAGGGGCTTAAGCAAATCAATCATGTAGTAGATCAGTGTTGTAAAAACATTACTTTCGTGGCACAGTTGAAGGATGAAATGGAGGGAAACGAGAATAAAGCTAAGATGGCCGACCTGGTGACTCAGGTGGTTGGAGCTCCGTGCTCCTAATGCCAAAGGCTGCCGGTTCAATTCCGACATGGGCCAGTGCCAGATGGCTCAGTTGGTTGGAGCGTGGACTCTCAACCACAAGGTTGCCAGTTTGACTCCTCAACTCCCGTAAGGGATGTGGGCTGTGCCCCCCACAACTAAAATTGAACCCGGCACCTTGAGCTGAGCTGCCACTGAGCTCCCAATGGCTCAGTTGGTTGGAGTGCGTCCTCTCAACCACAAGGTTGCCGGTTCAAATCCAGCAAGGGATGGTGGGCTGCACCCCCTGCAACTAGCAACGGCAACTGGACCTGGAGCTGAGCTGCACTCTCCACAACTAAGACTGAAAGGACAACAACTTGACTTGGAAAAGTCCCAGAAGTACACACTGTTCCCCAATAAAGTCCTGTCCCCCTTCCCCAATAAAATAAAAAAATAAATAAAGCTAAGTATGTGTCAGGATAAAGGTCAATCATGGGGAGAAAGGGTGAGGAAAAGAGTGGTAATGTCAATAAATATTTAGAAGACAAAATTAGCAGCCCTTGGTGATAGCTAATTAGTGTCTTTGGCAATAAAAATTGACAAGTTTGATGATTGATCTTTGGCAAAATGCTGAGGTCAATTTTCAGAAATGGTAAGTGAATACTTAATTTAGAAATTAAAATAGTAGATTAATGTAATGTCAGAATAGGTTGCCTATGAACAAATCATACCAAATCTGCCTCGTTGCTTTCTTTATAAAATAGTCATATTTTCCATTATAAAATAATAAATGTTTGTTATTGAAAAATTGGAAAATATAGAAAACTAGGGTAGGAAAAAATTCTGCCACCCATTAATGACATTTTGTTGTTAGCATTTTTTTCTAGGAATAGCTCTTAATATGGTTGTAATAATTCTGTAAATTGTGTCTAACAGAGCATCTATTTTTTTCTCTTAGCATTATACCTTACACATGTGTATTTTGTAACAAAAACTATATATATTACTTTAATTAGATATTAACTTTCTGTGGATGTACTTTAATTAATATATTATTGGATATTTAAGTTATTTCCAATTTGAGGACATTTAAAATGTTAATTTGACTGATACCTTTATATATAAGCACTTTGCATATGTGGGACAGATTTCCTTAAATTAGATGTCTAAAAAATTTTATTAGTGTTAAAAGATACAAACATTTTAAGCCTTTTGCTACATATTATCAAACTTTTCCCAAAAGGATGGCAATAATTTACAATGCTACTAGCAATGTAGGGGTGTCCATTTCACAACATTTTCCTGCATAGAGTATTATCATTAATAAAGAATAAACAGATACCATTCAAGATGGTGGAGTAGGTAAATACTATGCTTGCCTCCTTCCATGACCACATCAAAATTACAACTAAACTACAGAGCAACCATCAGAGAGAACTGCCTGAAGCCTAGCTGAACAGAAGTCCTATAACTAAAGACATACAGAGGGAGCTATGTTGAGACTGGTAGGAGGAGAAGAGATGCAGAACAGGCTGGTCCCACATCCACATGTGGTTGTTAAAAGTTAGGCGGGATATTTCAACTGCAGAGATCCCCCCTGGGGAGTGAGGGTCCCATACATATACCAGCCTCCCCACAGTTCCAATGCTGGGAAGAGAAGTCCCCATAACTTCTGGCTGTGAAAACCAGTGGAGATTGTGGCTGAGGGAGACAAAGTGTGGCCGTAGTCCCAGACATTCCTTTTAAAGGGCCTGCACATAAATTTAATTGCTGACAGACTCATTACTCTGAGTTCCAGAGCCAAAACAACAGCTCGAAAGGTGCCAGGGAAATACAGGGAGGAAACAATTATCTGCTGCAGGGCAAGGGCTGGAAGGGAAGCTTTCTCCCAGAAAAAAGTGCTGGCAGAAGCCGTTGTTCCTTTGTTGAGCTCTCCCCTCACCCAGTGTGCAGATGCGGGTGGGCACCATACCTGAGTCCTTATAAACCTGGCTAACACCATTCATTTGCCCCAACCTGGTGATTCCCTGAAACCTGGACCCACCAAAGTCACTTCCAGTAGATTCTGGCAGCTTTTGGCTCATGCTGCAGACTTTTCTAAACTCTTTCAAAGATTCACAAACTCCAAACAGGCAGTATCTGGCCTCAGCATGCCCCATATCTCTTGTTAAGTAGCCTTAACCCCAACACTAGCAGCAGCCAGCCTTGGTTCATGGCTTAGCCTTTCCCAGGCAACTACAAGCCCAGCACAAGTGACTACCATCTGCAGATCACTTTGTAGTTTCTACCAAGTGGTCCTGGGCAGGACCCAATCAGAACAGCTGGCCTTGGCCTGCACCATAGCCCCTCCCAAGAGTTCCTAGAACCAACACATCCAGTGGCCAGCTTCAGACCATACTGGAGCACCACCCAACCACTTCCACAAATGAAATACCCAAAGGGAAGACTGTGCAGGCACCAGAACACTGCTAAAGTGAATCCTGCTCCATAGGGTCAGCCCCTACACAACAGCTCCTCCAGTGTAGTCACAGCCAGTCCTCACAACCAATTAGACCGAGGGTCAATCCCTCCCACTGATGTGCCAACAGCAGTCAAGGCTTAACCACAACAGGAGGGCAAACACCACCCACACAAGGGACACACTTGGAGCACCTGGCTCAGGAGACCAAGGAGACTGCATCTCTGGGCGCCACATAACACCTACTACCAAAGGACACCCTAGCAAGACTGGGAGACACAGCCGCTCTACCTAATACATAGAGACAAACACAGGAAGGCAGCCAAAATGAGGAGACAAAGAAACATGTCCCAAATGAAAGAACAGAACAAAGCTCTAGAAAAAGAACTAAACAAAATGGAGACAAACAATCAACCAGATGCAGAGGTCAAAACATTGGTTATATGGATGCTCAATGGTCTCAGGGAGAACTTCTACAAAGAGATAGGAAACATAAAAAGAACCAGTCAGAAATGAAGACTACATTAGAGGAAATCAACAGTAGATCAAATGAAGCAGAGGATTGAATCAGTGATATGGAAGATAAGGTAGCAAAAAACACCCAATCAGAACAGCAAATGAGAAAAGAATTCCAAAAAATGAAGGTGGTATAAGGGGCCTCAGGGACAACATTGAGTCATAAGTGTACCAGAAGGAGAAGAAAGAGAGCAAGGAATTGAAAACCTATTTGAAGAAATAATGATGGAAAACTCCCCTAACCTAGCGAACAAAAGAGATACACAAGCCCAGGAAGCACAAGGAGTCCCAAATAAGATGAACCCAAAGAGGCCCGCACCAAGATACATTATAATTAAAATGCCAAAGGTTAAAGACAAAGAGAGACTCTTTAAAGCAGAAAGAGAAAAGCAGTTAGTTACCTACAAGGGAGCTTCCATGAGACTGTCAGCTGACTTCTCAACAGAAACTTTGTAGGCCCAAAGGGATTGGCACAAAATATTCAAAGTGATGAAAAGAAAGAACCTATAATCAAGATTATTCTACCCAGCGAAGCTATCATTTAGAATTGAAGGACAGACAAAGAGCTTCCTAGACAAGAAAAAACTAACTCAGTTCATCACCACCAAACTAGTATTACAAGGAATGTTAGAAGGACTTCTTTAAGAAGAAAGGGGAGTAGGGGAAGAACATAAAGATGAATAATAAATGGCAATAATTACATATCTATCAAACAATTACTTTAAATGTTAACGGATTAAATGTTCAAATCAAAAGACACAGGACGGCTGAATGGATAAGAAAACAAGAGTTACATATGCTGCCTACTTCAGAGACTCACTTCAGATCAAAAGACAGACACAGACTGAAAGCAAATTGTCACCCCAATAAATTACAATAAATTAATTAATTAATTAATTAATTAATTTTTAAAAACAAATGGAAAAGGATATTTCATGAAATTTGAAAAAAAAAACTGAGCTAGCAATACTTATACCAGACAAAATACTCTTTAAAACAAAGGCTATAACAAGAGACAAAGAAGGACCCAGTAATCCCACTTCTGGGTATTTACCAGAGGAAACCCAAAACACTACTTCTAATGGACATGTGTATTCATATGGTCATTGCAGCATTGTTTACAATAGCCAACACATAGAGACATCCAACAACCTGGATGTCCACCAGTGGATGAATGGATAAAGAAGAGGTGGTATGTATGTACAATGGAACATTGATCAGTCGTAAGAAAGAATGAAATCTTGCCATTTGCAACAACATGGATGGACCTAGAGGATATTATGCTGAGTGAAATAAGTCAGACAGAAAGACAAATACTATGTAATTTCACTTATATATGGAATCTGAAAAACAAAATAAATGAATAAACAAACAGAAAAACTCGTAGATACAGAGAACATTTTGATGTTTGCCGGATTGGGGGCGGGGCAGGTTTGGTGGGATGGGTAAAGAAGGTGAAGGGATTAAGAAGTACAAATTAGTAGTTACAAAATAGTCATGGGATGTAAACTACAACATAGAGAATATAGGCAATAATATTGTTATAACTATGCATGGTGTCAGATGGATACTAG
The DNA here is from genome assembly GCF_964194185.1 of Rhinolophus hipposideros. Lineage (NCBI taxonomy): Eukaryota > Metazoa > Chordata > Mammalia > Chiroptera > Rhinolophidae > Rhinolophus > Rhinolophus hipposideros. Next base: position 11,171,272 of record NC_138065.1, read on the forward strand.
ATTTATCAGGGTGATCACTTTTTAAGTTATACAATTGTCTAATCACTATGTTGTACATCTGAAAATAATATAATATTGTATGTCAATTATAATTTAAAATTTTTAAAAATTATTTTAAGAAAGAATAAAACCAAACCACTTTGCTAAGTTGATTAGTAAAAATGACATCTCACTTAATTTTCTTTGTTTTTAAAAACATGAATAAGATGTGCATACAAAAAAAAGTAAAATAGTATACAAGGGTATAAAACTAAAAAGCAAAAAACTCCCTCTTTCTGCCAATCCCATATTTCCATGCGTCCCCAGAGCAACTGCTGTAAAAACTTTCTTGTAAATAACTTTCTCAATTTTTTTTTCACTTCAAGTCTTTGCAAACCAGTACTAGGTACTATTTATAGCAGAACTGTTCTGGGTCTTGAAAACTTTTCCATGTCAATGGACATAGCTCTAGTCTTTGAACATATAATAATTTATTTAACCAGTCCCCTGTTGATTAACATTTAGGTTATTTTCAATATTTTGCTGTTGCAAATAATACTGCAATGAATACCTTTGAATTAATATCTTGGTGAAAATGTGTAGTATAAATTCCTAGAGGTGAAACTGTATTAAATTTGAGATCTAGAAGATGTTTGAGGCCATTTACAATCTCACCACCAATGTGTAAATATTTATTTCCCATACTTGCACTAATACACGTGAGCTATCAGACATTAGTTTTTGTCAATCTGATAGATTAAAAAATGTCATCTCAGTGTGCATTCATTCATAAATATTTATTGAGGTCCTACTATGTGCTAGGCCCTGCTCTATATGCTTGGGACACACAAGTGAATAAAACAACGACCCCTGCCCCTATGGAGCTAACGTTCTGGCACAATAAACATAATCCACAAGTAAATCATGCAGTAAGGTAATTGCTGGGTGCACACCAGAATCTCTGGCTTTGCTACCTCTGAAATAGGTTGTCATAGCTGCCCTCGTCACACAGTGTCACCAGAATGGATTTGGGGCAGTCACTGATTCTTAGCCTCACTGGTTTCTGCTGCAGTTTGGCTCTAGAGTATCTGACTGGTGAAGCCAGATCCTGTAACAGCACCTTTGCTGTCAGGCTGACAGGGAAAGTGAATATATGGAAATTTCAGATTCTGTGATGAATTGAGGGCTCTTTCTCACAAAGTGGGGAATTCCTTAAACACAAGAAGGGGTTCAGATACTGAGCAGCCAAAAGGAATTACAGTTGTCCACATACTAGGTGTTTGATTCCTTTTCCCAAGTACCTGGACAAACCTCAGGGAATAAAGTTCCCCCAAATCAAACTGGATGTGAGATAGTGGGTACCCAGAATGGCCAGAGGCAGATTCAGCTAATCTGTTGGGCAAATGCAGGCAAAAGTCAAGGTCAAAACTTAAGTAAGATCAGCAGTTGGGCCTAAGGGAATAATGCAAAATGTCACAGATGTAAAAGTCACATAGCCCTGGCTATTAGGAGATTTAGGGGGAATGCAGAGCTTGCCTTCATATGTCTATGTGGGTCACACGTATTTTTGGAAACTGCAGAGGACAAAGCTACATTCATCATGCATTCAACAAATATTTAGTGAGTACCTGCTAGTCACTACCAGTCACTGGTCTAAGCATTGGGGATATAACAGTGAACAGGACACATAAATTCCTTCTCGTGTAAAACTGACATCAATGGGGAAGCAAACGATAAAAGGCATCACACACACATACTTTTAATATAATGTTAGTAGTGCTGGGTGCTCTGAAATAAAATAAAACAGAGGTTAAAAAAATAAAATAAAGCACGGAACATGACTGATAAAGCAGTGGGAGAAGGCCTCTTTGAGATGATACATTTGAGCAGAACTGAATGAAAGGAGGGAGCAAGCCCTGCAGGTGGGAGAAGAAATTTCAGGCAGAAATCAACCCAAAGTGTAAAGGCCCTGGGATGGGAATGCATATAGCACATTTAGAAAATATCAAGAGGCTAGTGTGACTAGAGAAATGAGTACTAGGAAATAAGGTTGGAGACACAGTCATGAACCAGGTATTTAGGGCACCTTGACTTATTCTCAATGTTATAGGAAACCATCAGAGGGCCTTGAGCTGGAGAACGACATGATTTGACTTACATTTTATATGAATTACTCAAGTGGCTGGCTGCTGGGCAGAGAATAGATTGTAGGAAGGGCCAAGGTAGTACCAGGGAGACCAAAGTCAGAAGACTATCATCATGGTCCAGGTTGGAGATGCTGGTGGTAACAGTGGATGAGAGTTTCAGAGAGACACAGTGCAGCTTTGTATAAGGAAAACCTCCAGGTATCAGAGCTGTCCAAGTATGGAATGGTCTGGGTGCCACAAAAGAGTTTTCTGCATTGGGAGGAGTTTCGTCTAGAACAGGGCTCAGCAATCTATGGCCCACATCTGGTCCAGCCAGATCTGGTCCACTGTCTGTTTTTATAAATAAAATTTTACTGGAACACAATCACACGCGTTATTGTCTATGCCTCCTTTTATACTAGAACAGCAGAGTTGAACGATTGCAACAAACACTATGTGGCATGCAAAACCTAAAATATTTACTGTTTGACCCTTTGCTGATCAGAAAAAAGTTTGCTGATCCCTGTTCTGGAGGATTCCTCAGGTGCTTCCTTGTTTCTGGAGGTTCTATGGTTTCGTATGTAATTGTTCACTTAACACATTTATGTTGTCCATGTCCCATCAAGTTAATAAATTCCTCATGGGTGTGAAGCTTGTTTTCTACTTCTCGAATATCTATTTCTATTACCTAAATATAAAAACACTCAGCAGTTTCCTTAAAACCTACTCTTGTTTGGGAGCTCGAGTATAGAGGCCATCCTCATTTTGTGAAGGAAAAAAAAATGTTTGTTCCAAGGTCCCAAGGACAATACTAACATTTCCCTCTAGAGAAAAAGTTTATGCCCTTGGCAGTATCCACAAGGTAACTCAGTATTTGCTTCATAAAGTCATCTTGATAATTTTTTTTAAATTAAATTTTATTGGGGTGGCAACTGTTATTAAAGCTATATAGATTTCAGGTGTACAATTCTGTAATCTATATATCACATTGTGTGTCCACCACCCAGAGTCAGTTCTCCTTCCATCACCATATATTTGATCCCCTTTACCTTCATCTACCACCCCCTTCCCCTTTCCCCTTGGTAACCACTAAACTATTGTCTGTGTCTATGAGTTTTTGTTTCTTCATTTGTCTTGTTCTTTTGTTGTTTTCAGTTTTGTATACCACATATCAGTGAAATCATGTGGCTCTCTACTTTTTCTGTCTGACTTATTTCGCTCAAGATCCATCCATGTTGTTGCAAATGGTACTATTTCATCTTTTCTTAATCTTGATAATTTTAATAAACGATAATAAACAATTTAATAAACGATAATGTGGGATTAGGACCTAGTGTTTGAAATCTGAAGATGAAGATCTTGCTCCCAGTAATATACCTAGGCCAAGAGTAATGGAAACAAGGAACTCACCAGCTGAGAGAGGCTGATTCAGCTCTCTGGCTTCTGAAGATTCAAACAGGTCATGAATTTGAAACTTGAAGGAATTCCATGCCTGAATAGTCAATACATTTCTCTTAATGAAAATGAGAAGAATGTTTGTATAAGATACAAACCAGTCTTAACTATCAAAAACAAAATAAAACAAAACAAAAAAAACCCAACCAACCAAACAAACAAATGTAACAAGACCTTCACCTGTACCATGCAAACCCCTGGAATGCAAAATGCAAACAATCCTGATATTCTCGCATGAGGACGCAGGCGTTGGAATAACAACAGAGCTAAGCAAAAGCAGAAATGCTTCAAAGGAACCTTTTGAATAAAGGGGAGAGTTTCTCACTTAATAATAGGTTCAAGATCTTGAAAATGATGAGCAAGAACAAGGGGATAGCAAGTAGTGGACAGTATATTTCATTGATATTTAGGTGAGCCAAAGCCACCACTGCTGACTTTCCAGAAAACAGGTTTTCCTTTCCCCTTTTCCTGCACTAATGAAATTGGACTTTTATTTTAGAAAAACAAAAGTGCTATCCTTAGAACCAATTATGAGGAATGGATTTTTTTAATTGAAATTCTTCAAATCATTTTCAATTCTCCATCTATCTTATATACATAGAAAAAATATATACAAAAATTAACCTAGAGATAATTATTCGGACAACTCAAACAAACAAAAAAAATTCCCAAACCTGTTATTTTGTGTTCTTTGTGTAGACATAGTAATGAGCACATGGAAATCCTAAAATAATGTTCACTGTTTGCATCAACAATTTCCTGGGTCCTTCATTTAGGCAGTAGCCATCACAGCAAAATTATTAGTTTCTTCTGCATTTTTAGTGATATGTTATTGTGACTTAATCAATGTTAAATAGTTTTGCAGAATATTAAGACTGCTGCATAAAAGCCTTTACTTCTAGAGCTTGGCTTTAAAAATTCTTCCTAGAGCACCCTTCTTCAAACATACTTAGGCTAATAGCTATTTGGTATGTGACTGTTCATTTATGAATACACACCCATGCTTACTCAGTGCTTGTGTATTGCTTAAGGCAGATTAATCTAGCTAACCTTTACAGGCTGCATAGCGAATGATAATACAAATGCCACTGGATACTTGTTTACATAGGCAAGGCAGAGCTGGAAAGGCTTGTAAAACTTCACCAACCACTGGACATCTCCAAGCTTCTGTGTTTTCCACCTATAAAATGGGAATCATGAGATGTAGAGATATATTACTAGAACAAATTATTTCAACATCATAATTGTGAGTAGACTAATTATGAATGGATAGCGCAGAGAAGATTATTATCATTATTAAATACCTTTCTTATGTTGGATTCTAGACTTCCTTCCCTCCTAGACTTCTATTAATATGTCTGGGGAAGAATGTGGTCATTATCTAGTAATGGTCTTGGTAAGAAAATATTAAGAGTCAATACTTATGAATACCAAGATTTCATTATTAATATAGGAGGCCATGCCGAGGAACATAGCCATTTTCTTACTGCAATTTCTATTCTCCAAACTCCTCTCATTATTCCTCTTTTAAAACGTGAAGTTCTGGTGGCCACATTCTCTAAACTCCAAACCAGGATATATAGTTTGACACGGGATTTTTATCCTGTGACCAAGTATAAGAGATATTTTGTGAGATATATTGTGGGCACCAAATTGTTGGAATTTCTGGGACCTTTTTCCCTTTGGAAGAATCAGAATATTTAAATCTAGAAAGTCCCTGATAATCAAAGCTTTATGGACGTGATATTTAAGACAGCCCACAAATGCCCAATTTTGAGAAGAATCTGAATTCAAATACAGAAAAATCGTCTGTAACTTGGTTAATACCAACTTTAATGAGGCAAATGTGTTTTCTATCTAGTAAATTAAAATGAGAAAAAGAAGGCAGAAAAGGAAACATCCCTTTGTCATCAAGTGGTTCTCTCAGAATTTCCTTCTAAGTAACTGGTGCTCTGACTCCTATGAACCAATGTAGGCATTGCTTTCCCTTCTGATTTGTTGTTTTAAAAAATAAAAGAGGTCTGGGGTGGGAGGTAGGGAGGACATAGGGCAGGAATGATGAAAAAGGTAAGATGTCTGTACTGCAAAACCACACAGATCAAATATCAGAACATTTCATACGACTATCGTTATTTGTCAGTGATTTATTAGGTTGGTGCAAAAGTAATTGCGGTTTTTGCAATTACTTTTCACCTTTTAAACCACAATTACTTTTGCACCAACCTAATATCATAGACTTTGCAAATCTTCCTTTCGAATGGCATTTGGGTCTATCTGATTTAGTAGGACTAAAGGCCGGAAGGGGAAAGAGATGACAATTATATTTTAGCGAACATATGGAAGAAGAAAGTGATAGTGTTTGCATGCAAAATTTTAGCTTCCTAGTAACCAAAGCGAAGAGAAAACTATGGTGAATTATACAACTTCTTCAGCAAACAGGCCAATTGTTGAGGACACACCTTTTCTGACACTGAGCTTTGAAAATAATTTGTCATACAATAGTTTAGTGGTTACCAGAGGACAAGGGGAGTGGGGGGAGGGAGATGAGGGTTACGGGGATCAAATATATGGTGATGGAAGGAGAACTGACTCTGGGTGGTGAACACACAATGGGATTTATAGATGATGTCATACAGAATTGTACACCTGAAATTATGTAATTTCATTAGCAATTGTCACCCCAATAAATTAAAATAAATAAAAGTTAAAAAAAAGAAAGAAAATAATTTGTCATAGAGGTTTCTGTGTAAAGGAAGAACCTTTGAACAATCTAATGGATGAGATTTTCCTGTTAGGAGATTTTACATATATATGAGAGCTCAGCTGTTAGACTCTCTTCCGTGCAGGATAGGAAAGAAGGACTCTTTCACACCTGCCACGCAAACTCTTGTCCACGCACACATACCTTAAAGGGTGTGTGGCCCAGATGGGGCACGGCCATAGAGAAACTACAATTGCGTCATTGCTTATGACTCTTTAGCAAGAGGAGAGAGATGTACTCGTCCTTTTGAAGCCGGCATCACCATTCCTTCCATCCCAGCTGCCTTTATATTGAAAATGGGATTTGCAGCAGCTGTTGGGTTTTGCTACCTGTTCTGCCATTCTTTCTTCTTTCAAGGAGTAAGAAAAAATAAAAGGTAAGGGAGAAAGGGGCTCATATCATCTCTTCCACCCAGCAAGATTTGTGACTAGAGTCCTCCTTGGCCTGAAGGAATGATCTAAATCTCCATGCTGTGGTCCTAGGGGAGCCAGAACGTGAAATAAAGATAATAAATGCTGGCAGACAGAAATGAAAATAGTAGGTTCACTGGGCTGTCAGTGTTATAAAACATGACACCTTCACAGGGAGAAATATTAAGAGTAATAGCATACAGGAATGTGTTTCTCTGGATGCTACTTGGCTGCTTACTAACGACCTAGCAAAACAAAACCCGAACAGGCCACTAAATGGTGTGTTGGTGGATTATCACTGGGCTGGATCTTACATTCTGAAATGTTAGACTTCCTTTGAAGTTAGCACATTAGGAAATCACTTTCCATGTCCTACACTTATAAGCTTTAGATGTGTACTAATAGCTCTGTGAGGAAAGAAGGGTTGACTAATTCTTTAGGATTTAATAACGGGGCGGAAAACATTTTTTTTTTCATGACAAACACAAGCATAATACCATCCCATAACTAATAAAAAAAGAAAGAAAGAAAGAACATGGAAGTCATTTGCTAAAGGTGACCTTTTCTTCTAAAGATTCAGTTCTTCTCGGAAGTTCATTAACAGTTGTTCCCTTAATGTGGCCCTACATCTTCATAATATTAGGGTAACGTCTTTAAAATATTAAAATTCAACTCGTCACTAAAGCAGCCATTCTCCTCCTTGATGTGAATACAATGTTTGTGACCTTTCAGCCTGAGGGCCATGAAATCTGCAGTAGGAAGAACGAATCTGCCCCTCTTAGAATCACTCAGGTGGATTGGAGGATTAGACTGTGGAAGGTCTGGAGGACACAGAGGAGAGGGGACAACAGTTTCTGTTATCAAGTCCCACAGGGATCAGAGCCCGACTCCTGCCACAAACTGCAAGTTATTGGCTTTCCAGGCATGAATGCGGAACACATGCCGGGTTCCCAGAGAAGCCTTCTTTACAATATCAGTGCTTCTTAGAAAAGCTAACAACAAATCACGCAAACATGAATAAATAATTAGGTAACACATCACACTCATTAAAGAGTATGCAATAGAAATGCACTGTTATTTTAAGGTAGCGGTAGCATTTAGATGTTCATCTAATGACTTTCCTGTTATACCTCATCTGTGTATATTTATACACTTAGCCCTTCACAACGGAGGCCTTGAAAGTGGTGGAGGTTATGGTATGGGGGATGAACACGAAATTTAACTGCAAGATGAAGCTTCTGAAAAGGTCAGTGGGGTGGAGAATAGTAATTGTTCCAGCTGAGCAACTCTTCACAATACGTTTTTGATGCAATGAGTTAATCATCGTGATTATTTTCATCAGCAAACGCTCCTTTAGAGCTAAACATATTTATTTTCTTTTGTCCTCTCCAAACAGTGTTTCAAGCCTTGGAAGAATTCCATATGCTGTCTACCTATACTGAGGAAGGAGGCTCTCGTATGTTTCCAGAAATGGTGAACGCTGCTTTTCTGCCTCTGATGCAGTATTTCTCTCTTCTTCGCATCTGCTGTAGAAAACCAGCCAGGGCATAATGAAACCAGCACCTGAGTTGATAGTATCCTCACCTGGCCTTTGAGGAGCCCTGTCAAATAACTGCGCACACAACCTGCAGCCAATAAGCAAGCTACAGTGTACTATAATGAGCTGACACCTCATTTCAGTAGAAGGAAGTAATAAGTGTAGAAAATGTAGGCTTTTAGAAAATTATTTTTAGTCCCTGAAAAATTATGATCCACAGTTTTACAGTTTTATTTCAAATGTGGCCCCTTTGCTGAACATTTATCCAAAGAAGTTGGAGAACAGCGTCGTTTTGGAGTTGACGCACCCACAGTGGAAGGAAGAATACAAGATTAACAGAATAATTCGATATAACATATCATTTATAATGCCATCATCATCATAATTCCTTAAACTTGTATAATTTTTTAGACTTTTCAAAGGGCTTTCACCCACATTCTTGGTTGCTCTCTGTGGACCTGGAGGTGACACACCTATTGAATTTGAAACCAAGCAAGTAGAGCTGAAGCACATTGGGTGAAGGGATGGGTGAAGAGGGCTTACTGGTAGACTCGCTAAGTCCATCTCTTTTTCTCTTTTTTGAGATATAATTCATTCAAGACGTGACCTGTGAAGAACAATCTAGATTTCCGAATTGTGAGCCGTCTACACTACCATAAAAACAAACATTAAGATTGGGTCTTTAGAGGCAAAACAAAGAAGAGATGTGGGGGATATTAACCAAATTATCATGTTCTGTCTCCTCTTTCTTCCTCAAACTTTAATGAAGGGGGTAAATAACTGTCTTGGTCTGTCTGTGGCATTTGAATTCATAATTGTCAATTATTTGCTCAGGCAACTATGTGGTTAATCTAATTTTTCAGTCTCTGAAGAAAATCTTTCATAGTTCAAAATTTCTAATGCGTCTAGGCTATTGGAACACCTTCTTTTCACGTGAACTATTTCTGACAATGATGGTGCATAGGAATCAAACTTTATTTCAGTTTGCTAAAGCCAATTGAAGGAAATCTAAGCACAGTACGTTCATTTTGCCAATCATTTTAAAATTCAGAACCCCAGAATTTTATGAACTTGGGACAGATCAGAAAATCAGTAACAGAGGGATATTAAGATGTCTGTCTATTCAATAAAAACATGTGAAACTAGGTGGTGAATTAATGAGTATAGATTTCAGAAAGTTTGGTTTAAAATGGCACTGGAACGTGCTAATATCTCAGAGAAGATTATAAATGTCAGCCTATTTTCTACTGTCTTCATTCATAATGGCTCCCCTTATACTCAAATTATGGCTATTTATTACTTAACAAATTGTACTTTTTCAAAGTCTTCAGTCTTATCTAGAGACCTAACTAGGACCCACCATCAAGAGTTTTCCTTTCAGGCATTTTGGAAACAATCCAAAAATAGACTCTTTATCTTTGACTGCATTGCATGTTTTAATGGAATAGTTATAATGGCAGTTATTCATATTTATTGTATTTTCCTTGAAGATGCCTTAAACACATATTTCACCTTTCATTACTTTGTGTCATAATGCAGCTTCATAACCTTACGCTTGAAACCACTTCTTGTTACAGCGCAAGTACTAAATATCTCTATAAAATGGGAAATCCTCTTTAAGTTGCATCTTCTGAGGGACTATTTTTTTCTACATCTCTCTAGATATTGCATTTCATAACTCCATTCTTTTCGATTTTAACAGTAATTGGCTTTTCATAAGAGTAGTAAAGTTGGGAGGTATATTAGTAAGGCTTGCATTCATCTATCAGCAGCAGAAAACTTGACAACAGTTTAAACAAGTAAGAGGTTTAGTGGGCCCTGACAACTTCCGTTCATCCTTTTTAGCAAATGGCTTCATTATCACATCATGGCTACCGTACTTCACGCCTCCAATTTACATCCCAGAAAGGGAGAAAAGGGATAAGTGAATAGCACTTACTGGTAGACTCGCTAAGCCCATCTCTTTCTCTTTTTGAGAGGTAATTCACAGACCGTACTATTCACCCCTTTAAGGTGTATAATTCAGTGGTTTTTGGTATATTGATAAGGTTGTGCAACCATCATCACTATGTAATTCCAGAACATGTCAATCATTCCAAAAAGAAACTTGTAGCAATTAGCAGCCAGTCCCCATCCCCCCTCCCTTCTCTTAGCCCCTGGCAACCATTACCTACTTTCTATCTCTATGCCTATTTTGAACATTTAATACAAATGGAACCATACAATATGCGGCCTTTTGTGTCTGGTTTCCTTCACTTAGCATAATATTTTCAAGGTCCATCCATTGAATGGAAGTATTAGTACTTCATCCCTTTTTATGACTGAACAATATTCCATTGTATGGATATAACACACTGGTATATGGACATCTGGGTTGTTTCTACTTTTTGGCTATTATAAATAGTGCTGCTATAAATATTTGTGTATGAGTTTTTATGCGAACCTATGTTTTCAATTCTCTTGAGTATATTTCTAGGACTGGAATTGCTAAGTTACATAGAGATATATGGTAACTCTATGTTTTAGCTTTTTGAGGAACTGCCAAACTATTCTCCAAAGTGCCTGCACTGTTGTACAATCCTTCCAGCAGTGTATAAGAGTTCCAATGAGTCTGTCTCTTTTAAACCCTTTTCTTAAAAGCCTCCCTCATCTCCTCCCCAGAGGCTTCTGCTAACATCTCATTGGCCAGAACTGGGTCACGTGGCCTCTCCTAGCTTCAAGTGAGTCTGGGAAAGTGGGCATCCTAGCTTGTAAACCTCTTTTGCAAGACAAGGAAAGGGAGGTTTGCATCTTTGACGGATAAAGAAGTGATCCTGGTCATCTTTTCTGACAGAATATCCCCTCTTCAAAATCCCTGACAGAGGGGCCTCTGCTTGAACACCGCCAGTGATGAGAATCTTATCGCTTAAATGAGCCCCACTTCACTTTTGAATGGATCTCATTGTTAGTTCTTCCCGGGTACTCAGTAACACATCAGATAGTTTGCCTTCAGAAATAATAAAACAAAAGGAATACAGGAATGGAAACAAAATAGAGTCATTAATAATGTAAATGTGATGTTCCAACTATTATTGCCTAACTCACAGGAGGGTTCAGTAATTGTTTCTCTTCCTCCCTCCTGCCTCCCACTCCACCTCCTGTCTTTCCCTTCTTTCCTCTGTAATGGGATGATGAGGGGGATGCATTTTGTTGTTCGGTTCAATTATACATTTCCAGGACATCAGGAACGGTGTTGTCTAATTGACTTTGGTCCACACCTGCTCCATTTGAAGCAAACATATGTGAGTATTAAGGATTTTTTTTCTCTCTCTCCCTGTAGACGAGAGACAAGACAACTGGCGATAGAAGAAACCATTCACAGACCTCATCACTGGATTATAAGCATGCTGGGTGCTTAATGAGTTGCTGAATAATATAACACTTCTTTAGTTCTTTGGCTGCCTCATGGTTAAGTGCTATAAATACTTATGATTTATTACTGATGCTTTGGATAGCATGGGCTTTGGAAGGCTCATGGATCACAGTGACTCTAACAAAAAATAAGAAAATAAAACTATGGAAAACTGCTTATTTATGATGCTGCCCAAATGGGTTATGTAATTTTTCAGAAGCTGGTGGAGGTTAAAGGTATTCAGCGACAATGCCATTTCAACCATTCCTCTTATAATTGATCATGTAGTTCACCTAAGAATACATTTATAATAAGTAGGAGTTCAAGTTACTAGTTGCTACTCACTCACTTTTGAAGGTTTCAGTTCGTCTGCAAGATCAAAGAGGTCACCATTATGTTTCCTGCAAGTATTTTCTTGCTGTATATGCCAATCAGGGACTAATACATGGAGATCTTTCCCCCACAGTCAGAACACATGTCTCTGGGTACCAAGGTGTGAAAGCATCTGCACCACCAACCCTGGCTGCATCTAATGTCTCTCTTGAAAAACTTTTGGCTCCCCGTTTCCTTGGTTCTACTGGCTTGGAGGATTAGCACCCAAGAAATGAACCCTTGCACGAGGCCTATGGCAGCGCTGCATGGGCAGCTGTCATGGTGACTCTGAGTTTAGGTAACTGGGTTGGATTCCCTAACTCCATTGAACTGCATGGCCCTTAGCTAGTTATCTAAGCTCTCTGGGCTTCAGTTTCTTCATGGAGTCACTGTGAAGGTTGAATGATTTAATACACAAGAAGCACTTGCCGATAGCAAGTGCTCAATTAAAAGCTAGGTACTATTTTCTCCATTAAAAGGGAATCATCAGAAAATCTTTTGACTTATGATATACCTTACAACAGAGTAGACATCTCTAAACATTGTACTAGAGAGCTGATTGCCAAGACACGAAGAAAATTTAGCACATACAAAAAAAGAAAAGCATTAACATTTTTTTTCCTGAAATGGATTCTGTAATGTAGTGTATGAAACGAGAACAAATTATTGAATTTTGCCTTTGCACATATCTCATCTCATTGCATCCTTTGAGGGTGTTATTTATTGTACCTTCCAAGATGAAATGTTTTGCCCGAGAGCACAGAACTACTAAGTTGCAGGGCCAAGATTTGAACCCAGGTCTTCCAATCAATCAGTAGATACAAAAGTGATGGCAGGAATACATTTGTGTTTTGTTGTAAGAAATCATGGAGGGGCAAGAGGAGGATATGGGGGGTAGGGAAGAGGAGGACTAGAAAACAACACCTTCGTATCACTCTTAATGAAGGAAAAGGAAGGCTTCTTCTTGAGAAAGGGTCAACTCAGCTTTATTGTCGAGCAGATATCATCACATGATTGTAAAACAGATCCCTTTTTCCTGACTTTCCAAACCTGATATAAATATAAAGCTCCACTGATTTTGAGTCACAAAGGCAGGGCACTGAAACAAAATTAGAGTTTCTTTTTAACTGATGGGTGTAGCCTGCCCAGAGTCTAAGAAACCTTTGTATTATAGACTGAAGTGTCTTACTATTGCATTTACTCATATCAGTTAAGTGGAGAATAAAAATTTCACAATTTCTAATATGTTAACGCCAACAAAGAAAGCAGAAGCCGATTGGAAATTTGTGACTGACAGCTTAGGGCTCTCCGCCAGCTAATGAAGTCTCTCCCTCATGCAGAGCCTCGTGTACCCAGGCTGAGGTCAGCTAGTCATGTCACTGAGGGAATGTCATGTGTTTCCTTATTTGAAAAAGGAGTCTTCATACCTCATCACTCCTATTATTTCCCTAGTTTTGCTTCAGACGGAAAGGAATTAGATAATTGTGTTGCATACCGAGACGAGAATATTCGTAATATTCATGAAAGCAAAACCTTTTCAGGACTGAATAGAAGGTCACTCAGTCTCCTAGAATATAAAGTGTTGACTGGAGGGAACAAAAAAAGCTAGCAAAACCAACCTGGCCAGCTATTATATCATGTTAAAAGGCCTCCCCAAGTGAAAGTTGTAACTATTCCAGTAAGTGAAGTCTGTGGTGATAGATAGCATTTATAAAACATTTTGTGTCTGCCAGACGTGCTGCTAAATACTATATCTGGTTTACTCCTGCAAATAGCACCAGGAGGTAGAAACTATGATCTTCATATTAGAGATGTGGAAACTGAGGTTTGGAGAAGAGATGGAACTAATCCCAGATCTCACAGACACTAAATGGCCTAGCAGGGACTCAAACCCACGGCTCTATGTTATCTAACCCCGTGTTCTTTTCAATTTTCCACGACTTCTTCTTTCTTTGGAATGTGACCCTTTTTATCATCGAGGAGTGTAATAATTATCTATTGCCGCACAGCATTACCACAAACTTAATGGCTTAAAACAACACACACATTATCTGTGAGTCAGGAATCTGGGCATGACTTAGCAGGCGGCTCCACGTTATGGTCTCCCACAAAATGGCAACCAAGTCAGCCAAGAATAGGGTCTTTTCTGAGGCTCCTCTGGGAAGGATCTGCTTCCCAGCTCATGTGGTTGTTGGCAGCATTCAGCTCCTTACAGGTTATTGGACTGAGGGCCTCTGTCAAACACGGGCTGCCCTCAGCGCCTTGCCAGGTGAGCTTCTCCAGGTGGCAACGTACTCGATTGAAGCCATTTAGGGAGAGAGTCCACAGAGAGAGTCTGGGGGCAGGATGGAAGTCACAATCTTATATGACATAATCACAATAGTGACATTCCACCATCTTTGCTGTATTCCATCACTTAGAAGAGTCCTGCTCACACTCAAAGGGAGGAGGTTACACAAGAATGTGGATAATAGGGGTGTGCGTGGAGGGCGGGGGTGCAATTTAGCCACAACAAGTTATGTCTAATGTCCCATGTTTTCCATCATGTATCCACTAAGTCCACAAACTTGTCCTAAAGCTTTTTATTCGGGACCACACAAAAAAGGTTTATAATTTAAAAAATATATTTTTAAATCCCAGCTGAGATGTTTATCTCATACTAGTTTAAAAAATATTGTTGTTTATTATTTCTTCAGACTTGGGCTTTATTCTTATTAGTTGCATAAGCATCTTGTTTCCGGAAATAAGTTCATTGCTTATAGGGCCCTCGGGAAGTATGCCTTTCGTGGGATTAGCAGGGGTATGAACTGAATATATGGCATCAGTTCTAAACCCTGGGTCTGTGGCTTGCCAGCCCAGATCCTCCTAGGTCAGGCAGAGGTCAGCTCTGTGGGAAATGCAAAGGGAGGAGTCGCACAGAAATGCTCTAGCCCAAGGCTTCTGGGAGGCAAAGGTGCAGACTTACAGTAAACAGAGCAGAGTACTTACACTAAGAAATCACTTATAGAGGTTATCATTTTCATTGCTTTTTAGTGTCTCAAGCCTCATTGTATCATTGGAAGGTAGCCTGCCTGAATTACAGCAGCTTAAAAAAGTCTTCTCGTCACTATCACCACATGCATATGTCTGTGTGTATATATATATGTATGCATGACACCCAAAATTTAGCACCATGAAATCCACTGCTGCTGCAAAACTGTTCCTTCTCAACGCTCTTGACGACACTGCCTCCAAAAGAGGCTTTGGAAGTCTTCCAGCACCTAGTTACATGGAGGGACGCAAACCCACCCATCTTGCGTCTCCCTATAATTTCTTCAATAACTTCAGCATAGAGTGACATTGGTTTACAAGGAAAAGCTAACAGATTTTTTTCTATAAATAACTGGTTGGCAGTGCTGTGGTGACAATTTATATAATAGAACTCATGCTTAAATAATAAGGTAACAGCTTTGGACTGTGAATGTTAAAATGTTTTATTGAAATGTCGACTGATAAACAGGCAAGATTCTTCTCATTGTTTTAATTATAGGTTCTTAATGACAAGAAGGTGTAGAAATAAAAACAGGTTAAAATTACATTTTTAATGAGGCTTCCTGGAAGCCTCAACTTCTCCAAAACAGGTAGGGTAATCTACTGTTACCTAGAAAAAATGCATATGTACATAGAGGTTAAGAAGATACGTGTTGGAGGCATAGGATTATTTATGACCCAGTTTCTCTGTGAGTGCAAGTAGGATAAAGAAAACATGTAGTGTGGTAAGAAAGACACCGGACTCAGAGTCAAAAGGCTGATTTCTAGTCCTGACTCTGTTAAACTGCTTGGCTGTGTGTCCACTTCTCTTTTGGCCTTAATTTTTCACATGTAAAATGTGGAAGTTGAAGCTAGTGAGCGCTAAGCCCCCTTTAAACTTTCCAGGAGTTAATCATTCTATTACAAAGAGTGATAAACCTTTAGGGGAAATAGATTGAGCGTATCTGGTGCTAAATATTAATTTATATGCACATATAATGATGCCAGCTTTTAGGACATAGACAGGGTTTGCACAGACTTTATGAAAACTAAATTGGACAGGTATCCATGTACCCAACACTGTGCTAAGTACCATGTACATATGGATGGGTAAGGTGGCAAGGTGGAGAAAGGATAGCATTCATTCACCCACCCATTCAGTCCTTCATTTCCTAAGCAAATATTTATGTGCTTCTATCAGGGAAGGTCTCACTGATAAGGAACACTTGAAGAGAAATCTGAAGGGAGTGAGCCATACAGATTATCTTGGGGGGACGCATTTCAGAGGAAGAGCAAACACAGAAGCTGTAATATTGGCGTGGGCTTGTTTTGTTCAAGGCTTAACAAGGAGGCCAGCATGGCTAAAGCAAAGAGAGAGAGGAAGAAAGCAATGGGAGATGACATCATGTATGTAGTAAGAACCTAGGTCAAGAAAGGCATTCAAAACATTTATCCTGCCCAGTACTAGTTGTACACTTTTATCTGTGTTGGAGTCCAGAAAAGTATCAAATATGTCTTATCTGCCTCTCTCATTCTCTTTCTCAGGAATTCCTATTAGAGCCATGTTGGAGACATTCTATCTGTTTTCTACATGACATTTCGGAGTTTTAACAATCTCGCATTCCAGTGCCACATTCTGGGTAAGTTTCTCAATACTATTTTCCAATTCTTTAATTAGCTGTTTAACTATGTCCAGGCTAGAGTTTATCCTATTCATTATGATTTTTATTTCAATGATTGTGTGTCCTCCCTCTACCCCCAGGATTTCCAATTAGTTATTTTTATATCTACCTGTTCTTGATTTATTTTGTTTTGGAACATGGCCATTGGTGTTGGGGTTTCTTCTGAAATACTTTTGTCGAGCATGGTGGTGTGTTTGGAGCCCTGGAACAGGGTGTGGACCAAACAGTGTTAACTTACATGCCATGTTCACTAGAAATGTCTTCCGGAAGAATTTGACACACAAGATAAGCCTTAGCGAATTAATATGCCCTGAGTAGACTGGGTAAAAATCCCAGACCTGAAGTCAAGAACATGTAGGACACCCCCAGAGAAATGGGAGGGAACTAATCTGGCTAGAGAGAACAATGGCGGTTGAGATGTCGGGATTCCCAAAGTCAAGGTTAGACGTCCCTCGCTTGTGTTTCTGTAATACACTGTACTTCCCCTCTATTCCTTCCTTTGTAATTGCCTGACGGCAGAACCACATATATCTTATCCACCACATGTCATTATCATCTTATACAGGGCCTGGCACATAGGAAGGACTCAACAAACATGCATAAAATAAACGAGTGACTATTGGGCAGACAAATTAGGGTGTGAAAAAAAATACGTTGATCAAATGTAACTTCACCAAAGGAAGCATCAATTGTCTTCTCATCAGCTGATCAAAATCTCGCTCTTACTATCTTCTTTCCAGCAGCGCCTCATGTCTGTCATCCCTTCTCAAAACTACAGAAAAAACCGCTTCATTTAAAAATCTCCAACAGCCTTCCAGGCACAAAATACAACCATCTATTTTCAATTCTCGCCTCATAAACCTCTCTGCACTACACTCCCAACCTTGGCTTGAGCAGCACCACACTGTTCTGTCCTGGGGGATTTGTGACAGCTGCAAGGTTGGGCAGCTGAAGACACAAATACCTGGTTAGAAGCAAGCATTTGACTAAGAGCCTGAACAGCGAGTGACCTGATGTAAGCTGTGTTTTAGAAAATCCGATCTGACAGGGCCGACTGGGAAAGGTCAAGGTTGGAAGCAGGGGGGAAAGTCTATGAGACGACCGTACCTGACATTCTTATGGGTCTGTCTGCTCTTTCCTCTCCATGAGGCATTTCCTGATCTACAGCGCTCCTTGGTTCTTCATTGCGCAGCCCAGGATTTTAGCTTGTCTTTCTAGAATAAGAACCCCCTCAATTGACACTTTGTGTAGCCCTTGCCAGACCCATTCTCTGAGACTAGGTCTTATCTCTGAGACCCCGGCCTGCTGTCTGATGTAGTGGTGCTTGTGAGTAAAGAATGGCCACCTCCCGGACTAGCTTCCCTATATTTTTCTTCATCCTGCACCCACTGTGACTTCTGAAACAAGGCATAAGACGCTGAGTGGGTCACCTAGCTTCTCTCTCCACACTCATCCTTGCTTCCTCTGTCCCGGATTTTCTTACTGGAAAGGGGAGTGTCTGGGAACTGTTGCTTCGTTCTGCCTCCTTACTGTGTTTCCCTGAAAATAAGACCTAGCTGGACCTTCAGCTCTAATGCATCTTTTGGAACAAAAATTAATATAAGACCTGGTCTTATTTTACTATAAGACCCGGTATAATATAATATAATATAATATAATATAATATAATATAATATAATATAATATAATATAATATAATATAACACCGGTCTTATTTTACTACAATAGAAGACTGTGTCTTATATTATATAAGACCAGGTCTTATATTAATTTTTGCTCCAAAAGATGCATTAGAGCTAATTATCCAGCTAGGTCTTATTTTCGGGGAAACACGATATTGGCTCCATCCTTGCTGCTGAGGACCATAAAGCCTTGCACTCCGGGCCTAGTTGGGGTTCAGAAAGAATGAGGTGAATGGGCTTGTTAGCTCCCAGTCCTAGAAAAGCTAGAATAGCAGCCAGGTTATCCAAACGTGGTCTCAGGCAAAGGGCTCCTGAGGTAGAAACAATCTGGGGGTACAAGGAGATGAGGGGGGTATTTTAAATACTACAGAAAGCTAGGTATCCAAATGGGGGCACAAGGCCAGAGCTGGATATAGAGTTGGATTACCTGGCAGTTTCCTCACTGAGGCTGGGTTGTAGCGCCAGAAATGTCTACTGTCTGAGGTCAGGACTTGTCATATCAATGAGAGTAAGGGCTCGTAGGTAGGGATCTAAATGACTCTCTGAATAGAGACCAGCAGCACAGTTAGGAACCAGGCACGGCCTGCAGAGTGCCTTCATACTCCAGTACATGTGTGTTTATACACTTCATATAATAATAATAGTCATATATAGTAATACAACTAGTATAGTTTTATCTCTCATACTGTGTCAAAGGTACAAACGTTGTGACTCAGAATCAAAAGATGGCTTCTCTCTCTGTAGGTGCTTTCTTATTCTAAAATTATTCTCCTGTAGTGTTCAAGTTCTTTTTTCAGCTCCCTGAATTACGTGAGAGCCTTTTTGTAGGAGCTGACTGGGGATATTGCTGACCAACTTTAAAGGCAGGAGTTAACAAATGACTCTCATAAGATGAAGGGTTTTCTTTCAGCAGCCCGTGTGGTGGAAGCCCCACTTCTCTACACTCAGATTTCTTCCATTGCATTCCTTCCTTCCTTGCTTGTTCTTGGTTGCCTTGTCTGTTTACCCAAGTGACCCCTTTCCCTCTCTATGTTCCCCCACTATCTCTTTTTATATTTTTATTCATACACCTGAGGACAGTGGGGTATCTGTCATGACTTGTGTGACAAGCTTCAGTAGTGCCCTGCTGAGGGTTGGGGGTGGGCGGTGACCCGTAACTCAGTCTAGGAGACTCATATCAAGAGATTTACTCAACCTGCTTTCCATAAGACATCCGACAGTATCTTTTTGTTGTCACTGTTTCCTGATGTCTTCATGGAGTTTGGGCATTTCTATCTCACTGAGGTAATTGAGTCATCATCTGGTTCAAATCTCCACATTTCCCAAGTTGATGATATAAGCCATTAAAAAAGCAGGAAGCTGGCTCTGCTACAAGAAACTGACAGCGATTTCGTGTTCTTTTAGACTTATCTCACTGTGAATTCTGAGTCTAAGATCATTTCCACTCTTCCTGGCTCTGAGCTTCACCTGCCTCCTTTACTTTCCTTTGAATCTGCATGAGTTGAGTTGGTTGTGTTATACATTCATATTGAAAATTGTCTCCTTTACCTGATCATGGCATTGTACATCAGAAGCTAAACATTAATGAATGCCAACTATAATTTTATATATATAATGTGATGGTTCAGTGTGAGGTCGGAGGGATAGTGGATGGGGGGAGGGGGGTTCACAGTATGAGGGATATAAATGATGAACGTCTAAGTATTACCTTGTTTTGTACACCTGAAACTAATAAATAAATTAATTAATTAAAAAAAAAAAAAAAGAAAATTGTCTCCTTGAAATTGGCGAATGTGGTCTGCAAGAAACATGGACTTTTTCTCCTCTAAACATCGCAATTCCTCTCCCTCCTCACTTTCCACTTCCTGCTCCTCATGGCCAGGTTAGTACAGCCTTCTAAAGACATCCTGGCTATTTCTGGAAGTGTTATTCTTACAAACCAAAATGGGTTGGATGCTTTAGAGAGGGTCAAAGAGCTACAAGATGATTCACTGACTCCTTTCCAGCTGTTCCCTCTTACACATGTGCCAGGCCCTGTGTTGGGTACTGGAATTGTTTATAAACACCCCCTGCCTGGGTAAATTAATTCCCCTTTTATGACTTGTATATCTTAGGGTGACATTTTCAAAGCTTCCTGTTCTACTTGGTACTCAGCAACCATTCATTGTACCTATAATTAACTAACAATGGCTGCAACAGAGCCCTTTATTGGAAATCTGGTATCTGGGACAAGAGGTACCTGGAAGAATTCCACAATAGTACCTGTGCGAATGCAGCATGGAGGAAAGAATTCATTTGTGTTTCCTACAGAGTACTTTTTGTGAAACTAAATTATCCCCCCCGGCCTCTCTGGAGCTCTCTTTACTTCCCTGTTCATTTCTGTTCTTTTATATAATCTCTAAGAAATGTTTTTCTTCTGATTTGTCAGGGCTCCTCGCACGCCCATCTTCGTGTCAGTCTCAGCTTTAGCTCTTATCTTCTTTCTCCCTCTTGCAGTCTGTAAACGGCCCCCTCTCTGCCCGGCTCTGAGGTTTTTTGTGGCTTTCATAGGATTTTTCTTATCTCTGATTACTTGTGTACTTCTTTATTCATCTCCTGTGTTGCAGCACACAAAGAGGCTGTGTAGTGTCTTCCTGTTCTTCACATTGTGGGGGTTTGGGCTTTTTTGGTTTCACTTTGCTTTTCAAGTTCTGGGGGACATGGCTGTTTGAATTCCTAAGTGGACTCGGTTGCCGGTTCACCCTTTTCCTCTGCTGGGCTCCACCACTGCAGTTTGCCCTCTTCAAATTGTTTTCTTGGGCCATCACCTTTCCACTGAGACCAGCCCTATATCTCATTCCCACAGGTCACCTATGCTTTCCAAAACACATAAGGCGACAATTTCAACTCGAGTGGCAGCACATACTGCTGCCAGGCCCTGCCCTAAGTGCTGGTGATAGAAAGATAAACAGCACTCAGGCCTTAACCTCAAGGGGCTCCCACCTTGTGTGCAGATTTTACACACAAATTCAACAATTATGATTCAGTGATTGCTAAGGATTATGACAGCTGCCTGCACAAGGGCTCTGAGAGCAGGTGGGAACAGCTGATTCTCCAGGGAAAACATGGGAAATAGATGTTAAGTTTTAAAAAGAACGCTCTTAAACTTTCATAGATCATAAACTTTAGTGTGTCAGTGGGAACGGAATTGGGGGCAGGAGAGGGGAAGGAGAGGCCTCCCAGAGAACGGGTTGTGAATGCACACTGAAGATGAAATAATGGAGGACGCACTTACAGCATCCCTAACAAATAGAAATTTTCCAGACAAATGAGGAAGGAAAGATTGTTAATGGTGGAAGTAAACAGATTGCAAAGGCACAGCTGGTGCATCAGGGTGATGGGGACATACTGGGGAGTGAGAGGCAAAGCTATTGTGGGCATGTGCCTGAGGCACCAGCAGAAGTTCAAGAAAGGAGGCGACATGCAAGTGCTTTTTCAAGTCTGTGCTTGTGTCAAGTTATTACCCCCTTGGCCAAAGCAAGTCACTTGCCCACACCTAGAGTCATTGTAGGAAGACTCTATCCAGGGGTGTAGGTAGAGAGAGGCATGAAATCAATATTCATAGGAGAGAAGAAATAAGATCAGATTTGTGTTTTAGAAGGATCACATTACTGGTTCTGGATTGGAGGGAGGTGATGCTGGAGGCGGGTAGGCCAGATAGGAGGATGCTTTAGTGACTCAGATGAGAGATGAAGAGAGTTCAGACTAAGAGACTAAGACTGGGGAGTAAGGAATTGCTGGAGTTCCAGGCCGTCAATAAATCATACCCTCTTCCCTCCTGAGTTCAGAACCAATTGAAAGGTACACACATGGATCAGACAGAAAGAGTCCATCAGCGAATACGTGTTTAAATCTGCTGTCAAAGAGCTTTCGCAAACTCTCTGGATCCTGCTATTCTCCCTCTCCCAGTCTAGGCCTTCGGACAGCCCTTCTGAGAGCAAGTCAGGGCCTGAAGAGTAGATACAGTCACTCTGGTCTAGGACAGAGAAGAAAGGAAAGGGGGTGTAAAAGAAAAACAGCAAAATGGAGTTGATATTGTCAAGAGAGCAATCTAAAATGGAGCCAGGAGGCCTCCAGGAAGCTGAGCTAATATACCCTTGTCCATATGAAACTAAACTTTTAAACTGGGCTAAACCACAATGATCACATCCTGACAGGTTCCTAGAACTACTTCTACATCACTGAACTTACTATTGAAAAATAAAATTTTCACCTAGCAATAGACTTAAGTAATTAATCACACATAGCACAGTATATGTTTGTTTATCAGCACTAATCACAGCTCTTTTAAAGCAACTTGTGTAATCCCTTTGGAAGCTCTCCTCTTTGTCCCTTTCTTTCCCCCTTGGAACACGGTTGAGGTTTCTACCTAGGTCTGTGTTTCCGAATTGCAATTCCTAAAGGCCCCGAAATACAGCTTTGTTTGCCTTGCAGTTCTTAGTCAAAATTGATTGGCAGGGCATGAAATCTTACAGTCTTTAATAACTTGGCTCTACTCAATCAAGAGATTTAGCTGTCAACCAGGAGGGAGTAAAGGGTGGAGCGAAAGGCCAGATATCTAGTGCAGGAGTCATGCATTTTTGCTGTAAAGGGCCAGAAAGTAAATATTTTACATTTTGCAGGACATTTGGTCTCCACTGCAACTATTCAGTTCTGCCATGATAATGTGAACGCAGCCATAGGCAATACATAATGAATATGGCTGTGTTCCAATAGAATATTATTCATGCGCTCTGAAATTTGAGTTTTCATGTATCACAAAATATTCTTCTTTTTATTTATTTTCAACCACTTAAAAAATGTTAAAAACCATTCTTCGCTCATGGGCTGTACAAAAACAGGCAGCAGGCTGGGTTTGGTTTGCAGACTCAAGAAAATACAAAGTCAGGAGAAAGGAGTTCTCTGCCAGTGACATATTCAAACTGTGTATCTGACGAATATTTAAAGTAGTATTATTTACAAAGGTATGCTCAGGGTGTAGGGAAACTAACAAGGGTCACCCAGGGTGGCTACATAGGGAACTGCTATTATTTTCCAACTCGAGGCATGAATTGGCAAGAGAAGGAATATGTATCAGACCCAGAGAGAAGAGCTGTACTGGAGAGGGCTGCCCAGCTGAAGTTATGGCCATTTGTTAGAGGGTCACATAAAACCTCTGGTGACCTGGTAAGGAGGGATCCCAAGATATAAATATTCTGACCTCACACCCCTTCGGCCCTTTGATCTACTTCTCATGCTTCCCATTAGCCAAACATAACTGGAAACCAGAGGGCAAGGGAGCCCATTGATGTAATCCACACAGGTGAGCTTTCCAGGCCAGGGAGGAGAGTAGAAGATAGTGAATCTAAAGGGGCAAATGGAGAACGTCCAGCACATTCCCTAACAGGAAGCAAGTAAAGAGATAGTAAAGAAGAATGGTAAATAGGACAATCCCTTCCTCTCAGGGGCCACAGTTCCTCAGTTATAAAATAAAAGGGTAAGATTAAATGATCTTTAATAGTCAATTCTATCATTCTTTGGTTCTATGATAATGCTTCTGACATTCCTCACTGTGTTAAAAGAAAGAAAAGAAAAGAAAAAAGGAGATCTAGAAAAGGAGAGTCTTTCTTCCTTGGTTTCTGGCCCCAGACCCACAGACCTCCATTTCTTTCTTAGGCCCTCATTCCAATAACAGCATAACTGTAACCCAATGAGGGTAATTTCTCACGCCGGTATTGTTGCTACATCATAGGAAATGACTTCTATGATGAGAAGTTCAAGTCAAGTCAGAGGGGCGAGGGGAGGGGACTGGGAGATGGAAGGAAGGCTATTAACATTTATTAGTGTCTCCTCTATGCAAGACACTTAGTAGTAATCTTTTCCAAAACCGTTTGAGGTTGTTTTTATGATCCCCAATTTGCTAGTGAGGAAACAGAATCTTAGAGAGGTAATTAACTTGCCCACGGCCACACAGTGAGTAGGGGTACAGTAGGTTTGCAAATCGAATGCTCTTTCCTCCACTACACCGCCAGACGAGCCTTCATGGCACTCAGCTGGCACCAGTTAGGCAAATACCTTTTCAGTAAAATTGTTCTTCCCAGGACTTGTGTCCTGACCCAGAATGGCCAGAGAACGACAGTCTTTAAAATGCCAGATGTCCACTAGTAAAACAAAAGAGGGTTGAGATACTCACATAGGTGTCTCAGGCCCCCAAGTGCCTCATTCCTTTCCAAGCATTAGCCTTTTTTCCAGATACGATGGGCAAAGGTTCACAAGGACATAGGGTTCCTCCTTTCTCCTTTTGTGCCTCCTTACTGCACATTTTTTAAAAACTGAGGCAAATTTGCATAATATAAAATCAACCATCCTAAAGGATACAATTCCGTGGCATTTAGTGCATTCGCAATGTTGCACAACCATCACCTCTCTCAAGTTCCAAACTTACTGCACATTTTGCCTCCTATTTTGTAGATGTTTATCTACCACACTAGACAGTTCACATCCTGAGGCCAAAGACTATGTCTGTTTCATCTACAATTTCTGAGAGTAGCTTGTAAACATTCCATGCCTTGCAAATCCTAGTTGAATGGAATGCCAGATACCCTCTTCCCTATTTGTTTTTCTGAGAAGGACTTTAAAGTGTGAATTTGGCATCAAAATCAAGGCCTTCTTCCTGCCATGAACCTTCATTATGTCACTGAGTCAAAACAACAGGCTTCATGGTGAAACAGACTCTTTTCCTATCTCCTCTGAAGTCATTCTTTTCATCCCTTTTCATCTGACTACACATTGCCCATGTGGATATTAATTTGCATTGAGCTACGGTTAAATTTTAAATGTGCCTTCAAATTTATATTCGAAGCAAACAACCACATATCTGAATATGAAACTCATTAAATAATTGATTTTTCTAAGCTGTCTTCCACTTTGGAAAACAGCAAATTTTATAAAAACATAAATATGAACTGACATCTGGGAAACTGAGGCAGATGATTTGTGTACATCTGCAGGGCAGAATTAGAAAAAAATAGTGCATTGTTTTTTAAATCACAATTTTTTTAAAAAGTCAAGAGGCTTACTTTAAAAAAAAACAAAAAGATCCTAACCTATTTTGTGTTTTCTACCAAATTATCAAGTGGAAAGTAAACCTTCCAATTATTGTTACAGAACGTTTTAGTTTCTAGAAATAGCTATAAATGAGACCCACTCACCGCCAGAAAGCTCTGGGATTTCTGCACTACAGTTCTATACAATTTACATGCTATGTATATCATGCTCCACTGAATACCAGCTAACACATTTATTCTCCTTCAACATTAGCTAAACACGGCCTTCTCTTCCACTAAATCAATCCCTCTGCAAAGGCAGGCATAAGAATACCTGTCTGACACGTGCCTCTTTGCTCCTCTTTGCCAAAAAATATGTATGACTGGCCAACAATAACAAAACATCTATGGGGCCTCATTTTGTAAAAGCCTCGTTTAACACCTGGGTGATGCGCAACATGAGTTGGAGGAAAGATGAAAGAACGGAAGCCAAGTTTCCTGGAGGTGGCGGTGGGCACTTGAGAACAGAGCACAGAAGTACAGAGACTCAATTTACGTATATGGCTCTGGCTTTTTAAAAATGTTTATGGGAGAGATTGACTTAATTCCAGAACAGCATTGCTCATCCCTCATTACATTCTCATCATCATCTGTACCGATTGGTATTATTGGAATAATTCCATGGTTAGGATGTGTTGGAGGGCAGTCATTCTAAATCTGAGCTTCAATTATGCTGTCTGGTGGGAAGACGCTGGCATGAAGAGAAGATTATTTACACCCTTCAGACCAGATAGGCTGGGTTCAGCAGCTATTTCGCTGCGAAACATGAGGGATGTCGCCTTATGGGTAAAGCCGGGTAAAGTGAGAAATAGGTTTGACTTCTCTAGGCAGCAGTTGCAGCAACCTGAAAGTGCTGTCTGCCGGAGTATTTTAATGGGGATAGGGTCCCAGAGCTCAATTAGGAAGCAGTCAACCCCATCATCAACAAGTCTTATGCTGTAAGAACTATGGAAGCCATCGCCCTCCCATTAGTCTGTCCGGATTCCCTGTTTATGGTTTTGAAGTCCCGGAGAAGGAAACTGTATCGAGAAGGAATGGCACAAAACAGTACTTTACATTTGGATGATTGGGACTGGGAGAAACATCCGTTCACAGACCCCATCAGTTTGTCCCATGTGATGGAATAAGCAGCACGACTTGGTGTGTAATAACTGAGGCTCTATAAATAGACAGGGTTCAAGTCCCAACCCTTCTGTTTTTAGGTGTGCGAGTTGGGTAAGTTTATCCACAGCTCAGGTTCCTCTTTGGGAAAATGGAGGTAAGATTACTACCACCTCACAGAGTTGTTCAAGGTTGAAAGGAAATGAACCATGAAGAGTGGGTGCAAGTAAGTGCTCAGGGAATGCTGGTTACTCTTAACTGTCAGAGTCCCCTTATTTTCTTTCTACTTATGAGGACTGGGATGACCACCCTGATTTATCTAACCTCATAAATAACCTTGCCCTATACTAGAAGTCCTTTGAAAGGGTCTTAAATGCAGTAGCATATTAAATATCGAGGCAGGCCCCATGGAAAGGTCTAGACTCTGGTTTTACAACTAGGGCAATGTGCCAATGCACAGACCATGGTCCTTCTATGAGAGATTTATATCTCTGCTCTGGATCTTTTTTCCGGATACTAGGTTTGCCCTGTGACCTTCCAAGGTAAATCTCATTTCTCAGTTTAAAAAAAAAAAAAAGAGGTAGATGTTTAAAGTATGTGATAGATTTTGACAGCAATGACTTTCAATGGATCCCACTTCCCTGCAATTGCACCTTTGGGTAGTGCCCCCCAGCGCCTCCCAACACACACACTTGACTCTGGGTTGGGTCATATGCCTTGCTTGGGCCAATGGAACATTAGCAAAATTGACACAAGCAGATGATTGAAGTAGGCATGAACATTAGGCTAGAATCTCTCTTGTTGCTGTGAACTCTTCCAGCCCCTTATGAAAACCAAGCAATCTTGCTAGAGGCAACGACTTAGCCAGTGGCCAGCACCAACCCCCATACACGTGAGTGAGGCCATTTTAGACTATCAGACCCGCCTGAGTTGCCAGATGATTATACCCACATGAATGATCCAGGCAAAACAAGTCCCAGAAGAGACCAGCAGAGACCAGTTGAGTCCAGCCCTAACTTTTGACCTTCAGAAAAATGAACAAATATATTAGGTGATGTTTTAAGCCACTAAGTGCCGGGGTGGTTTGTTGAAGCAATAGAAAATTGATGCAACTTAAATGAAAATTTATAAATATAGTGGCAGACATTTTTGTCCGCTTCTCTGGGTTTCTAGCAAAGGCAATATAGAAGAAAGCCTTTTGCTACGTGATAAAAGAATGTGATTAATTTGTGGCAAATCCAGAAAGCCCATTCATTCTTTTTAGTCGATTTTGGATAAATGAGAATAGAAGTGGGGTTCATGTCAATTTTTAAAAAGTGTGGCAACAGAACCTTCACGTGAAAGAAGTGAAAATATCTGAATGGCAGGAGCGAGATTTCTGGGCAGCAAGAGTATGCCATCCTCCTGGGAATAACTCCGAACATCATACCGTGTGTTGCAAGCACCAGGTCCTCCTCCTCACAATTAACATGCACAATTACACAGGCATTTTCAGCAGTTTTTGAACAACACAGATTCATCTGGCCAATGGGGGTTACAGTTGAGGAATAGGGCTGCATAACCTATATTTATGGCAAGGAAATGAATGGGGAATTAAAGCTAGAAGAGCCTGCAGGACTCAAAATAATGATGAGAAACAAAAGCAATGGATGTATTCAGAGCAGAGAGATAGTACTAAAGCCTCTGACTTCCACGTGGTTCTGGCCCAACATCCAAAATAAACAACTATCAATACCGGGCAACTTTCCCAAACAGAAAAACGCAGGCAGGGTCAGAAAGGAGTTGTATTCTTACATGAAGGCAACACCAAAATTGTCAGGATTGTGGGTGGTGGAGGTGGGGATGTAGATAAAAATGTTTCCAATTTGCTGGGGAAGCTGAGACTCCACTCGCATCTTCACCGGCACCAGAGAGAAGTGTTTGTTAAATACTTTGTTCTGAAGAACATACTGCCGAGGGTTGAGTTGACGCTGATCGTAATGGAGAAGAACGGAAGGGCAGAAGAAAACACAAATGGGGAGACACTCCAGCTTCATTTAGCTTTCCTTCAATAATTACAAACCATATATATATATGTATACTTTTTTTTTTCCTACTGGGACTCCTCCTTGAAATGGGACAAGATTTTACCTAGTGGGAGTCAAACGTTGTTTTAAACTTTCATTTAAATACTGCAAATAGTAGCAAGGCCACTTATTGTTCTCCCTCCCCCCTCCCCCACCCAGGACTCACTGTCCCTTCTTATGGCATTGTACCTCAGTTCCAGGCACCCACCCTTCCTCTGCACACAGCCCGTGTGCTTGGAGTGAAACCCGGGCTCCCACATTGGCTCCTTGGGTCAGGCGTGTGACCTAGGTTAAGCCACGGCACATTCTAGCTGCAAGGATGTGCACGTGACCCTGCTAGAGCCAATGAAATGTAAGCCTCCTGGGATGGAGGCAGGCACTTCTGTTTTGTGGGAAACTAAGGGCTACTGATAACATGTCCTACCTTGTGCAATGGTGGCCGACAACCATTAAAGGTGCTTGAGATCTGAATCCAGCCACATCTGAAACTCTGCTTACCCCCTGGACGTTTCATTTACAGAAGACTGTAAATCCCATTCTTGCGTAAGCCAATTTGTACTAGATTTTCTATCACTTGCAATAAAGAGAGTACTAACTATTCATCCCTTCTCAGATTTTACATCTATAGAATGGGGGAATTCTGCTAGAGGGTAACATCTCTCTGTAGCCTGTAATTCTGATTTTAGGAGAAGAATGGGGGAGGAGAAACCCTATAATATTCTGAAGCAAACCAAGTATTTCTAGATAAACTGAATCCCACGTTTGAATCCATTCAATAAAATGTACTGAATGCCCACTGTACTTTAAGCACGTTATTTCTTCCTTTCTGTATCACCATGGAAGGGAAATGTATATCATCACATTGAATGCCATTTATATCATGGGTCAAAATGTGTCCTTGGACACGATATTGCTACAGTGATGAGAATCTAAAAGTAAAAAAAGTAACCGATGTAAGAAAGGCGCATTATCATCTTTTCAATAGCATTTGTTAGACCTGTGTGAATGTAGTCTATACCTTTTATAAATGTTACCAAATACCGTGTTTTTCACTAGAGTTATGCAGGCATAAAATATTCTTGTCTTGAAAATTTTCTATTAACTTGAAAATGCTTAACCTCGATGAAGTACTGAAAATGCCAAAGAAATTAATGGCTTTTTGCTGTACTACTGAAACGTGTCCACTAATATTTAAAATTCCATGTCCCAGGACATCACTCATACCTACTGACTTAAGCTGCATGGGCAGGTTCTGTGAGGTGGCTCAGGCCATTTCTCCAGTCTCTGTCTGTTGAGCTTTTGCTTCTCTCTCTCTCTTTCCCTTCTTTTCTCTCTCCATCCTTTCCCCCAACCTCACCCCCAGTTTCCTGGGATTAATTGAGAATGTTATTCACAAGAGATCAGAAAAAGATTATACATATGGAACGGGTTACGATGTGTCAGGATATACGTATTTTATATTTCTTAGGGGGAAAAAACCAAATGTACTAAACATCCATGTCTCACTTAAAATATTCACGTGAAGTCTATATTTATTGGCCTCAAAATCCGTAGTTCTCATTGTCCTTGAGGGAAACCTTATAAGCCATGAGCAATGTGCATGTGGTCATACATCAGTGTCACATCCGAGAACTACAGTCTGAGGCTCCCCACTCACGCTGTCCCTCCGATGACATCTGTCAGAGACAGCAGAGTATCGGTGCCAACCAGGCCACGCACTGATCTACTTAAGGAACCTCAGTGTATCTTTTGTGCGATCTCACATCTTCTCTAAAAATAAGGACATATTGTATTGTTCGTTTCTGAATATAAGGACATGGTTTTACATGAAGATTTAATCCACTCGTGCCTACTCTGTATGGTCCTCATTTCATTTCTCCACAAACATTTGTTAAGTACCCACTAGGTGCCAGGCACTGAGAAAGACACAGAGATATTTACCTGCTACTCAACCTCTTCTCATCAAGGCCCTACAAGTGCCTTTAACTTCAACCATCTCCAGCAAATCTCAATGCCTACTCCACCCAAACTACAGAAATGACAACAGTAGCAATCACCCCAACGACTCATTTTTCACCTCTGTATTCTCTATCTTACTCTAGTCTCTCAAAGTAAGAACCTCAGTCATCCCTAGTTCCTCATTCTCTCCTCACTCATCCCATCCAGTGATCTGTCTACCAAGTCCAATTATTTATTCTCTTCAGCATACCTCAAATCAACAGACCGCTCTATCATTATCCAGCCTCTACTCAGGTCCTTAAAAATCTCCTGGCGCCTCTTCCTCAGGTGTCGCCAACTGCTATTTATTCACGTGCTGCTGCCAATGTTAATTTTCTAAAACACAAATCTCACCATGTCACTTCCTTGCTTACAAAGCTGCCATGGCCCCTACGTATCTTGTAGGATCGATTCTCATCTTCTTTACATGACAAGGTCCTTCTAGTCTGATGCTGCCTACTTTTCCTGCCTCCTCCCTTGGCCTTCTTTCCCACAGATTTTGCTCTCTCACCTCACCTGACCTCACCCATACAGTACATGCTTCTGGGCCTTTCAACGTGATGTTCTCTGTTCCTCAAAAGCCCTTTCTCTGCGTAGAGAGCTTCTGTTTTCTACTCACGCTTCAAGAATCAGCTCAAGGGTCACTTTAAGGCACCCCGATTTCTCAAAGTTGTTGTCAGTGCTCTTTTCTGAATCCCAGAATCCTTGAGGCCTATCTTTAGCTCATTTCATAGGTAGTGGTGATGGTTTATTTACATATTAAACTACACTGTTTGCTTGTGAGCTGCTTGATATATTTGTGCCTCTCCGCATTCCCAATTTGCAGCACAGGGCTTGGCTTACAAGCAGGTGTTTATCCACTGGGTGGATAAATAGCCATTGAATGAATGACTAAGGGAGCACGCATAGAAAATGGTATTTTAGGATTAATTAGCAGGTGGCGTGCAGAATGGACTAAAGTTAGAAAAACAAGTTAGGAAGCTATTACGCAATCCAGGTTTGAGGGGAGGCCTCACGCAGGGCAATGAAGAAAGGGATTAGAAGGAAAGGGCGGGGTGCTGGCTTGAGGATGGAATTAAATGGCCACCGGTGACTCCTCAGCCAGAAAGGAAAAGACAGAGATAACCCAGAGATTTCAAGCCAGGGATTTAAAAAAAGTGCAAAGGCTGTACTTTGAGAGCAGATAGTGAATTTGATTTGAGACTGGTTACATTGGAAAGGACTGCAGGACACCTGAAAAGAAATGTCGAGCAAGCAATTGGAAATTAAAGGCCATATTGTGTGGTGGTCAAGTGCATAGTTCTAGCCAGCCAGGTTTTGAATCCTGGTCACGTCCATTATTAGATGGGTGATTTTAGGTCCCAGTTTCCTCCTCTGTAAGATAAATAGAATTATACTGCTTATTTCCTAGGGTTCTTGGGAGATAATGTATATAAAAAGCACCCCTCACATACAGTGTCTGACACATGGTACGAGCTCAATAAATGTGGGCCGTTATCATTAAGAACTAAATTTGATATAAAATTTTACAGTGTGGAAAATATTTGCATTTTATTTTCCCAACAATGACGTGAGGTAATTTTTATGATTAGAGTGAGGAAACCACAGATCAGCAAGGTTCATTGATCACAACTAGTAGGTAGCAGAACCAAAATTCAGTTCTAGGTTTCTATGCCAAATCCTATATTATTCTACTGAACTTGCAAACTCTGATTTAGATGGGGTGGAGGGCTGCAGGGGGAGAGAGAGGGGGTCAGTCACACAAACTTTAAGCACCACCAAATTTCAGAACTGGGTTCTGATGTAAGATTCTTATTGTCACAATGATAATCCTACTTGAAATACACCAAAGCTATCGATTCTGGCAAAGAACAGTACATTCTTAAAGAAGGGATCCTTAAAGGTTATTTAGTTTCTGCCAAGTGTTTGTTCAGCTTAGGCAGTCCAATACCCACCTCATCCTTGCCAACTTTCCACGGCTCCAGTATAAATTCAGAGACAGGTTTTTCTCCTTTAATTTCAAACACAGAATACTAATAACAGTCTGATACCCATCAGCAAGAATTTCACCCGGCTGGAACAGTTGTCCATAAATCTCAAATTTCAAGTGATTCCTCCAACATTTTCTTTAAAAAAAGGGGGAAATTGTGTTGAAGAGGAAACTGACAATGAGCTTCTGTCTGGTAGCTGTGAAAATGGTTATTGCTGACCCCTTTTTGTCTTTGAATTACTGCTTAGCTTTCTGTCTGGACATATGGAAAGAAGAAATCTTTGGGGATGTTGCCAGATAAAAAGCTGGCTTACCTTGGATGCCTGAACGGACAGTATGTCTAAGAATAGACTCCAAGGGGGGAATGCAAGAAAGCTGAGAGGAACTATAAGAAGGGGGCATTTCGTTCACTTTTTCCAATAACTCCTTTAATTGAAGAAGAGAATAAAGTTATGGCTCAGTGCCATACAGAATGAATAGTAAAGAACACTGGGAAATGATAGGCACTTTTGAGAAAGCTCTATTATTATAGGAATGTAAGGAATGAGGGGGGCCAAATCGTCTCCTTCCACTAAGGCATCAAGGTAGGAAACCAGTCTGTTGGTTTTATGAAAGGTGGAGACAGGAAATTTCAAATTCTATTCCTACTTTGGAATGTTGATCCCGTTAAGGCCAAGAGCATTTTTTTATAGTTATTATTTCCTCGCCTCTTTTCCCACATCTATAAAAAGGAGTTAATCAAGGGTGTTGCTGAGGTTTAATTAGTTAATACTTGTAAAGTGTTTTGAAGATGAAAAAAAAAAGATCATAAATATCCATGGGTTGAAGTCAAGATTTAATAAATCATAGCTTGGAGCAAACGAAGGTGATTTGGTTTTGATGGGTAACTTTCCCTGACATTACTCAGATATTACTATGGGGGGAGGAAAATGACGGGACCGTCTTCTAGTGTTTTTCAGAATTTTGTTCAGAGAAAATAATTTGTCTCCATCAGGACAAAAAAAAAAAAATCAGGAAATCTAAAGAAAAATAAAAACGGATCCAAGTATTCATAGTGAGTCTCCACCCCTTCCACCCCACACCCTACAGGACAATCTGGCCGTGAACTCAAAGCCAGCATGGAGAGAGGAGTTGGGCCTTCTAGCCCATGTGCATGTAAAACAGCTTTCCTCAGATCAGAGTTTTGTGTGTGGTGCTGTCAAACAGATACTGGAGAGGAGTGGAAAGAAGCTATGGTATTGGTTAGGCCTCGTCCCCGCTTGATCTCAACACTTTTCTAGCTGTGTGAAGCTGAGCCAGCTACTTTACTTCTTGGAACGTTGGTGTCTTCCTCTGTGAAATCGGGATCATTCCTCCCTCTTAGGATGCTGTGAGGAGAAACTGAAATAACTGGTAGGAAGTACCAGTTTCTCCCTGACTTCTTACAATTATTTTCATCCTATTTCTCTTCCTCCTTCAGCCCAGGTTGTCTTTCTCAGAAGCTTCTGAAACACCAACATGTTGGATTACCATTTTCAGCTCAGAGCTCTGGGAGTTATTCTATTTACTTTCCATGTTTTTACTGGAGAATCCCAAGTGCGCATTTCCACTAGGAAACAGCATTTCAGGGGAGGAGACTCTGTTTTCTGCCAAGGTTATTTCAGGGGGAAACTCAAGTTTAAAAAAAAAAAAGACCCTATATTATTTTCCAAATCCCAGATCTCAGTGCAGCTGTCTTTCTGTTCCACTGTCTTGCAACTGACATCCGGATATTAAATTCCTGAGAGTGAAAGCTCTCTGAAAACATAACTCACTGGAAAGGAGAAAGGCCTGGGACTACCAGGTATGTGATGTTTAGTCTCGTTTAAAGTGAAGGAGCCCAAGCAGGCATTCCTGGGAGACTTTTGTGCGGTAGGTAGCATTGTGTTGCCAACAAATGCCAGCCACAAGCCCTCACTGAGCTTCACAGATACTGGAAATGGTTAGAGCCAGGGGCAAGTTTAGAGACTGTGAACTTTTCCCCCCGCCCCCATCACTGACGAGGACGCTGGTTCCAGGCTCCCAAGAGACGTACATACAAAATATGTCAGAATTAGATAAATACCACTTGGCCCTACCTATTTATGAGCCAGTCTATCAATGTGTGACAACTGCTGTAGGAAAAAGTCACCAGGATTTATGGTTACAGCTACCTGGATGTCTAAAAAGCATGAAAAGTACACCTTAAAATTAAACCTAAAAACAATGGAACTTCAAAGACAGTGAATTGGCTGAGTCCTTGAGGTTGTAAAAGGACAGAAAGGACAGGTGTGTCAGGGAGGGGTGGTGGATTGTAACACCTGAATCGCTGCGAATTACTTAAGTGAAATCAGCATGGAGTTCCCACTCTCCCCTCTCCTTTCCTGGCTCTCTTCATTTGTGTCATGGCTGCTGTCAGCACTGGCATCGTTGAGTGCAGAGGCCAAAGATGAATGACAAGAAGAGACAGACGCTGTATACATTTTATACTTTGACTATTCCCTTGGTGTTTGCCATACACCAATTTTCTCAATTGTGAACCTACTATAGCTTGATTTATAAAGTGACTAATTTTAGAAGGAAGAGGAGGTGCTGGCATCCTGGTAGAGGTCTACATTTTTGAGTTATAAAGTATGAATAGGAAGTAGATAACAAGCAAGCAAGGAAATTTGTACAACGCCACACAACCTCAGATGTCCTACCTGTCTCCATAATGCTTCACCGTGGAATGAAGATTGAGACAGCTCAGCTCAGTCTTCGGCTGTCACTGGGAACAAGTGTGCCTGTCATTCATTGCATCTCTGACGTTCAGCAACTTCTTGGGTCTTCACCGTGAGTCAAATGAGACACATGGTCAAGAGCAGGGACAAGGGTAGAAAAGAAACCATAGCTAGAGTCCATTTCCCCTTCCCATTATTCATCTTCCAGTCTGTCCCAACTGTTTAACCATGTAAGAGAAATGGAAGGCCATCCAGCAGATCCATTGCTATGATTTTAGCTCGATCTCTTGGGGGTTCCTCAGCCTTGGTCCTCCTTGGACAAGGTGGGGTGTGAGGGTGAATGCAAGAGTGGGTTGTTCTTGAGTAATAGACCCTCCTTGTAGTTGTTACACCACAGACAAAAAACACAGACTCTGTCTATAATCTTGATGTAAAATCACTTACTGTGTTTCTCCAGTTTCTTTAGTTTCAATATTTTCAGAAACAAAAGGAGTATTCATTATCTCACTTCCCATCTGTGCTCCATCAACACCGTTCCCACACGCCATTCTGCAAACACCATGTACCTTCATGACCGCTGTCCTTTATACACACACTCGTTCTGCCTGGGATCTCCTTTCCACCTCTGTACCTAGCCAGTTTCTACTCTTCCTTTCTGACCCAACTTAAATATCACCGCTTCTAAGACGCCAGAGTTCCACATATTTTCCTCACCTACATGCTTATCAAAGTGGCATAATGCAAACACTTATTTACATGTGTATGTTTCTTACTAAACTCTGAATTCCTTGAGGACATAGAATCTGATGTTCAATTTTTTTAAAATCCCATTAAATCACATTCTTTAACATATAAACTAGATCCAATATATGTTTACAGAATGAAGAAATGAATGGCAAAAAAAAAAAAAAAAATCCCACAGCCAAAAATAAAAGGGAACTGATTAACAGGGAAAAATATTTTCAACAAATACAGAAAGAAATGATTACTACCCATAATATACAAATATTTTTCAAATAATAAGAAAAGTATGAACGTAACAACAGAAAAAACAGGCAAAGGACAACCATTGACAAGTAATTAAAAAAGAAATAATAAATAATCAATAACATTTATGAACATATTTCAACTTAACTTATTATCAAAGGGATGCAAATTAAAACAATGAGATATTTTTCCCTCTATCAACTTGGCAAAGATAAAAACACAATTTTCAGGGTTGTTGAGGATCTAATAAAATAGGGACGCTGGTGAGTAATATAATCTTTCTGGAAACCACTTTGGAAATGTATATGTACGGTATGTACTAAAAGTCTTTAAAGTGTTTTATATATTTTGTCCTAGTAATCTCAGTTCTAGGCATTTATTACAAAGAAGTAACTAGAAATGTGTAAAAGTCCATATATAAGGACTTTATAAGGAATAAATATTCATAATATCAAAAATTTGAAAATAACATAAATGTCCATATGTAAAAGAATAGTTTTAAAATTATACATCCACATGTTAAAATATCATACAGCCATTAAAAACATGTCTTTAAAAAAACAAAACAAAACATGTTTTCAAAGAATATTTCATAGGATACATAAGAAAATATTTCTCACATAACGTTATGAAAAAGAGTAAGATGCAAAATTCTGTTATGTTTCCAATTTTATAAAATATGGATAGTAGACAGATATTTATAAAAAACAACAACAACCAAAAAAACCAGAAGGATATACACCAACGTTAACTGCAGTTACATCTGAGTGGAGAGATTTTAATTTGCTTTGTATAATTTTATAATTGTCTTGGTTTCTATGTTTCTCACAATAAGCTTTTATACTATGATAAAAAATGAGTTTTTGTACTAACATTAAAAATTTTTCAAGAGCTACAAGTCTCCCCTACGCAACTATCAAAATGGCTTTAAAAAAAAAACAACACCTTACTGATAACACTGAATGCTGGTGTGGAGGCAAAGAAACTGGATTTTTTCTACATTACCAATGGGAATGTAAAGTAGTACAGCCATTTGGAAAGGTGTATGGCAGTTTCCTACAAAACATGTGCTTGCCAAACAACCCAACATCTGCACTCTTGAGCATTTATCCTAGAGAAGTAATAACTTCACACAAAAACCTATACGCAAGCATTCACAGGAGCTTTATTTGTAGTTGACAAAAGCTGGAAATAACCCAAATGTCCTTCAGCGTGTGAATGGTTAAAGAAATCGTGGTGCGTCCATTGTATGGACTACTACCCAGCAATAAAAAGTACCAATTATGGATACACACAACCACTTGGAGGGATCTCTAGGGAATCATGCTGCGTGGAAAAAAGCCAATCCCATTAGATTACCTACTGTCAGATTCATTTATATGGCATTGTTGAAATGACAAAATTATAGAGACAAGAAAATGAATGGTTGCCATAAGTGAGGGAGAAGAGGGGGGAAGGAGAGAGGTAGCACAGGTGACCTTTGTGATGAAACCATCCTGTATGTTAATTGTGGCGGTGGTAAATCTACATGTGATAAAAATGCACATAAAAAAATACACACACACACACACACACGCACGCACACACAAATGAGTGCAGGCAAAACTGGTGAAATCTGAGTAAGGTTGGTAGATTAATTTTGTCCATGTCAATTTCCTGGTTGTGGTATTGTATTATAGTTGTGCAAGAATTAACATTGAGAAAAACTGGGTTTAAGGTGTAGGGATCTCTGCATTACTTCTTATAACTGCACGCGAATCCACAATTATCTGAAAATTGAGAGTTAAAAAAGAAAAGAAACGGATGGAAACCTATAAATGAAACAAGATCTGAGAGACACATCAACCAATTGCGATGTGTGCTTAACTGGATCTTGTTTCAAACTATAAAAACCTGTGACTTCTGTGAAATGCTACAAATGTGAACATTGGCTAGAGAGTTGATGCCCTTAACGAATTATGGGGAGTTGTTTTTAGATGCCATGATGGTATTGTGGCTATGTTTAAAAAAAAAGAAAAAAATGAGCCCTTATCTTTCAGAGATTCAAACCAAAATATTTAGAGATGAAATCGTATGACATCTGTATTTGCTTCAAAACAATGTGAGCGGGCAGAGCATAAGGTGGTGATTGGTTAGGCTTAGCCACAAGTGAATGTGTAAATTGGTATACATTATAATAGTCTATCTATTTTTCTGTATTTTCTAAATGCTCCATAATAAGACTTTTATTAATGAGGAAAAAGTAAAAGAAAGGCCGAATCTTCAAGGAAACCCTTCCACAGTACTTATCTTCTCATCAGTAAACATGTGGTTTCTACCTTGTGTACCAGGCCCTGTGCTAGCTAGGCTTTAAAGATTTGGCCATAAACAGCCTGCTCCTTCCCAGCGCTCAAAGGCTTGTAGGAGCAAAGAGCGTGCTGCAGCCTGAGTCTGTTACAGTCGGCAGGACAGTTCTTTAAACCTGGGCTTGATTCCTGAATATGACTTGAGTATCATCTGTTTTTACATCAACGCTTTTCATTTCAGATGTGTTCCAACCCAAATTACATTACACTCTTACTGTCATCTGACTCTGCTGTCACCGTGGGGAGTAGCCAAAACAAGACTAACGATGTTTACTGAAGTCTTTCAGTTTTCGGAATAGGATGATCTGAGCTCAGTTTCCATCTCTCTCGTCACCCACCACCACCACCTCCAGGTCCTCGAGCCTTTCAGGATGGTTCCATGCGCTGGATACTGAATCAGAGGGAAACTTGTTAAATGAGACTTTTAGAGAGAGGCAAACTGGGTGATATGTCTTAGGGGAAAAACAGGATATAATTGCATTTGATGAGGAGAATGACTCATTTCACCTTGATAAAATGGAAACTCAAATGAAAATAAGTTATTTTGCGCGTGCGCGCGCGCGCACACACACACACACACACACACACACACACACACACAAACGTAAAGGATGCCGTGCGGTGAACAGTATTAAGGCCATAAATTACGTTTCATAGAGTGTGGTTTCTCCACAAAGCCACTTGGCAAGGCACACTGTGATTAATGTCACACTAGGGAAGGTGTGACGAAGGTGAAGACAAGGAAAGGAGGGGTGGCAGCACACGAGACACAGAGACAATAGTGACAGCAGCCGCTTCGCCATTTGGCCTGAGGGGCCAATACCCTCAGACTTTATGACTGGTAGACAACACCTGCTTAGCTTGTATTAAAACACACCCCCAAAAAATTACCAAACCCTTCAGAAAAACAGTAAGCGCTGCCCTGAATATTGTTGACATAACATGATTTATCAGTGCCGTATTGCTAAATGCAGAATCAATAGATTAAAACACAAAAGACCTGCAGAAATAACAATCACCAAAAATAGATAAATCTTCTACTGGGACTTACCACGAGGCCTGGACACTGGAGCAAAGAAAGCATTTGTTTCTGGTTTCGCCATTTGTCACTATTGATTCGGCCTGTGACAGGAAGATCACCGCCTTGACAAAGAATGATTTATCCTCCCTCTTAATACAATTTGCAACCTTCCGTCTCATTTGAATCCTTACTTCTAGAGTCTGTATTCTGATAGGAAAAACCATAAAGGAATGAGGGGTTTTTTTTTTGTCTCAGAAGTCTGCCTCTAATTACTTTTAATATCAAATGGTTCCAAAAGCTGGAACATAATGAATTTGAGGGATACAAAGCTTGGCCTTAGATAATAGGTTTGAATACAGAGCAAAAGCGGCTGTGCTTGGGAAGCAGAGAAAGGAGGGTCTGCGATGGTATGAATAAGACAAGGAAAACTGCCCTCCCTTGAGCCAATCCTGAGCTTTGCATGTTTCCCGCGACGTCCTTTTTTATTACCGCCACCTGGTTTAGTAGACTGGTCTTCCAGTTAGAAAAGACCATGTTTTGAGAAATCCCACCACCCATGTGATGGTGAAGGAGCTGGAGCTTTTGGGAAGTGAGTCAGTCCTGACAATGAAGCCCTCATGAATGGAATTAGTGTCCTTATAAAAGAGACTCTGGACAGTTCCCTCCAGCCAGTTATCCAAGCTGTCTTTTATTTTGACAAATCTCATTCTAAACAAGTCATAATTGGGGAGAGGAAAAAAAATGTTTTCAGTATAATTCAACAAACGCCTATAGAATGTCTATCAAACACCACCACTAGGCACCACAGGACCCATGGTCATCCATCGAACCTTTACCGAATACTCATCTCTGTCAGGCAGTGAGTAGGCTAGGTGCTGGGGACACAGTGATGAGTAAGATAATCCCTTCTGTCTTAGTCCATGCCGGCTGCTATCACAAAAAGACCACAGATTGGGTGACTTATAAACAACAGACATTTATTTCTCATAGTTTTGGAGGCTGGGAAGTTCAAGATCAAGGTGCCAGCAGATTCGGTGCCTCCTGAGAACCAGCTTCCTGGTTCACAGATGGTTGTCTTCTCGTTGTATCCTCACATGGCTGAAGGGAGCTCTCCAAAGTCCCTTGTATAAGGACACTAATCCCATTCAAGAGGCCTCCACCCTCATGACCAAACAATTTCCCAAAGGTTCTCCCTCCTTTATCATCACACTGGGGGCTGGGATTTCAACCAAAAAAAATTTTAGGGAACACAAACATTCAGTCTATAGCACCTTCCCTCATGGAGCTTACAGCCTGGTTAGGGAGACACTTATTAAACAAATCACACAATTAAGTAATTCATTGAAATCGTGGAAATTGATACGAGTTGTGCAGGTGTTATGAGAAAGCATGAGGGTCTGGTCTGAGTGTTCGGGGAAGGCTTTCCTGAGGAAGTGATATTTAAGCTGAGAACCAAAGGAGTTAGCTACTTGAGGAACATTGGGAGTTAGCTACATTGGGAGGTAAAAGGTAGTATGGTCTCTCTCTCAAAGCTTCCAATAGAGCTGGGAGTCATGAATGAGAAACATGAATGAGGAGTTCTGATCCTATCTAGATTAGTAAGTGTTGTCATGGAGATGTGTGTGCTATGGGACTGTGGCTGGATTCCTGCAGGGTGAGCCTTCCAGCGTCTGACCCTGACCCCCTGGCTCCAGTGTGGACAGAGCCAAAACAAATAAGATGATGCCAGGGAACACGAACAAGAGAGGAAATTATTCTTCTTGGCTTGTCTGCTGAAGTACTGTCAATGCTCAATAAATGGAAAATAATATGATCGTCTTTGTTACTGTTTCCTCACTTGGGTAAGTATTTCAGTATTTAATCTCCTTTGGAAAGATGGAAAAGAGGACTTGGCAAAGATGCAACATATTCTAGATCTGAAAATTTAAAAATTCTCAAGTGTAGCAAAATATGTCATGGTGAATGTTATATATAAAAAAAAGAGTACAATGGTTTTATGAGGTGATGCAATGTGTGACTGAAGGGCCAAATGTGTGAATTGATTCTGTGAACTTTTCATTCATTCATTCATTCAACGACTATTTAATGAGCATCTACTACATTCCTAGCAGACAAGGTTCTTGTCCTCATGGAGCTTGCACTCTAGTAGGAGACATGGATGATACACAAATATGACCCAAGGTAGTTACAAGTGCTATAAGAAAATAAAGTGGACTCAGGTAATGGAGAAAAATAAGAATGAGGATAGAGAGAACCTATTAGGTCTTAGTGGTCAGGAAAGTCCCCTCTGTAGGAACAGCTTCATGAATATGTGACCACGCTGTTGCACAAGCCACCACACTCAGAAGGGGACTCTGTGCTAGGGGTTTAATCCTCTGCTGTCACCATCGTAAAATTTTTAATTACATTTCTGAGTTGTGATTTGTAAGGGAAGTCTGACGGGACAACAGAGCATGTGCTATGGGCTGGAAGCCTCAGCTCTCATGTGATCTCACCTCCGTTGGGTTCTTGGCTGCCCTCTCCAGCAGGCCCCAAGCAAAGGTAGCCACCCCTACCCCTGTGGGAGGCAGGGAGCAAGCACAGGGAGAGTCAGGGTGGACATAGGCTGAGAGCATCTGTGAATGTTAACCCAGAAGCAGCATTGTGCCCAAAGGAGTGTGACGTTAAATGGCAAATTAAACATACTGTGACAGGTCAAGAAAGACCACAGACGGAAGGCACAAGCTTTTCTTCCTGCTCTTTGAACAAGGGGCACTGCCTTGCATTTTCATGGTGCACTGAGCCCTGCAAATTATGTAGCTGGCCCTGCCTCTCTGAGGAGGGGACATCTGAGCAGAGACCTCAGGAGAAAAGATGTGGGTGTCAGCACACCAAGCAGAGGAAACTTTAAGGGCTAAGGCCCTCAGGCTGGACCAAGTCTGACTAGTTGGAGGAACAGCAGGAAGGCTGGTGTGGAGGTAGCATTGCCAATGTGTGGGAAGGTGGGTGTGGGCAGGAGCCTGGTGGTGCAGCTGGGGCCAGAGTGTGTGGGGCTTTATAGGTCGTGATAAGGAGACTAGCTTCCAGTCTAGATGGAGGCTACAGAAATATTTTAGGTAGGAAACTTATACGGTGTGATTTATATTTTTAAAGGCTGGGGGTTTGGGGGTGGGGGGAGATGGTGAGATTTACCTTATTTTTACTTTATTAATATATGAACTCATTCATATTCCACCTTGTTGTCACAGGGGTTGGGTGGCTTTGAATGAAGACGATGACAGAGGCGTAAATGCCAGGGGCATGAAATGGAGAGGCAGGAGTGGCTTGAGCCCAAATGGGAGGGAGAGTCCCATTCACGGAGACTGTGGTGACTCTGGGGGTGTGTGGGAGCAGGAAGGAGTGAGTCGCAGGGAAGAGTCCAAGGCCCTTATTCTCCATTGTGAAGTAAGAAGCAAAGTCATGTGCTAAGAACGAGGGGTAGCTGGGGAAGAGGATGTC
Source organism: Rhinolophus hipposideros (assembly GCF_964194185.1). Classification (NCBI taxonomy): domain Eukaryota; kingdom Metazoa; phylum Chordata; class Mammalia; order Chiroptera; family Rhinolophidae; genus Rhinolophus; species Rhinolophus hipposideros. The sequence continues at coordinate 11,214,502 of NC_138065.1, forward strand.
AGGACACGAGAGAAGGGTTGGAACATTTTTCAGAAGAACAGGAGAAAGGTGCTTTGGGACAAGAATAGGGGATTTGGGCAGCAGCAATGTCCTGGTTCTGGTGGGAAAACTTTCTTGTTTCTGAAAGTAACCTAAGTTATGGACCCCATTCTTTACCATTCCAGAAGGATCTCCCACACTGAACCCCACTCTCCTTCCTACTCTTCTTAAAAATGCACAGGTTTCCAATCTTGTAAACCACAAAATGCCTTGTGATGCAGCTGGTCCAGTCATTTCCCTATATCTCTTCTTCTATCTATATCTTTAAATGCATGGAACTTTCTTCATCTGCTCTTCTATATTGTAGCTACTCATTCCTTAATCTCTTGCCATATGATTTTATTCTGTCATGTTATTGAAATTTCCCTTTAAGATCACCTATGATTTTCACCCTGTTCTTTGAGTGCACGTGTGTGTGACCTGTGAAAGCTTCTTCCTTATTTTGCCTCTACCTCTCATTTAAAACTTGTGTTCTTAATGTGCAGAAGCCTAATCTCCCATGACTCTCTTTCTACCTGTCTGATCACTGTAATCTTTATCTTCTCTGCAGCTCTTTCTCCTTCTCTTGGTCCCTCGTCGTGGGCACTGACTGACACTCAGCTTTGGCTCATTGTTTTGGCCTAGTCACCTCCTTAGGAGCTTATCTACTTTCTCCTCGTCAACAATCCCAATTAGCATGGCCTCCCAACTCTTGGCATATGATTTTCAACCACACTTTTAGCCCAAACTTCTCTCCCTGACTCTGTTGTCATAATTCCAACCTAAAATCATCATGTCATGAAAAAATGCTCAACATCGCTAATCATCAGAGAAATGCAAATGAAAACCACAATGAGATATCACCTCACCCCAGTCAGAATGGCTTTCATCAACAAAACAAATAGTAACAAGTGTTGGAGAGGCTGTGGAGAAAAAGGAACTCTCATACACTGTTGGTGGGAATGCAGACTGGTGCAGCCGCTATGGAAGGCAGTGTGGAGGTTCCTCAAGAAATTACGAATAGAATTACCATATGACCCAGCAATCGCTCTCCTGGGTATCTACCCCAAAAATATAAAAGCATTTCTTTATAGAGATACGTGTACGCCAATGTTCATTGCAGCTTTGTTTACGGTGGCCAAGACATGGAAACAACCAAAATGTCCTTCAATAGATGAATGGATAAAGAAGTTGTGGTACATATACACAATGGAATACTATTCAGCGTTAAGGAAAGATGATATAGGAGCATTTGTGACAACATGGATGGATCTCGAGAGAATAATGTTAAGTAAAATAAGTCAGACAGAAAAAGCAGAGAACCCTATGATTTCACTGATATGTGGTATATAAACCAAAAAGAACAAGACAAACAAATGAGAAACAAAAACTCATAGACACAGACAATAATTTAGTGGTTACCAGAGGGTAAGGGGGTGGGGGGGGTGATGAGGGTAAAGGGGATCAAATATATGGTGATGGAAGGAGAACTGACTCTGGGTGGTGAACACACAATGGGATATGTTGATGATGTAATACAGAATTGTACACCTGAAATCTATGTAAATTTACTAACAATTGTCACCCCAATAAAATTAATTAAAAATAAATAAATAAATAAATAAAATAAAATCATCATGTCTAAAACTAATTTTTCCTATAAAAATTTCTTCTCAGGTTACTCAAAAAAATTAAAAGTAAAATTACCATATGGCCCAGCAATTCCACTCCTGGGTATATACCCAGAAGAATTAAAAGGAGGGACTTGAAAAAATATTTGTACACTCACAGCCGCATTATTCACATTAGCCAAGAGGTGGAAGCAACCCAAGTTATTTCCCATTGATAGATGAATGGATAAACGAAATATGGTATATACATACAATGGAACATTATTTGGCCTTAAAAAGGAAGAAAATTATGACAAATGCTACACCATGGATGGACATTGAGGACATTATGTTAAGTGAAATAAGCCAGTCACAAAAGAACAAATACTCTATGATTTTACATATATTAGCTATCTAGGGTAGTCTGATTCAGAGACAGAAAGTAGAATGGTGATTGCCACGGGATGGGAGAGGGAAAAATGGGGAGTTGGTCTTTAATTGGCACAGTTTCAGATTGCAAGGTGAAAAGATGGTGGTGATGGTAGCACAATAATGTGAATGTACTTAATCCCCTGAACTGTAATATTATAATGGTTAAGGTGGTAAAATTTTAATGATTATGTATTTTACCATATTTTTTCCCCTTTGTTCCACCGAGCCCCCCCCACTCCGGTTCAAGCCGTTGTTTCTCAGTCTAGTTGTGTAGGACACAGCTCCCTGGCCCATGCTGCTGTTATGAGCTTTTGCTCCCCCTTGCTGAGGCAGTCGGTCGCTCGTCATCGGCTAAAGCTCACGGCAGCTCTCGCCGGCTGCCCACCACTCATGCTGGCCACCAGCAGCTCATAGCGGCACACGGTTGCCCACGGCAGCACACAGCAGCCCATGGCAGCACACAGCAGCCTGCAGCAGCCCACAGCAGCCCACAGCAGCTCATGCCAACCTCTGGCTGCTCACGGCAGCCCAGCTCCAGGGAGAGCCGGCGCAGCTCACTGGCCCCTGTGGGAATCGAACCTGTGACCTCAGCATTAGGAGAACAGTGTTCCAGCACTCCAACCACCTGAGCCACTGGGCCCGCCTCACATTTTTCTTAAATCCCTTTTCTCTTTCCAAATTTCTATCAATATTACTATTCTCGAGTCCCCCATGCTCCCAAGCATGGAGCTAATTTTTACTGTGACCTATTCTTATCCTCCACATACACTGTGTCTCATCAATTTTGTCCTTCAAGCAAGCCACAGATGTTTCCTTCTTCTTCATTCCTAGCAACACATCCACCTAAGTCACAGACTTGGAAGTGACCTCAGAGGTCTAGCCTTCCCTTCCTCCTATGACTGTAATCCTCTCTAATGTCCCTGGCCAAGATGCTTCAATCATTCATTCATTTAACAAATATTTATTGAGTTCCTATTACATAGACTGGGAATATACTGCTGGACAAAGAAGGCTAGGTACCTGCCATCATAAAGTATATATTGTCGTCAGGCAGAGAGACTATAAATAAGTAAAGAAATGAAATCATTTCACATAGTGATAACTGGTAGAGAGGAAACAAAACACACTGTAATACAGAAAGTCATGGCAGAGGAGGGAGGATGGAATTCTTCTCCAAACTGAGTGGTCAGGGAAGTCATTTCTGAAAAGGTGACATTTTCATTCAGGCACAGATGAACAGAAGGAGACAATCATGCTAAGCTTCAGGGGTCGCCAGGCGGGGGACATCTGTTGTGATGGCCCTTGGGAATGACCCTGGCTCATTTGGGAAACAAACAAAAAAGGCTGGTGTGGTGTGAGTGTGGTGAGCTAAGAGGAAGACCAGAAAAGATGAGTTTGGAGAGGCAGGCGTGGCCAGGCCATAGGAGACTTTTTAGGCTAGCCTGAGGAGTTGGAGCGTGATTTTAAGTTCAAGGTGAAATCAGAAGAGGATTCTAAGCAAGGCAAGGATGTGATTTGTTTTGCTTTTTTATAAGAACACTGTGGCTACTTACTGTATGGAGAATGGACTCTGAGGCTTATGAGAGGGAGAGTAATTAGGAGGCAGTGGCAGGAGCCTAGCTGACAGATGGTGGTGGCCTAGACTGGGTGAGGGCAGTGTATGTGGAGACAAGTGGGCAAATATATGCTAAAAATATTTTGGAGGGACAAATGATAGGATTTGTTGATGGATTGGATATAGGGATAAAGGAAAGGGAGGAATCAAGGATGACTCTTAGATTTTGGCTCAAGCAATGTGTGGACAGTGATGTCATTTCCTGAGATGGGGAAGTCAAGGGTGGGATAGGTTAGTGGGTGGAGAGAATCAACTATCTAATTGTACACTCCTAATAATGGGACACTCACTGCAGGGACAGGCTATCATTCCACTGATGTTAGAAAAGACTTATCCAAATTTGTTCCCCTGAAAATCTACTCATTCATCCTAATTCTTCTCCTTCAACAAAATGAATTAAGTCTTCCTGCTTTCCTACATGACAGTCCTTTTCTTTATTTATGCTGAGGAGAACTACTATGCCCTTCTAAGTTGTGTCTCCTCTGAGCTAAATATCCATAATTTACTCAAGTTCTTTCTTTTCTCTGGATCACTGCAGATTCAAACTAGTCTTCCTTCTACCTCATATCAGTCTATCATGCAAATTTCAGCTAGATCCATCTTCCTAACGCACCAGTTATTAGTCACTAAGGGCTAGGCACTGCCTTGGGGAAATATATGTAATAGACGATAAAAAGTAGATTCTTCTATCTCAGTGTTTGCTAAGGCAAGAAGACAACAGGTCTTAAAAACACTACCGTACCATGCAAAAACTTCAAAGATAGTAGCCAAGAAGATCCGTAAACTCTTTTGCCCCTATCTTTTTTTTTAAATAAATGTTATTGGGGAATATTAGGGAACAATATGTTTCTCCAGGGCTCATCAGCTCCAAGTTATTGTCCTTTAATCTAGTTGTGGAGGGCGCAGCTCACTGGCCCATGTGGGAATCTCGCTCTAACCAACTGAGTCATCCGGCCGCCCCAGCCCCTATCTTTAATATGTAAGAGTTGAGAATGGAGATTGAGAGATCTGTGCAAAGGACAATGTGTGAGCTGGCTGTGACATTCCTTCCAAGGGTGGAGGGAGGGCTGCTTCCTCTTTCACCCCAGGCCAAGAGAAAGGATCATTGGGCAAGCTTGATGTATGACACCAGAGTTAGGGGGACACAACAGACTGGTGTCTGACTCCTGCCTGGAAAACCTAAAAGGTAAATATGGGCTGGCTACTTGTTCTGATGATCAAGTGGCCGCATTGGGCAGTCTGCCCATGCAGAGTGTGTGGGGGCAAAGAACGAGAGGATATTTCTCATGGAACGCACATGGAACATGTGGGGATGAGGGCTGGCTTGGAGCCATTTTGAGTCCTGCCCAAGAGAACCACCTGGAAGTCTGTGTAGAGAGGGCTGCTAGGAAACAGGTGGAGGAGGGTGTCATTGGGGAAGAGTATATCACCTGTCACAGGAAATGCTGTTGAACCTTCCCATGGTAGCCTCCCAAGAACCCACAAAGAGGCCCAGGAGAGGGTCAGCTTTAAAAATAGGTCCCCAGACACTGGAGCCCTATTAGGATAGTACTACTGTGTTTCCCGAAAATAAGACCTAGCTGGACAATCGGCTAGGAGCAAATGCATCTTTTGGAGCAAAATTAATATAAGACCCGGTCTTATTTTACTATAAGACCAGGTATTTAATATACTATACTATAAGATAAGATAAGATAACATAACATAACATAACATAACATAACATAACATAATATAGGGTCTTATATTAATTTTTGCTCCAGAAGATGCATTAGAGCTGACTATCCGACTAGGTCTTATTTTGGGGGAGACAGGCTAGTCAATTAAGGACTTTCCTGCTTCCTTTAGCTGTCATCCCCGGTCCCCTTCAATCATAGAGAGGCCAGAAATCCCTCTTAGCTAGAAAGATGTGGAGAGATGAGAGTAGTAGGTGAGCAAAAGAGAAATTACACCCCTCCTTCTCCTTCCTACCGAAGGACCTAGCTGGGAAATAGGGGGTCCAATTTTGAAATTTTGATTATTACGTGCTTCTGCGCACTATTAATTATTGAATTAAAACTGATTTAAAAAGACTCTGAGGGTGAGCAAGGGAAGAACTTGCCCCATTTTTAAGACACAGTGTAAGTTCAAAATACAGTTTCTCTCTGGTTACATTTCAAGTCCTTCCCCTTCAACATTCTGGTTACACACAGAAGAAAGAAGCTTTCGCTTTGTCATTCTCATGCTTTAAGAACTCCCTTCAACGCCTCTCTCTTGCCTTTTAGATTAAATCTAAACTCCTAAGCAAAGAGTCCGATGTCCTCTATTATCTGATCTCATGTATATTTTTCAACCAAACCTCCCACAACCCCCAACCCAATGGAACATTTGACTCCAGTCAGGTGGTCCTCTCTGCTTTGTAATAACAGATAATATTTTGGGGACATTTATTATGCTAAGAATTATATCATTTAATCCTCACAACAATTTTTGAGGTAGATATGATTATTCTTACCACCATTTTACAGATGAAGAATCTGAAATCGCTAACAAATGGAGAGGCTGTGATTAGAACCCAGACGGTCTGACTCCAGAGCCCACAATCCTAACATCCTCTAGCTACGGGCATATAGTCTGCTCTCAACCCATGTTCGGCATGTCCCCCTGCCCTCCTCTTTTCTTCTTATGCCATCCCTGACATTTTTCATATCCCAGCGCAAACTCCTCCTCCTCTGGGAAGCCTTCCCTGAATATTTCACAGTTATCCCTATGCTCTGAACTCTCAAAACATTTAATCCACATTAAAGACTTTAAAACTTGAACCTGTGCTATTTGTTTGGCTGTTGTCATTTGGGGCATGTCCCTTGGGTAAACCCCTGTAAGTTCCTTCAAGGATAAGTCCTGTCTGTGTTTCAAACTGTTCTTGTATTCACCAGCGCAGTGGCTCTCCAACTTTAGTACAGAAAGCTATCAACAGACAGTGCACAGAATGAGAAATGTAAACAACATTTAAATGTATGAAAAGATGCTGGATCTCATTATAATAAGAGACATGCAAAGCCTCACTGAGTCACGATTTATCACCTGTCAGACAAAAATTTTAAAGTGTGACAACATATCCCGATGACAAGGCTTGTAGGGAAAGAGGATCTCTGCTACATTGCTAGTGGGAGTGCAAAACAATATACTCCCACAGAAGGGAATTTGGCAGTGTCTAGCAATATTACATGTGCATTCCTTTTGACCCAGTAATTCCACTTTTGGGAATCTATCCTAACGATACACTGGCAAAAATCTGAAATGCTGTATATTCAAAGCTACTCTTTGCAGTACTATTCGTAAACGCAAAAGACTGGAAAAAAAAAAAAAAAACCAGTGCCAATCAATAGAAGCCTGGTTGAATAGACATGGCGCATCCCCGTAAAAGAGCACTGTGTGGGAATGAGGAGGGATTGCTACAGATGGCTTTGGATGGTCCATTAAGTGAACAAAGCAAAGAAAAATGTGTACAGTGTTCTACCATTTGTGTAAGAAAGATAGGAATGTAACTACATGTTTGCTTATTTTTTCAAAAGGAAACAATAGAAGAGTAAACTAAAAAGGAATAAAAGTCGTTATCTGTGATGGGGAGAAGTCAGTGGGGAGGGAACGGGAATGAAGACAGATCTCTCTGAATGTCCCTTGCTTTATAGTTTTGACTGGGAACCAAGTAGTTTACAAAATTGAAAACCAAAATTAAACCAAAAGAAAACATTAGAAACAAACTAAAAAGGTATACATATATACTGGAATTTAACAATTAAGTGAATAGATGGGAGGCAGATTTCTCCCTGTTGGAATGAGAGGTTACAGATAAGCGAGAGGAGGAGGGCGGGCAAGGAATTCGAGTGGGAGGCATTAGTATGCAGTCATGTTTAGCTTAATGTTAGCTAAATTGCATTGGACAATATGGATACAAATGGTTACATACAGAAACATTTACAGGTATGTAGGCAAACACAGGATAGCATACAGCTACAGGTCAGCATGTATTTCCTTGGTCTGTCAGCTGAGAGGGCCTGGAAGCAATAACACCCCAATCGCCACAGGCACACCAAACACTGAAATCTTGGTTTCTAATACCATTCTCCAACAGAAGGAACCAGAGCCCCTTAGAGAAATGTTCAATTCTAGGGCAGGAGCCGAAAATATACAGGATAAGCCTGGAGCATCTTGTAGTGCCAGAAAGAAAGGAAGTGCTCAAAAAAAATTGTGGGGTCATGTCAAAAGGACACAAAAGCCAACTGAAAAGCTCCCAATGTCCAAAACTGAACCAATTAGAGCAATAAAATAGGTAGAATGGATTATAATTCAAGGTATAAAATAAATGTCTGTGTTTCCATGTTGATATAAAATGACTGAATCAATCAATTGGGAGAAGAAGTCAATGACCCAAGCAAAAGAATTGCAGATAATTTACGTAGATATCCACCCTGAAGGAGACAGAATGTAACCCGCCACTCCTTAAGAGTGGGCTATGCATAGTGACTTCCTTCCAAGGAGTACAATATGGAAGGGAGGGAAAAAAGAGTAATTGTACTGTGGAGAAACCTGACAAACATCACCTCAGCCAAGCGATCAAAGTCAACATTAATAGTGGTGAGTCATGTTGATAGAATGTACCTTTGATGTGATGTCATGAGAATGGCACTTTACCTCTGTGGTCTTTTTTCCCAAATTACATAATCCCAGTCTCAACATGAGAAAAATATCAGACAAATCGCAATTGAGGGACATGCTATGAAATACCTCACCAGTACTTTTCAAACGTACCAAGGTCATCACAAGCAAGGGAAGTCTGAGAAATCGTCACAGCCAAGAGAAGCCGCAGGATAGATGATGTCGATAGTAATTGGTGTCCTAAATGGGATCCTGGAACAGAGAAAGGACATTAAGTGAATACTAAAGAAGTTGGAATAAAGTGTGGATGTTCCTACTGTGTCTATATGGGTTCATTCATTGTGACAAATGCACCACATTAATTTAAGATGTTAGTAACAGGAAACTGGATGTGGGGTATAAAGGAACTCTTTGTACTATCTTTACAATTTTTCTGTAAATCTAAAAGTGTTCTAAAATAAAAAGTTGATTGAAACAATCAGAAACAAATAAATCTAGCTGTATATTAAGTTGATGCTATAAACATAAAGAGAAGAATTATTTTAAGTGACTTTAAAATACAGTATCCTGAGGACAAACTTACACAACAAGAAATCATAGATAGCCTTTAGTGTTATTATGGCTGGTTACTATATGGATGTTTGATATACGTTTTCCATAGTGGCTGCACCAATTTACGTTCCCACAAACAGTCCACAAGGGTTCCCTTTCCTCCATGTGTTCGCCAACACTTGTTATTTCTTGTCTTTTTGATAGTAGCTATTCTAACAGGTGTGAGGTGATATCTCATTGAGTTTTCGATGTGCATTTCCATAATAGTGATGTAGCATTTTTCATGCAGCTGCTGCCCATCTATATGTCTTTGGAAAAATGTCTGTTTAGATCTTCTGCCCATGTCTTAATTGGATTGTTTGGTGTATTTTTGTTTTTGTTTTTTTGCCGTTGAGTTGTATGAGTTCTTTATATATTTTTTGTATTAACCCCGCATCATGATTTGCATGATTTGCAAATAGTTTCTCTCTTTCAGTAGGTTGCTTTTTCATGTTGTTGACGGTTTCCTTTCTTGTGCAGAAGCTTTTTAGTTTGACATAGTCCCATTTGTAGTCTCCACAAGGATGTGGAGAAAAGGGACCCTCGTGCATTGTTGGTGGGAATGTAAATTGGTGCAGCCATTATAGAAAACAGCATGGATGTACCTCAAAGAACTTAAAATGGAATTACCATATGATCCAGGAATTCCACTCCTGGATGTCTATCGAAAGAAAATAAAAACACTAATTTGAAAAGCTATATGCACCCCTATATTCATAGCAGAATTATTTACAATAGCCAAGATATGGAAACAATCTAATTGTCCATCGATGGATGAATGAATAATGAAATTGTAAATTGTACACACACACACACACACACACACACACGAATATTATTCAGCCATTAAAAAGGAAATCTTGCCATTTGAAACAACATGGATGGACCTCGAGAGCATTATGCTAAGTGAAATAAGTCAGAAAGAGAAATACTGTATGATCTCTCTTATATGTGGAATCTAAAAACATACGTGTAAAAAAATTAAGCTCACAGATACAAAGAACACACTGGTGGGGGATGGGAGAAATGGATAAATGGGTCTTTCTATTTTAAATAAGTTGAATGTTTAAAAAACAAAAAAGAAAAGAAATTAAAATAGTTTTGTACATTTTTCTTTCTTACGAATATTAATCCATGTGACTAAGATATTTCTTAGAGTGTCACTGAAGTGATGGAAAAGAGAAATGTGGAAAACATCGTATCTTTTTCAAAGTGGTCTCTATTATTTTTTCAGTCACTATAAATAAATAGATAATTCTCTGGGGGAAAAATGATGTAGAGCACCTGAGAAGCAAATGAATTATAATAAAAACATACTAATTGCTTATTCCTTCTCATCTCCCCTACCTCTTCCATTTTCAAAATTTGTTTAGAATTTAGTTTCTTTTCCTTCTCTCTTTTCCATTTATCCTAACTCCTTTGGTCACGACATCTGGTTTCATGGCTTCAAATACTGTCTGTATGCTGACAACTACCACATGCATATCTCCAGCCGCGACCTCCTCCAGGAACTCAAGAGTCTCATATTCAACTATTTATCTGACATCTCCACATGCATGCATAATAGATGTTTCAAAATAAAACGGTCAAAACTGAACTCCTGCTCTGACCACCCTCATTCCTTTCCCCCTGAAACCTGCTTCTGAGGCATCCTTCTCCATCTAAGTTAGTGACAACTCCATCCTTCATTTGCTTAGGTCAAAACTGTTGGAGTCATGCTTGACTCCACTGCTTCTCTGTGATCTTCGCAAAGGGGACATGATGACAGATGTATCACGTGTGGAAGATGGAGGGTACAGATAGATCAAGTAGGGGCCAGTCTCATCTTAGCAAGTCCATAGGAAGCCTTAGAAAGTGTGTGTTTGGAGGAGACATTTGACAGCAAAGATTTAGCACTGGCTGTGTATTTTAAGAAGAATTCTACCGTTCTGGACACAAGCTGCTCTTGTCAGGTATGTGGATGAGGGAAAGAAAGGCCTGATGAAAGCGGCATTCTCCTCTAGGAGCGGTTGCTTCACGATGTTTGGGGGAGTCTGACTCTCAGCACACTCACGTGTTAGCAACCGTGAGACCTACGGTGAGGCTTGTTTTTGGTGACACTGATGTTTTCACACACACTGCAATACAGAACTCAACAACGGTGACTGTTACTGTGGAAGTAACTACTATTCATGGAACACGATCATCTGCAATATTTCTCAGAGGGAAATAAAAGAAAACAAATTCTGCCTCTCTTGGTTCAATTTCCAGAGCAAAATTCAACAGCTTTACTGTTCTACAGGGAACACAAAACTAAAAGCAACGTAGATGACAACTCAGATGAACAGGAAATGGCCATGAATCTCACTGAATATATTTACTTGCAGTTTTCCTTCTCATTTGTCTTTTGTATAGATACAGTGTCTTCTAAAAACTGGTATTCAACTTACTATAGTTATTCATTGTTCCATATATTCGATGATCATTCATGTCCCATGTACCGACAACCCCTTCGTATGAATATGCTATAATCAGTGGAACAAAACTGGAGTCTTCATTGCCCTGACATTTAGTGCGTAGGCCTCACTGGAATAGGATATACCAGTTTCCTTGTATCTAAAAAGGTAAAGACATACCAACCAAACACACACAATGTGTGGAATGCAAAAAGAAATTTTGAGACTACTATGGAAAACTGATAATATTAATGGAATTTGATAATATTAAGAAATTATAGTTTGAGTGTGATGATGGCATGATGGTTAAAAAGAAATAGACAGTCCTTTTCTGTTAGATGAACATATTGGGTGAAACTGATGGGTGAAAGGATAAGATGTCTGAGATTCATTTTAATATATTCCAGTCCACTCCCTCCAAAAAATGGTATTCATGAGTAGAACTGAAACAAGAATAATGGAATATGGGTAATTATTAAAGCTGAATGACGGGTACATGGGGTTCATTACACTATTCTCTCTAATGTTGCGTATGTTTAAACATGTTCATGATAAATCATTTAAATGTTTTTCTTTTTTAAATTAAGTTTATTGGGGTGACAGTGGTTAGTAAAATTACATAGGTTTCAAGCGTAGAATTCTATAATGCATCATCTATATATCACATTGTGTGCTCACCACCCAGAATCAGTTCTCCTCCCATCACCATATATTTGGCCCCCTTTACCACCTTCTTCTAGTCCTCCCTCCCTCCTTACCTTCTGGTAACCACTAAACTGTTGTCTGTGCCTATGAGTTTTTGTTTGTCATGTTCATTTATTGCTTTCAGTTTTATATCCCACATATGAGTGAACTCATATGGTTTTCTACTTTTCCTGTCTGACTTATTTCACTTAGCATAATAATCTCAAGATCCATCCATGTTATTGCAAATGGCAGCATTTCATCTTATGGTAGAGTAGTATTCCATTGTGTATATATACCACATCTTCTTTATCAACCATCTATCGAAGGACACTTTGGTTGTTTCTATGGCTTGACCACCGTAAACAAAGCTGCAATGAACATTGGAGTACATATATCTTTATGGACAAATGTCTTTAGATTTTTTGGTAGCCATGCAGGAGAGGGACTGCTGGGTCGTATGGTAATTCTATTCTTAATTTTTTGAGGAACCTCCACACTGCCTTCCGTAGCGGCTGTACCAATTTACATTCCCACCGACGGTGTATAAAGGTTCATTTAAGTTATTTTAATTTTTTAAAAAAAAGGTGCAGGTTTTAGGGAAATGAGGAGATTTTGATTCTAGATTGGGGGTCTTTTAAACAAGCAATTCAGGTTATTCTGATGCACATACTCCAGGACCAGGTCAGCTCTAGCATAGCACAGTTCTAGGTCGTGGATACATCCTCGATAGGTATTTATTGATTTAAGATGAAGACTATATTTTGATCCATAACTGAAGTTGGAAAATTCATTCCATATGGAAAAATGTGGGAAAGATCAGGCATGGTAATAACTGGCAAAGAGAAGTATTTCATGGGTCTGACCAGAATGCCCATCACCCAGAGTTGCATGATGTCATCATCTCTTCAGAGCCCATTTCATAACAGGGCATTCTGGAGTCTCCAAACTCATTAATTGAAAGATCAGTTGGATTCCCAGAGACTTCCGAAGTGGGTGCCAATTCTGTAATTCCCTTTCCTCTCGCTGTTGGGCTGTGCACAGTTGCTTTAGTCTGGTGTGTTGCAGGGTCCAGCTGTCCCCCTATCCCTTCTACCCAGATGCCAAGAAAAGCATGTTTTCTGAGGCTTGTGACCCTTCCATCCTCTCCATTTGCTTATATGCATATATCAGTTCAGTTATAGACAGCAATAAAGAAGGAAGTCATGAGAGTCTGGGCTTCTGTTCAGCAGTCCCCTAACATGTCTACGAAAGCAAATCTGTTCAGAACAACCAGAGTGAGAATCCTCCCGAGGCACCTGAGGTACTGAGTTTAATTGAGCTGCAGCTGTTTTTCCTCCTCCCGCACTCATTTCTGGTTCAGCTTGCTGACAACAGGGACTTACCAGTTAACTGGCTGTTTCTATGCTTGTTATTCACTTAGGCAACGCTTCCCTAGTCTTTGTTACTAGAAAATTCTTCTTTAAAAATTATTTGCTTTCCTATGGATCCTGAAGAAAAGCGTGCAACCCTAGAATCTTTGGGACTTGGTAAGGAGAGGCCAATATATCTGGGGAGATGGTGTGTGTTGTGGGGTGTGGGTCCTGCTGTGAACCCAAAGTGGAGTGGAGTTGGGATTGGCATCCCAGGTTATATATTATATAAAGGAGCTGGACAAGTTTCAAGTCTCAGAACCAGTTGGGCAGGTTGAGGGAGTTTCTTTTTATTTCTCACCACTCAGTTGAACAGAGGAAACTTTCAACTTCATCAGGTGAATGGTTTACTTGGATTGTTGGGAAAGGTTAGCGAGCTGGGGCTTAGGTTTCACGGCTCTATCATGTTTTCAGCAAGAGCTAGACCCCCCCAAAACAGATGTCAGGCAACAGAATTGAGCAAGCAGTCTACTGGACCCACCAACAGTCAGTTCAATTGTAGACCAATGCAGCCAATGGTTTTCCAACTTGGCTGGCTTCGGACATAAAAAAAAATTATGGGAAACCATTGCCAAAATCAATACATCATGTTTGTGTGTCTGCCTGCTGCAGGTTGCGTCATGATATTGGGCTCTGGTGGTCACCCCATCTCCTCCTCTTTGGTTAGCATCAAACTGCTGCTCAACTTTATGCCAAACTGGCCAGGAGCCTCCCTCCCTGACTTCTTCAGTGGAAAGTTCCAGAGTAATTCTAAGTGTGCCTCTTCGGAATGCCTTGTGATTTGCTTTTAAATGGGAGCCTTGCCATTCAGGAATCCTAATTGGTTCCTAGGAGATGAGATGATTCTTTTGGCTTCCACAACCTCTGAATTTCTGCAAACCATTCTCTGTTTACCAAATGAATACACCAGCTCAGGAGCCAAGTGGGAATCTGTTCCAGGCGCTCTCTACTTAAAGAAGAAAAGACTGGTATATGTTGTAAAGCAAAAAGAAAGTACGGGGTTGAATTTCAATAAAAGTCACTTTTAACCTAGGAATTTATCCTACTAATAGGTGAGGGCCAATGGGTTAGGAGTAAATATTTTGCAAATATTTAGTATGATCCTTGCAATTATGTTGCTTTTTCCTTCCCTCCACTACCCAGAATGAGGAAAAGGAGTGTTTAGAAATCCCAGTGCCCAGACTGCTGCCCAGACCAATTAGAGCTCTATCTCTAGGGAAGTTCTTGTGTTTCTGTGTTTTGGCTTTAACTCCCCCAGGTGATTTTCATGAGCTAAGAAATGCAGACCCACTGCTTTGGTAGAAAGACCAATGGGCTGGGAATAAAATGATCAATTTTTCAAACAAAATGAACAAACAAACAAACAGAAACATACTCATAGATACCAAGGACATTTTGATGATTGACAGATAGAAGGGGGGTTGAGGGGATAGGTGAAAAACAGGAAGGGATTAAGGTGTACAAATTGGTTGCTACAAAGTAGTCATGGGGATGTAGGGTATAGCACAAGGAATATAGTCAATAATATTGTACTATGTATGTTGTAGATGGGTACAAGATTTATCATGTGATAGATGGTAGGGGGTTGGGGACTGGGTGAAAATGGTAAAGGGATTAAGAAGTACAAATTGGTAGTTACAAAACAGTCATGAGGATGTAAAGTACAGCATGGGGAAGATAGTCAATGATATGGTAATAACTATGTATAGTGCCAGGTGGGTACTAGACTAGTCGGGGGTGGGGGTCACTTCTTTAATTATACAAATGTCTAACCACTATGCTGTACACCTGAAATTAATACAAAATAATATTGAATGTTAACTGTAATTGAAAAATTTAAAAGGGGGGAAGGTAAAGGGAAATGAGAGGTTCAAATTTCCAGGTGTAAAGCAAATAAGTCATGGGGACGTAATGTACAGCATAGGGAATATAGTCAATAATATTGTGATAACATGGTACAGTGTCAGATGGTTGCTAGACTTATCATGGTGATCACTTCTTTAGGTATAAATGTTGAGCAACTATGGTGTACACCTGAAACTGATATAATGTTATATGCTAGGTATATTTTTTAATAGAAATCTTTTCAAAAAAGCAAAACAAAAAAATCACCTTTTCAAATCTTGCATTTGCCATTCACGAATTTGTTGGTTTATAAAATTATGGGGGACTGTGTTCTAAGACTGTTTGAGCTCTAAAATTTTATGATTCCCTTTCAAAGGGACTCTCTCCTGGAAACAAAGAGCATACCAGGACCAGCTGTTTCCCCATAACACCTGGAACGTCTCTAAAGCTGTCCACAGGGTAAAAGGATCTAATTGGGTCACGTGTTGAGGAGTCCAGATTGCCTTACTAGGTTGAAGTAAAGAGGTAGTGTGGTTTACAAAGGAAAAATACAAGCTCCATAGTGTTTCTGATACTTATGTGCCTACCAACTAGTTTCAAAGTACTGGAAATTTTTATTCGTGCCCATTTAAGTCCTTTAGCCATGCTAGTTTCCAATTCCTCTGAAATTCAGTTAATTGGAAATATACCCTGCTCAAGAATGCCTTAAAATAAAAATGGATTCTCCCATTTTCCCCCACTGGTGGAAATTTAAATATTTAGGAAGTTTAATTAGGGATTACTGTCATTGCCTAAATGGATAGAGAAGCTTTAACTCTTGAACTAAGGCACAATTAGTCGGGCATAAAAGAACTCTAAAGAGGAATATGGTAGTCCGTGGTTTTGCTTTCTGTGGTTTTAGTTACCCACAGTCAACCAAGGCCCAAAAATATTAAATGGAAAATTCCAGAAATACACAATTTATAAATTTTCAATGGCATGCCATTCGGAGTAGCGTGATGAAATCTCACGCTGTCCCGCTCCAACCCACCCAGCACGTGAATCACTCCTTGGCCCACTCACCCACGCTGTACAGGCATGCCTGGGAGATACCGTGGTTTGGATTTCAGACCACCACACAAAAGTGAGCATCACTATGAAGTAAGCAGCAATCGTTTTGCTTTGGGAGGGTTTTCCCTTCAATTTATAAAAAATGCAACATCTGTGAAGCACAGTAAAACAAGGTGCCTGTATACGCGTCCCCTGTCGCCACCTTGGTTATCAAACCGACAGTCGAGGTATTACAGTGCTTATGTTCAACCAACCCTTATTGCTTACAGCAAGCCTGACAGCAAGAGTAGCGATGCTGGCAATTCAGATATGCCAAAGAGCAGCCATAAAGTGTATGTAAGTGGTATAGGAAAAAACCAAGTGTATATGGGGTTCAGTACTATTTGCAGTTTCAGGCATCCCCTGGGGGTCTTAGAACATATCCCCCACGGATAAGGCGGGGACTACTGCAATTGCTTTTAAAAAGATAAATTGAATTGAGCCAGAGAAGCAGAAAATCACTTTTGCTGAGAATCATCTTGGCTGTTTAAGAAAGGGAGGGCTTGTGAAATCAGAACAACTAAATGAGCATGGCCGAGAGGAGGCCCTCACCACTTTCTCCGCCAAACTGAAATCCCAAAGGCAGAAACTTGAAGCCTGAATGCCACCCACTTAAGGCAGGTTCTGGTCTTCCCAGGTTCTGGTAACCTGTGTGCATACCTTACTACCCGTGCCAGCCATTGTTTTGACATGACAGCAAGGATTCCCAATGTTATTTATAAATGTTATCTCAAAGGGTGTGTCGTGAAACCCTCTCAATGAAGGCAATTTAAATTCAGTTTACTTTTTCACATGGACCTTCAGGGCAGAGGTGAGACTTTGCCTTTCTGGGAACTCCACAGCCCTTTAGGAAGTTTTATGCATAGGATGAGTTCAATGTGTGGAGAAACTGTTGCATTTATAACTCTGTGAGTCAGGCTACATGGAACTAAACGTGGTGTGTCACAGCCACAAAAATGCTGGGAATCACTGACCTAAAGGCATATTTAGAGATGCTCTTTCGAGGAGGTAGCATTTACAAAAATCACTCCTCCCTGCCCCCAGAAAATCTTATAGAGGATGGGTTCCATTTATTCAGTATGATGCGCAAATGGTCCCTGGTGTTTCTTCTCACATAACTAAGCACGCAAAATAACAAAATTTGGAAATGTTTGTTTAATACAATCCATTGGTGACCTCCGGACACTTAACCTGCCCTCATCTTCCATCACCTCTCAATAGCATTGGCACAGATGGCCACTCCTGCCTTCACCATGGCCCTCTCCAGGCTTCTCCCACCTCACAGCCTTCCTGTTGTCCAGTCTCCTTTGCTGGCCCTTGGCTCGCTGCCTGGCTAATTCTGGAAAGCCCTGAGCGTGGTCCTGGGCCCTCATCTTCTCTGTGCCACTCTCCCCCTTGGTGACTGCATCCACGGCGGTGGCTTTGAACAACAGCTCTAAGCTGATACCTCCCCCATCTACCGTGTTTCCCCGAAAATAAGACCTAGCTGGACAATCAGCTCTAATGCATCTTTTGGAGAAAAAATTAATATAAGACCCAGTCTTATAATAATATAATATAATATAATATAATATAATATAATATAATATAATATAATATAATATAATATAATATAATATAATAATGTCAGACTGGGTCTTATGTTAATTTTTGCTCCAAAAGATGCATTAGAGCTGATTGTCTGGCTAGGCCTTATTTTTGGGGAAACATGGTACATCTTCAGCTCTGGCTTGCCCCTGAGCTGCACAGTCACACATGCAACTGCCTGCTCGTTATCTCCGCTAGGGTATCTAACAGGCACCCCATCTTTAATTCCTGCTCTCCCTATGGTCTCCATCACGCAAATCCAGACCACCTTCTTGCTCACACCAAAAGTCATCCTCCATTCTCCCCTTTCCCTCCTCCCCCCATCCAACCCATCAGCGAGTTCTGTTGGTTTTATCTCAAAAATATATTCCTAATCCTCCCACTTATCTCCATTTCCACTTTTCCCATCATTTCTAGCCCAGATGACCAAAATAGCCTCCTGGCGGATCAGCCTGTTGTCACTCCTGCCTCCCTACAATGCATTCTCCACGTAGCAGCCAGAGTGAACTTTTCAAAACATAAATCAGATCATGTTAATCGCCTGATTGAAACCCTGCAACATTATCCCAGGAATGTAAGGATCTCTAGCTCTATGAAACACCATGTTAACAGATTAAAGGGCAAAAATTGCATGACCGACTCCGCTGACGCAGAGAAAGCACTCAATAAAATGCAAATGCTTTCATGACAAAAACTCTTGGCAAACTAGAAATAGAACTTCCCTAATCTGATAAAAGGTACACCTATCGAAATACGGAAGCAAATACTCATATTTAATGGCCAATTTTAAAACCCCTTCCACTGGAGTCAGCAAGACAATAAAGGTAATTTCTATCATTCCTTCAAGTGAGCAATGGCTGGGAGGTCCTAGTCAAGGTGAAAATTCAATCCAACAAATATTTATCAAGTGTTTACTATGTGTAAGAGTAGTTCTCAGGGCTTAAGATTCACCAATGAAGAAAACAGACGAAAAGAGCGTCCGGCATACATGGTAGTAAAGGAAGTGAGAAAATAACAAGACACATTGTTACGGGCTGAACTGTTTCTCCAAAATTCACATTTTGAGGCCTTAACCCCAAGTATTTAAGAATATGACTATATTTGGTGGCAAGTTCTTTAAAGGGGTGATTAAGTTAAAATGAGGCCATTAGGGTGGGCCCTGATCCAACAGACTGGGGTCCTTATCAGAAGAGGAAATTGGGACACACAAGAGATACCAGGAATGTGTGGGCGCAGAGGAAAGACCACGTGAGGACACAGAGAAACACACTATTTACAAGCCAAGGAGCCAGGTCTCAGGAGAAAGCAAACCTGCTGACACCTTGATCTTCGACGTCTCAGCTTGCAGAACTGTGGGAAAATGGACTTCTGTTGCCTAAGCCACCCAGTCTGTGGCATTTTGTTATGGCAACCCGAGCAAACAAAAACAGATATCATAAATAAATTAATTCTGTAGCATGTTATCACGTGACAAAATAGTATTTTTTTTAACAAGCAAAAGTAAAAGCGATCAAGGTACTGGAGGGAGGGATATGGACTGCAGTTTTAACTTGGATAGGCTAAGTGGGCCACTCTGAGGACAAAAGCAAGACGTATGAGAACAGGAGAGGTAGCAGCTGGAGGGTGGGGAACGAGCCATACATGGCACACAAGAGGTTACTCTTATCAGTATGATTTTGTTTCTTATGCTTGGGGGTGGGCTCAGTACATTATTATCTGCACCTTTTGATTTGTCTGGAATCTTTCATCATAATTCTTTTTAAAAGATTGGATTAAAAGGGTTGGCAACCTGACACCCGCTGCTTATTATCACAAGAGTGCAATGGGAGAGGCCGAGCTGAGACAGCAGCAGTGAAGATAGGAGAGGGTGTGTGACACCAGCAATACTGAGCGGGAAACTCGGGATGCTATGATGGATTGAGTGAGGGAGGTGACAAGAGAGGAAAGCATTTAGGAAGCCGGGTTGGATGCCACACAGGTGATTGGGGAAAGGCGGTGCCGTTTACGAGGAAATGGGAAGAGGAGTAGGTATGGAGGTGAGGCGCTGGCAGGAAGATGCTGAGCTCAGTCTTGGACAAAGTTGTTTTTGAGGTGCTGGTTGATGTTCAATGACAAAAAGACAGAAAAAGATGAAAGTGTGTGTCACATCTCTGGTTCTATAATGCTCAGACTCAGTTCTTGAAAGTAGCCTCCTATCTGGTTAAACCCAAGGGCAGGACCCCGAGATCAAGTTCAAATCATATTCCACACATCCCTGCTGCTCACACCCCTGGATTCCATACTCAGACTTCTGGAAATCTGCCTTTCACGCCAGCCCTCAGCCCAGGCCAATTTCACAAACTGTTCACGTAATCTTAGCATTGGGAATGATCTTAGAGATCAATTAGTCAGCAGCACACCCGCCTTATTTTTAGTAAATATTTAAATTTTAGAGTAGACTTAGATTTCTAGAAAAATCATGAAGATAGTAGAGTTCCCATCTTATGTTAGTATGTTTGTCACAATTAATGAACTAATATTGACATTATTAACTCATGTCCACACTTGGTTCAGATTTCTTTTGTTTTTAACCTCCTGTCCTTTTTTCATTCCAGGATTCAATCCAGAATATTCCATTATATCAGTTGCCATGTCTCCTTCCCTGTCCACTTGACTGACAATTTCTTAGACTTCCCTTGTTTGGGGTAACCTTGAAGATTTTCAGGAGTGTTAATTAGGTGTTTTGTAGAATGTCCCTCAATTGGGATTGGTCTAATATCCTCACCCCTCTTCCTCACTTTTTTAAAGTAACAGAAACTTTCTCCCTTCTCCCCCCCCAAATAAAAGGAGGAAACAGCTCCACTGAAAGTCAGAGGTGATGGAAGGAGAGCCTCAAGGTACTTCTGTAGAACTCTGCAGGGCTCTAAGAAACCCAATCTGGAACAATCCCTCATTTACAGTCCAGGAAGCAACTCTCTCACCCACTCACTTCAGTAACAGGCATTTCCTTCCCACATGAACTTCCTGTCCCACAGGAATCTACAAACAGACAATCTCTCTTATTGTTCGTACCTTCCCCCCATACACACACTGGAATTTATCATTCCTGAGCCAATGTATTTACGTCCAGGTTTTTTAGCTCAGTCAGATGGGTCAGTGGGTCAAGGACCACTTCGAGAAACGAGCCAGAAAAACACACATTGAAAGTCTTGTTTTACCATTTCAAAAGCCCACAAACCCTCTGAGAATGAACCACAGACCCCACTGAGGAATTCTTGACACAGGTCAACATGTAGACTATACACACCAACTATGGATTGAATGTTTTGTCCCCCAAAATTCACACGTAGAAGTCCTAGCCCAGAATGTGATGGTATTAGGCAGTGGGGACTTTGGGAGATATTCAGGTCAGAAGGGTGGAGCCCTCAGGAATGGGAGTAGTGCCCTTCTAAAAGGGATCCCGGAGAGCCCTCAAGCCCTTTCTCTGCCATGTGAGGACACAATAAGTGGGCAGACTGCAACCTGGAAAAAAGCCCAGGGTCCCTGGCAGAACTCAGTCGTGCTGGGGCCCTGATTTCAAATCTCCAGCCTCCAAAACTGTGAGAAATAAAGTTCTGTTGTTGATAAGCCCCCCAGTCCACGTGACTTTGTTATAGCAGCCCGAATGATCTAGGACAGCACTCTACATGAAATTAGAGGCGATGAAACTGAGGGTCCTTGTGACTTTGATTACACTGAGCTTTAAATCCTCACTCTAGACATCATCTCTCTATATATACCGAGGGTGCCAAAAAAATGCATACACATTTTAAGACAGGAAAAAACTGTATTAAAATTGTAATACTCAATATATACCAGAAACAAAAGATGAATACAAGTCACGTTTGACTTCTGAAATTACAAGAGGTGCTCCCGGAAGCTGAAGTTGAATAATATTGTATGTCAATTATAATTATATATATATAGTCACGGGATATGGGGTACAGCACAGGGAATAGAGTCAATGGATTGTAATAGATACATACGATGTCAAGGGGCAATAGATTGGGGGAGTGGGGTTATCCCTTTGGGAGGGGTGAAATGTCTAACTAGTGCATTGTTTTGAACACCTGAAACTAATAAAAAATAATTAAAAAACAAAAAACAAACAAACAAAAAAAAACAAGAGGTGCTCAAAGTGGTAACCATCAGCATAACTTTTTCCTTTCTTAAAATGTGTATACATTTTTTTTTGGCACCCTCTGTATATACACCCCTCAGAGACCCAGCTTTTCCCCACATAATCAACAATCCCCAAGTAGCACAAGACCGTAGCCTGAACCTAACTAATAATTACAAGCTCAGATCTCTGACAGGCTAAAGATAACATCTTGACCTAAGTTATGTTTTGGCTCCGAAGCCCTAAGGTGGAATGACCTCCTGGCTACTTTCCCATGAAACCTGACAGAGGAACTCCCGAAAAGATCTCAGAACTGTCCTCAAGACCTGAAGAAATTATTTATTACCCTTACCTCACCCCTGACCAATCAATTCCCAGCACTACCCGGAACCCCCAACCCACAGTGTCTTGTGACTTTGCCCTATGTAATCTGTGACCTACATGCTATCGGGGAGTTCGGGCTTTTGGGCATTAGCTCCACATTCTCCTGGGTGGCTCCATTCATAATAAAAATAGCCGATATTTCTCCACTGTAATTCTCGGTGTTTAGTGTTTGGCTCTGCTTGTGCCAGTTGGACGAACTCTGTTCAATATCAATGACAGGGTCTCCCCAGGGCCTTTGAGGAGTGGGTGCACCCAGAATACTCAGGTTTGCCAAGACCCAGGCTCTGGTGTCCAGCAGACCTAAGCGAATCCCAGCGTGGCCTCTTACTAGTGCTGTCCTCCAGGCTGGTCCTCTGTGTTCCTTTTCACACTCTGTAAAATGGAGATAACAGCTGCCTCCGAGGTTGTGGAGAGGATTGAGTGAGAAGCCCAGGACAGTAAGTGTGTGATCAACCTCATTAGGTGTGATCATTCCCATTGTTCTCAGCCATAAACAACACAGCCTCCTCCGCCATCCTGTGCCTTTCTCACTCCGCAGGAGACCATGGGTGGACCATGGGTGGAACACGCAGATCTAACAGTTTTCTAATAGATCTAACAGATCTAACAGTTTTCTAGGATCCATACTGTTTGAGGCAATAACCAAAAGGGAACGTTTCCTGAGGCCCAGGAAGCAGCTCAAAAGCTCCAAATACCCGTTTAAGACAAGGGGGCACTCTGGGCTTCACCCGGCCTGTCTCCGCTGGAAAGAGGTGCCTTAGGGAAGGTCTCAGCATACCCTTCCGCTAAGCAATGTTTTTCAAACTGAACGCTACAGCCCATCAGTGGATACTGAAACCAATGTAATGGGTCATGACAAGCCCCTCCCTCCCCCCCCCAAAAAAAAAGAAATAAACTATATTAGAAAATACCAGAGGGCGCCATTTGTAGAGTATTTTTTTCAGGAAATTTATTTTCCGTGTGTGTGTGTGTGTGTGTGTGTGTGTGTGTGTGTGTGTGTGTGTGAGAATCTACTGGGTCATGCTATAAAATGTCTTTCTATGGTTAGTAGTCAAAAAATTTGTCTACTACTCTCAAGCGTGTGGGAGAATGAGGTCTGGGGGTTGTTTATTAAGCCCACCACAAGGCGTAAGAGAGAAGGGAGAGCTCTTAGATCCAAGAGAGATAGGACTAGGGGGAGGGACTCTAAGTGGAAGGTGCTGGAACCTTTGTCACTCCACCACAGGCCCCACCTACACCTCAGGGGATTGTGTCAGCCTTTTCTGCCTCCTTGTAGGGATTTGCAGTAAAAATAAATAGACACCAACGCTTTAAGTAATAAGGCCTTGTGTGTTTGTCGGCAGCAAGGAGATGGGATGACTGTATCCTACGGCCAGTGTTATGGGGGCAAAAGCCCCAACAAATAGAGTGGGAGGTGGCAGCCCTAACGTGACCAGGATAACTGTAGCAGGAGAGCCTGGGCCTGAGAAGAGGCCATCTGATCCCGGTGTCTTCTTCTGCCCTCAGCATAGAGTCAGAACTCTTTAGCCAGCCCTCAGCCCCTCTCCAGCGTTTCTCATCACTCCTTCCAGGGACTCTGGAGCCCAGACATCCTGAATGACTTGCAGTTCCCAGACTATCACAACTCTTTTCTTCTGGCTTCAAATGTTTTACATGGACTTTCCTCTCCTTGGAACATCCATTGGGCCTTGCCCTCCTTGCCTGTTCTTAGAAGTCACTGCTGCCTACAGACACGGGGCCTGGCTGTCTCTCTGCAGCGTGGCTGCCAAGGTGTGCATTTCTGTGTGTAGCTGCCTGCCACCCCTCTAAGACTGAACTCCTGAGACAGGAACTGGGCCACGTGCACAGCTGTAGTCCCACTGCCTACACCACAGCCGGGACACCGAGTCATGCCTGATTTATTTTGTATTAAATGAGTAGGTGAAGAAAAGGGCGAGTGTTCTCCTGAAGTCCAATTCTGTTTGCTCTGTCTCAGGAATTTCCAGGAATCTGAGCTATGAGAGGGTCAGGGAGAAGCAGGAAATGCAAGTCCAAGGACAGAGGTGAGTCAGAGAGGCCCAGAAACAACACCAAGTCAGAAGCTGTTGCTGCCAGAGTGGCAGACAGGTGAGTGGGGCTGTAGAACAGGTTGTGTCTGTACCTCTTTCTTTATTGCCCTGGCTGTGCGTGGGTGATGGGGCCCCAGCTCCTGTCCCCAGGGCACCTTAACGGAATGTCAGGACCTGCGATTCCAAGTTCAAAGGTGGGAAAGTACAAGGTGTGTTTGGGGCGTGGGGAAGAGCAGTGACTGAAGCAGTGTCCTCAGAGAGCAAATGGAGAAGGTGGAAGGGCAGGTGTGTGTGGCAGGGGTGGGGTGGGGAGGCCTGGAAGCTGGGATAGATTTTATCTGCAGTCATGAGAGACCACCACAGGGGGTGGTGGCTACAGCCACCGCCCTACATGGTTGTATGCAAATTTGGGTATGTTTTTCTAAAAAGAAGACCATAGCTTTCATCAGATTCTCAAAAATGTTGTGACCACAAATAGTAAACAAACACTGTTCGAGGCTGTTGAGCAGGTTTCAGGAATATCACTCTGGCAACGGTGTGCCTGGCAGAATGGAGTTTCCCTAGTATTCCTGGTGGAAAAACATGTTCCATGGCAAGACAGTGTGTAAATATTTGAGGTCTGACATTTGGTTGCCTAATAAGATTGCCTGCCTCTCCACATACAAGTTATAATTTTTATTTTCTAACAGAGGTAGCCTCCAACATAAGATACACACCTGTTGCATTCAGGGGGACCTCGCTGCCCAGCTGTGCACTCTCAGCTGTCTCCAGCAGGGATACTCTTTCCTTCGTTCCTCACCTCAAGGCTGACTTTGATTCTGCCTGGGGTTCCCAGCCTTAGGTCCAGCTTCTTATCTCACTCCAGGCCGGTTCAGTGCTGAGTCATTCATTGGTTCATTCAACAAATATGTTTCTGAGTGCTGACTGTGTGCTAAGCATTGTGCTAGGTGGTGAGCAGGTCCTACTCCTTGACCTCAAGTAAACCACAGTGCAGGGAAGAAGATGGATGGGAAGTCGGGTCATTACAGCGCGTAGCGAGGGTAACAAGGGTGGGGTACCACTCCAGCACAGCAGAGGGGGACGAGCGGGCCTGGGCCATCGGAGGCAAGACTAATAATGACAGCAAGCGTAGAGGGGAAGGCCTCATCGTCTCTCCATGCCAAAATGCCTAGCAGCCCCACTGAACTTGATTTTCTTCAACGATGCAGTTGAATCTCATTTCAGCGCTCTGTATAGTCTAAGACTGCCCACTATTGGCTTTTGCGTGTTTTTTTTTCCCCTCCTTTTCCTCATAGGCTCTAGGAGATGGAAGGAGAAATGAGCTGGCCTAAGGAGAAACTCGAAATGTAGTCAAGGGCATTGCTTTTGAGAATGAAGACCTTTGCCTCCCTTCACCCCAGAGATGTCTGGTCCGCGGATGCCTCTTCTCCCACTCACACCTCTGTGACATCCGTGCCTGGATGTCCTGGCTCCCCATGGGGAGTCCCAGGGGGCTGCCCTTCCCCTTTCTGTCCTGTCCCTTGATGCTGCCCCCACAACCACGACTGTACCAACCGTCCTTGGTGTGCCAGACTTACTGGAATGGCTGGGGACAGAAAGGGGGATTTGTGATATCAGAGGGGGAAAACATGTAAACTGTCCATGTCATAGGATTCTCCTCCTGATCCAGGGGTAAGCGTGGGAGCACTCCACCCTTCTCAGGACGCCCCCACAGAGGCTCTGGAAGTCTCATCTTGCCCTCCCATCCTCAGTTCCCCCTCTTCTAGGCCCACAGCACAACTATCCACCCCTCCCCTTTGGGGGGGGGGCTCTCTCCTTACCCACAGGCTTGGTTTCCCCCAGGATGCCTCCTCCTCCTCTCCCTGGATGGATGTGGTAATTCCTGGCCATGTATTTCACTCTGCTACACTAATTCCAGGGATGAGGGTGGGGCTCTGGGGGCAGGGGTGTGAGTGCGGACCTCAGCAGGCAGCCCGGCTGGGTCACAACGATTCTTCCTATAATTCCACTGGGTGACCATTAGTAAGACACAAATACATCGCCTAGAGACAAACAAATTCTCGAAATGGTACAGTCTAGATCCACATTAAGGGGACATCCATGCTCTAAGCGCAACCTGTCTGCACGGAGCCCCGCCCACGATGGATGGTCAGCGGGCGGTCTGCGCAGAGCAGTGCCGCTCCTGCGTTGGTCCCCCTCCCAACCCGGCTTCTGGGCGGTACCCCAGGGCCTACAGAAATCAAAATCCTCCTTCCTGTGTTTTGTGATAATACTAATTCTCCTCCAGAAATAAGAAAAATACATGGGATGCATGCAACGCGTAAGAAACCTTAAGTAGAGTGAAGCAGCAAATCACTTGTGAGCTATGAGCACAACTCATAAGATGTGCTTAAAACAGTGGCTTAGCAACCTGTAAACATGGCATGAAGAAGAGTGTTCCTCGTAGAGAGAAAGGATGGAGCGACCAAGTCATAAGGTACAAAGCATGTCGCTTCCATGCTGACTGCCAATTCCACCCCCTAATTAGCCACTTTGAAGACCCCTCTGTTGGTCCCACTTCCGTCTCACGTGTGCTCTGCCCTTGAAATGCAGGTCAAACCCATGGCCTAGAGCAGGCTGATCAGATTGGCCCGGTGCTTTGCCTCTGTGTCTCTGAAAGAGCATGTGTGTGTTGGCTTCAGGCTGAGGCTCATTTTCAGCCATATATTAGTCAGGGTTCTCGAGAGAAGCAGAACTGAGGAAGACGAGAGAGTAAGAGAGAGAGAGAGAGACTTATTTTAAAGAATTGGCTCATGTCATTATAAAGGCTGGCAAGTCCAAAATCTGCAGAGTAAGCCGGCAGGCTGGAGACGGAGGAGAAAGTTGTAGATTGAGTCTGAAGGCAGTCTGCTGGCAGAATCCCTTCTCTCTTGGGGGAGATCAGTCATTTTCTTACGGTCTTCAACTGATTGGATGAGGCCCACCCCCATTATGGAGTGTAATCTGCTTTTCTCAACGTCTGCTGATTTAACTGGTAATCCCCTCCAAAACATGCCTTCACAGAAATAGCTACAATAGTGTTTGACCAAATATCTGGGCACCATGGCCTAGCCAAGTTGACACATAAAATTAACCATCACAAACCTCAACTCTGCTCTCGTAGCCTCCCCATCGTTGGGCAAGGGTGATGGAGTGGAGAAAGAGACCGAAGTATGAGCACTGCTCAACCCAGGAATCAGATATTACGGTTCTTTCACCCACTTGCACCCTATCCTAAGTGTGTTAACCTGCCTCATTCCCCCCCAGCTTCTTGTTTTCATTTTAAATGGATTTAATAAGCCATGTTTTTGAAGTATCTTAATTTGATCTGTGAGCCTTTCTCTTCCCTAACCTCTGGGAGCGCTTACCTGGGAGCAGACTGGAGGGTACCGCAGCATAAGGTAAATTCTTGTACTACAATGCCCAATGACCTGGCATCAGCTTTGCAGTGAACTTTTCTGCACCTTAGGACACATCTATTCTTATTCTCTGTGAGCATAGCACTGAAGGAGTTAAAGAGACTTCGTCAGCTGATCTGGTACATAACTAGCAAATACAACACGATTTTTCTATTGGAAATGTACTACAAATTTGAACTAAGCTACTTCAGTGCCCACTTATTTATAAATTGAGAACTGCGTATACATAAGACCCCCTTTGCCACCCAGCCCCTAGATTCAAACGTGTCCACACTGGTGAGGATATGGGAAAGGGTTCAGTTTTCCACCTAGTCTGTCATCTCCCTCCACTCGGGTGCATGCAGTGATTTTGCACCTTGTATCTTAGCTGCTACAACTGCCACAAGGCAGAAATTGTTACTTAGTTTTCACACTTTCTCAACGTTCACGCTCAGCCCCCAGTAAATTGTGAATGCAACAAATAGAGTAATTTTCCACTCACATCTTCTCCCTGGAAAGTGGGAGGGGTGGTTGTGAAGGCTGGGTGATGGGGAAAAGTGTGTCCGACTGTGCTCATGGCACCCTCCCCCCACCGCACACCTACACATTCTCAGGTAAGGTGAACATTAATATCCTCTTGCTTCCTCTCACTGAAATTATTCTACCTGACTTAATCCTCTAGCCTTAGTGGTAAAGGAGGGGTTTCTATTCCTTCGAATGAACATGGCTAACAGGAAAAAGACTCAATTTACTAGAGATTAAATGTCTTGAATGAACAGAACACGTTAGATGATAGTGAACTGTAGAATCAGCTAGGCAAACCTTCTAAGAGTAGCCTGGGACACAGATTCTGGAGAATATTTTTGTATGTTCATACATCTGAGTTAGATCACAGATTTTCAGCCATGGACAATTTTGCCCCTCCGGGACTTTTGGCAATGTTTAGAGATATTTTGGGTTTTCATGATTGGTAGGGAGAAATAGAGGCCAGAGATACTGCTAAACATCCTACTGTGCAAAGGACAGGCCCCCACAACAAAGAATTATCTGGCTCAAAATGCCAGTGGGAATGAGATTGACAAACCCTAAGTTAGATGGATACATGTGGTCTGTGAACACTATGATATTATTTAAGGAAATATCCAGAGACCATTAGCAAACCTCCTATTTGCAAAGATTAAAATACTTATACAGGCAAATGACTTCCTTCTGAATTTTATTTCCTTATCATCGGTTGATTGTACAGGGTTGTGTACCATGATTTAAGAATTTTTAAGTTTTCCTTAAAGTTTGGTGTCTCACTATCAACCATTTTTTCACAAATAATCCAAATTTTTATTATTCTAGGCAAGTAATTATTGAGGGAACAGAAAAAACTACAAAGTATATGGAGATGAAGTGGCTAGCTCATTTACCAACGAAGGGACTGTGGCCGATTACATGTTATGAAAAGGACTGCATCAGTGTCTCGCCATCTACATCCGAACTTTGCATTCCTCCCACTGGCCTACCTTCCCTCCAGTTCAGTCTGGGAGGGCTCATGACTATGGTACAAGTGACACAATGTGACTTCTGAAGCTGGCTCATGCAAAGAACACAGCTTTCTCTTGGTTCTCTTGGAACCTGGTCATCATGCTATGGGGAAGCACAAGCAGCCACCATGAAAATATTCTGGTCAGCTGTCCAACTGAGGAGCTGAGGTCCCAGCTGACAGCCAGCGTTCTCCACGAGACGTGGGAGTGAGTAGGCCAGTAGGTGGTTTCTGCCCTCCATCACAGCATTACCCTCAGTCTTCAAGTCTTCTCAACTAAGGCCCCAGACTTTGTGGGACAGAGACAACCTGTCCCCCAAGTGCCTTTTCCAAATTCCTGAGCCACAAAATCCATAAATATCATAAAACTGTTGTTTTAAGCCACAAAGTTTCGGAGTAATTGTTACCTAATCAGATATAACTGGAACAGTAATTCTCCCTCAAATATATATCAAATTTATCCTGCAATGAAACTTCCAAATTACTATCCATCATGAATTTTCAGGAAAGCTGATAAGTGGCCAAAACAACAAATTCTAAATTTTCAATGTTGAAGATCTTCTGCCAAAACAGTAAATAAATGGCAGACATGCCATCACTCTCCTCTCCTGTACCCAAGGCAGACATCACTAATTAATCACAGAGCTCTTGATATGAGGAGATCCAGCCTTAAATGCCTTTTCAGCAAAGCACTTGGCAATCACATGATTGAGGCTGGCACACAATTTGAAACCTCTTTGCCATCCCCAACATTTTTTGTAAGAGTTTGAGGCTGGTTTCCATTGGCTTATTCCCAGAGAGAAGGACTTAATTCTTATTACATTTAGTCAGGTGCTCACAAAAGGATGGATGACTTTACCGCACCTGTTTGCACAAATTCTGTTACATTAGCTGAGTAGATGAATATGGGGGGAATCTTTTTATCATGACTTTTGAGAATTTGGCCATAAAACAATAGCAATCTCTTGATGCCAAAGAGCTACTTTATTAAAAACAAACAAGCCCAAATCCTTAATACAACAAAAAGAATGCTTAACTGCTTAAAAAAAAAAAGAATCCTTAAAAAAAAAAACTAATATAATAAGATGGACCCATATGTCTAGCCTGTGATTGAAGATTGTCAACTCTATGGGATAATTCAAAGGTGGACTCTTTATTTTAGTTTGATGAGCCATGCACACGGTAAAAGCGGGCATTGGTACATGTATTATTTTGATGTTTGGTCAGTGCACATTATTATACCAGGTCTAGGGAAGAGCATGAAGTGAATGTACCCTCTCTCTTTCAATTTTCTGTTTGTGAATTTGATGTCTTCACCTTATGACTGACAGCTAAATTTCTCTCTCTCATCTATCAGGGATTCTGGGAAGCCCGAAGTTGTTTATTTTTAAAAGGAATGTCATAAAGGTTGTTTGAAGACAATGACCGAGGTGATTGAATTCCTGGGCAGGCAGGGAAACCACATCTCTGAGGTACATTTTTAACCCAAGCTTTCAAGGATTCTGGAGATATTACAGCCCTCTTAGTCTTTCATGGTGGCTTTTTGAACTTTGAATTAAGTCCCCTGTAAAAGAGGGTAGGAGTGGGGACAAAAACGAAAGTCACAGCATCTGAAATTCTCTAATTGTCCTCTTAAGAACATTTTTTAAATCATAGTTTAACCAAGGCAATAACCCTAGGAGTATTTTTGAAATAATTAAAAATTGTCTCCTGCACTTTTCTGCTCGCTTTCCCTGTATCCCCTTCTCACTTTCAAACACCCCCCTGTCCCCCCACCCCTTTTCTAAACAAACAAACAAACAAATAAACCCCATACCTTTATGTTTCCACTTGGACACTGGAGCTGCCTTTTCCTCCCTGGTTCCTTTTAGGGCTTCCCATTTCTGTCCCACCTCTCTAGAAAAACTATGTGACTCCTTGGCTAATCTGATAAACTGATTGAAGCTGAGGTGTTATTGTGTTTTTTTTCTACTGAGAACCACATGTATTACAAGCAAATCAATTTCATTGTTTTATTTGTTTAGAAAACTACATAGAAGTTAAAAATTCCAAACAAGGTAAAAATGTCTATGGACATTAAACATTAAATCCGCACCATTCTTTGAGATACATATTATTGTGTCCATTTTCCTGATGTGGAAATGGAGGCCCAGGCATCTCAAGAGATTGCTCAAGGTCCCAGGATTCAAACCCAGATTGACTGACCTGCAAAGCACAAGCTCTTCATGGCCATGCCTCACTGGCCTCCTGTTGCATATCTCGGCTTTGAGAGAGTTAATAGGATAATCTTTCCTGGGCAGCTTGAAGGAGCAAGGGCATTTTCCCAGCCCAGCTCCTGAGAGCCAACATGTTGATGACTATGCTGGGCCACTTAGCAAGTGACTTACTTTGGATAGCTGAGGGTTTATTAATTTTAACACCAGTTTTTAAAGGTGCGTGGAAATTTTTCTTAAGTGTACTATAATTTCTTGCCCTCTTACAGTAGATATTCTAAACATAATGTTGCCTTATGTACTTTCCTTATATACTCAAGGTTCACCAATGCAAACATTAAATGTAGTTAACAAGGCTGTAAGACAGCAGTGCCTTGGGGACTGCAGAAGTACATGGGGCTGTTTTAACCAACATTTGAAGTGGTCCCAGGCTACGGTGCTATTTGAGTTCCTGTGTCTGCTTTTCGTAGGTTTTCTGCCATGCCAAGTCAATCTTGGTGACTGACTCTCGGTGCCACTAGTATCTGTCTGTATTTGCCCTTCTTTGCCCTTTTAGATTTGCTACTTATAATCTGTGGTGGATATGAAACCAAGATATATTGGCATATTTTGTCAGGGGATAAAAAAGGAGTAAATATTCACTGAACGGCTGAGGGGATTTTTTGTGAATGGGGAACGTGAACTTTTTCATGCATGGAATTTATAACATCTCTTTTAACTTTCTGATTCTCTGAGTCAAGAATTGATGTGACAGATAGTTAACCAATGTGCTGGAAATATCCACTGGTACCTGCCGGCCGACAACCCCCTGGAAGGGAACTTGTCGACCTATCACAGCCCCTGCTTCTTAGGAGGCCATGCTATGGCCTATTTAGTCATGAGGTCCCCACTCATCATACACAACACATGTGATTGGAGGAGCTGAACACCTGACCCGAGGGCAACCAGACCAGACTGGCCAATGACCAGGAGACAAAGATAAGCTGAGCTTGGTCCATTCCAGCTCTCGGGCATTTGAATTGGGCACCACATTGAGGCAATGTGCTTAGGGGTGGTATTTGAAACAAAGTTCATGAGGAAGGGGTGTGGCCCGTGGGGCCACAACGTATCACAAGCCATCTGAAACAAATTCAGAGAGAGAGAGAATGGTGAGATTCTGTCCATGTGTATCTTTACTCCAAACACCAGTTCTTCAGGTAAATTAGGTGCCTCTGTATCTCTCACTCCAAAAGAAGCTAACTATAACAAAAATCAAGTTCTTGAAAACTGAGTTGTTAATGTAACTTCCTATATTTTCTGGACCCTCTGTAAGCATGAACACACAAGCCATTTAACTATACGAGAGAAATAACAGAATTCGAAGTGGGGACACTTGAAGTCGGAATTCACACAAAAGACCAGTGTGCGTGAAGAAAAAGAGGATAGCTAATAATTATGCCGAAGTACAGGCCCAGCATTCTATTATCGCTTAAATAGTCAACCCCTGACACAGATGCCAAGATGAAATGTAAAACAGTCACAAAGAAGCCCTCAAGCCCTGCTAAGGTTCTTTTTAATTAATTAAGCAACTGCAACCTGCATTCAACTCTCAGTTACGTATGTGTGCACGCACACGCCTGTGTGAGTGCATGTCTGTCAGCGTGTGTATGTGTGTATGCATGTGTCGGGGGGCATCGTAATGGGGGAGGGGAGGGGCGTGATCACTCTCATGAGGTCCTACAACAACCTGTGTAAAGAGTCACAGCTAAACAGGTGCTCCCATGGGGAAGAGAGCCGAGTAGAGGCAGACAGTCACAGAAACGAGCCAAACTAGAGGCCAAGACTCATCTGTCACCCATTCCTGGGGGCCCTGGAGAGTGTGGCTCAGTCGAACTTTGGAACCTCTGCAGAGAGGAGCAAGGCCAGCTGGAGGTCCTCTGAGCTCTGCTCCTGCACCATAAGGCAGTCGACCTATGGTCAGAGACGGCGAGCACACCTCTTCCCTGGGCCGTACACGGTCCTCAAAACCTGTGGTCTCCAGGAATTTCTCAACCCTTGTTCTGGCCTCATGCACAAGGCTGGGGAGAGGCAGGTGGGGCTGCCATCCATCCAAGTGATGGGCAGTGTCCCAAGAATGTCTTACTGGGACAGAGGGGCAGAGGCCAGGCTGAAAGGGAGCCAGGCTGAAAGGGTTGTTGCTGGGAACACAAGAGCATGGAGCAGATTGGAAGGGCCGGGGAAGACCATCAGCCAAATGAGCAGCAAGACAGAGAGCTAGGAGAGGTGAGAACAGCACACTAGGTATCCAGCGCCAACTTATTCAGGTCTGTATCTGAAAAACAGAAAGGCTGCGAGGCTGGATGGGCTGAAAAGCAGTCATTTCCAGATACCATATTCGCTGCCTTAACAGTAGGTAGTTAAGGGAGAGGGACAACAAGGGAAGGAGAAAGAGAAGGGGAAGTGGGGTAGAGGGAAACAAAGATGGGCAGAGAATGGGGAGAAAAAGAGAGAGAGAGGGAGACCTTTTAAGAGAGGGCAACCAGAATTGACAAAAACGTGACCCATGCAGTTAATATCTTCCCTAGAAAATTTCCTTCTTTCTGATAAAACAAAATCACTACCAGAACCTAAAAAAATGCTTGAGGTAATCCTCATGAAACAAATAAGAGGGTTTCATGGAATCACAATTAACAAGTCAGTAACCTTTAGGCGAGTTTCTGGAAAGGAAATTGGCATTGCTTGTGGAGGCTTCACTGACTCCCCCTTGAGCCCTATGTGAACAGGTCTTTTAAAACTGAACCCTGGCACTGCATACATTAGAGGGGGCCAGTGTTACCTCTATACCTGACTCGGGGATTTGGGGAGTCCTACTCGCTGGAGAACTGCTAAGTGTCCTGGGGTAAAGAAGGATGAGGTCTGGAAGCCAGGACTCAAGGAAAAGCCACCGCTGGGACCTCCTGAAGTGAGAACGGACAGAGGCGTGTGGATTCTCTCCCCAGAGACCCCTGGCTTCATCCTCAGGGCTCAGCTACCTGCCCCATCAGGGGCATCTGGCCCACCATGACCACTCCCTCCTTCCTGAAGTATTTCTTACTTGGATCCTAGCATGTTACACTTTCCGTTTTTTCTCTTCTGCCTTGATTCATGGCTACTCTTTCTGACACTTTTTTTTTTTCACTTTTACTATAGAAAATTTCAAATACATGTAAAAATTGACAAAATAGTATAATGAAGACCCGTGAGTCTATCATGGGTCCACGTGTCCAAGCTTCAACAATGAAGCTTTTTCCTAGACGCCACGCACTCCCCTGCTCTGTAGATTATATTGAAGTAAGTCCTAGCCATCACCCCAATTATTAATATAATGAGCATCTCTGAAGACTCCCTTCAAAAACTGTACCAAATTAACTCAAAATGGATCAGAGCCCTAAACATAAGACCTGACACAATAAACTGCATAGAAGAAAACATAGAGGCTAAACTTATGGACCTTGGGTTCAAGGAGGATTTTATGAATTTGACTTCAAAGACAGGGGAAGTAGAAGCTAAAGTAAATGAATTTGACGATATCAAACTAAAAAGTTTCTGCCCAGCAAAAGAAACCATCGACAAAATAAAGAGGCAACCAACTGAATGGGAGAAGATATTTGCAAACAACACCTCCGATAAGGGGCTAATATCCAAAATACGTAAGGAACTCATACAACTCAACAACGAAAAAACAAACAATCTAATTTAAAAATGGGCAGAGGACCTGAAGAGACATTTCTCCAAAGAGGACATACACATGGCCAATAGACATATGAAAAAATGCTCAACATCACTAATCCTCAGAGAAATGCAAATGAAAACCACCATGAGATATCACCTCACCCCAGTCAGAATGGCTATCATCAACAAGACAAATAGTAACAAATGTTGGAGAGGCTGTGGGGAAAAAGGAACCCTCATACACTGTTGGTGGGAATGCAGACTGGTGCAGCCGTTATGGAAGGCAGTGTGGAGGTTCCTCAAAAAATTAAGAATAGAATTACTATATGACCCAGCAACCCCTCTCCTGGGTATCTACCCAAAAATATCTGAAAACATTTATCCATAAAGATATATGTGCTCCGATGTTCATTGCAGCTTCATTTATGGTGACTAAGACATGGAAACAACCAAAGTGTCCTTCAATAGATAATTGGATAAAAAAATGTGGTATATATACACAATGGAATGCTATTCTGCCGTAAGAAAAGATGAAATAGTGCCTTTTGCGACAACATGGATGGATCTTGAGATTATTATGCTGAGCGAAATAAGTCAGAAAGAAAAAGCAGAGAACTGTATGATTTCACTGATATGTGGTATATAAAACTGAAAACAACAAAGGAACAAGACAAACAAATGAGAAACAAAATCTCATAGACACAGACAATAGTTTAGTGGTTACCAGAGGGTAAGGGGGTGGGGGGTGGGAGGTGGGGGTAAATGGGCTCAAATATATGGTGATGGAAGGAGAACTGATTCTGAGTGGTGAACACACAATGGGATTTATAGATGATGTATTACAGAATTGTACACCTGAAACCTATGTAACTTTACTAACAATTGTCACCCCAATAAACTTTAATTTTAAAAAGGCAAAAAGAAAGATTAGACCCAACCAAGAACAAAACAAAACAATGCTAATTTTTTAAAAAATCACAACCTCGATTCCATCAATCACACTCTCAAAATATCAACAATAATTCCTTAACAGCATGAAACACCGAGTCAATGTTCACATCTCCCCAACTGTCCGATAAATAGTCCTCTTTCATATGGTTTATTTGTTTGAATGGAAAGACAAATGAGGTTCACGCATTGCTATTGCTTAATATGTCTCTTAAGTGTCTTTCAATTACCAAGTGTTTTTCTCTTTTTCTTACCATTTTTCTGTTGATGAAGCTAGATTGTTTATCCTACAGAATTTCCCACAATCTGGATTTCGCTAATTACATCCCATGGTTTCTTTAATATGTTTTTCTGTCCCTTCTATTTCCTGTAAATTGGTAATTAGATCTAGAGGTTTAATCGGATTCCAATTCTCCTTTTTTTGGCAACATTTCTTAGGTGGCGTTGAAAGGTATATAATGTATAGTAGTCTTTTTCTAATGTCAGAAACCATTGGTGATCAGTGCCTAATGATTAATTCCATTAATTCAGCAGGGAGTTGCAAAACAGTGGCATCATTCCTCTCTCCTTTATGAGCTATAATACATCAATAAAAGAAAGTTCCTTCATTAGCTTTGTGGTGACCTTGGGGTACAGCTCATATAAGAATGTCAGCCTGACTGGTTCACCCCAGCACTGCTGTGGCTAGCTGAGTGACCTGGGGGTCATCTCATCTCTCGGAACTCATTTTCCCATTCACAAAATGAAAATGATCTTATTACCTCACTCATAGAACTGTTGTCAAGATTAAAGGAAATAGTACATGTAAAGTTCCTGACGTGCAAGCATTTCAGGGATGTGAACTGATGTCCTTATTTTCATTGTTAGAACAAAGAGTTGCTAACCAGCACCCAGAGAACGCTGCACAAGGATGCTGAGTAGGGTTTGGCTTTTTATCGCTTGTCATTCCCACAGGCTGCTTGCAGCCATCCATAGAGCCAGTCCTCCGCCTAGCGCTCTTTCCTGACCCTTACTGCAGAAACTGACTACCTGCTCAGCAGAGAGGGCCGCTAGGAGCCCGCCTGGAATCAGTCGGTGATGGAATCTGTGCAAGGCTGGTGACCTGTCACCAGGGGTCTGGACAGTCCTGCCTCCCCAGGGAAGAGCTCTAGGAGGCAGAAAGGGTTAAACGGTGCCCTTCAGCAAGATCTCTAGTCTAAGATGCGCTTTCTGTGGAAACTTCTGTTAGGAACATACTTACTCTTTAGTTTTGGCAAGTCAGTAAATTCATTTAACCCTTTTTGTCAGAACAGTTGGTTGCTCATTTAAAAGGATAAGAACTATACGAGGCTATGGGGGAAAAAAACTCGGGCATATTTAGGGCCTAAAGGCATTCACCTCAAAATTGGCTCTGAGGGGGGGAGGGGGGATCACAGTGTGAGGGATATAAATGATGAACGTCTAAGTATTACCTTGTCTTGTACACCTGAAACTAATAAATTTAAAAAAAAATTGGCTCTGAGTTTGATTTCTGTATTTCCGTGAATATTAAATCTTTATGTGGCCTCTAATATCCTCTTAATGGTCTCCACTTAGTGGAGGTTTCTGGAGTCTTTGGTAGCAGCTATAAAAATAAGAAGCTGTTTCTAAGTCAATCTGCTTCTGTTGTAAAGATAAATCTAATTTTAGTGGTTTAACACCAGAAGTTGAGTTTCTGAGTCTTTAGAGTCTGAGCTCTCCATCCTTTAATTAGAAGAGGAATGGACAGCTAGCGTGGCTTGCAGGAAGATAATATTCCTAAGGGCCACAGCCAATGGCTTTTCTTTTTTTGAAGCCTAGCAATAAAATGCTGTACTGTTTCCTCAGTGTATGCTTGTGGTAAGAGCTTGGACTCTGTGTCAGACTAAACTTATTAGCTGCTTTACCTCTCTGAGCCTCAGTTTCCTTGTCTGTAAGATGAGATACTAAAAGATGTCTGAGGACTAAATAAGATCATGCTGGTTGAAGTGCTGAGTAGAGTGTCTGGCAAATTTTAAGTTCTCAATATTTTTCAGCTATCATCATTATCATAGTTATGACCAGAGTCTGGTCCTGGCTGGCCGGGTATTACATCACAATTTTTTGAAAAAAATAATATTAGTTGGAATACGACTCAGTGATAAAGAGGAACAAACTCTTAATACACACAGTAACTTAGAGGGACCTTCAGGACATTATGCTGAGTGAAAAACGCCAACCTCAAAGGGCCACATACTCTATGATTCCGTTTATATAACATTCTTGGAAGGGTAAAATTACAGAGCTAGAGAACAGGTTGGTGGGTGTCAGGGTAACGTCAGGGATGGTGGGAGGGGGTGTGTGCGACTAAAGGAGTAGCATAAAGGACAGCTTGGTGGTGATGGAATAGTTCTGTATCTTGATTGCAGGGCTGGGCAGGTGGATCTACACATGTGATAAAATGGCATAGCTCTATACAGACAACGTCCATTTCCTTATTGATTACAGTTCTGGAAGATGTAAGCACTGGGGAAAGCTGAGTGAAGGGTACATGCGACCTCTCTGCCCTCCCTTTCTTTGCAACTTCTTGTGCATCCATAATTATTTTAAAATACACATTTTTTTAGAAAAACAATATTTAGTGTTTACATTATAAAGTCTAAATACACCTCATAGCTGAGCCACATAGTGTACTATGATTACTTTTCCTTTCTTGTGTGGCATTTTTCCTCTATGTTTAAAAATTGCCTCATATTCTATTTGCTTTGGTTTGCTATTTACCTAGCAACAATTCTTCCCAAACTCTGTGAGAACTGTGAAATTCCCTTCCATTTGGTCAAATACATTAGGAAACACATTGATTCCACTTTTTCTTCTTGGGGACATCCTTCATGGAACTCTCTGCCTGCTCCAATCCAGCTTTAATATATTCTTTCTATGCTCTAGACTGATTCTGTACCCATTTGCTTAAGAAAGTACCTGGTAGTCTATATATCATAGCCTTCAATTGTGGTTTTTACAGGGCTCTGGATTTCAGAATATGTAATTATTTTTCTGTTGTTTACCTGTATTTTCTGCTTTTGCTGCAAGTAACTTATATTACTTGTGATATGTCATCATTATATCCCTTATCACAGGAGGGAAGAGAACATGCAGTCCAAAAACGAAAAAAGGAAATGGTCTAATTTTCAGTTGTGTGAGCACACACATGGAATCCTGGGAAATAATCAATCAGGCCTTTACCCCATGCATCTGACACAGTATACGCACAGTGGTGACTGGGGGGCCTAATAGTGACTCATTTGCCTCTTAATTTTGACCCTCCCTTTGTGTGGAGATGGGGGGAGGAGGCAGGGGCCAGCAGAGCTCCA
Organism: Rhinolophus hipposideros; assembly: GCF_964194185.1. Taxonomy (NCBI): domain Eukaryota; kingdom Metazoa; phylum Chordata; class Mammalia; order Chiroptera; family Rhinolophidae; genus Rhinolophus; species Rhinolophus hipposideros. Next base: position 11,254,173 of record NC_138065.1, read on the forward strand.
GTCTTGGACTCACGGCGGGCACCACAAGATCACCCAACATTCATAGCAACCTCCCACCGCCTGACAACACGCTCTCATTCCCACCCTCTCTCATTTTCCTTCTCCAAGTCCCTTAGATATCTTAAGTCCCTTTGTCTCCCCACCCCCACCCAGGCTCTACCCCAGTTATTGGTCATTTTCAGCTTTTTCTGATCCTGCAGCTGGTTGGGAAGGAGAAATGGAAAGGAGCTTTAGATCCTGAAGCTGGAAGAAGGCAGGGTAGAGGCCACACAGAAGTCTGGCCTCAGAATGGACTATTTAAAAGACATGCAGACCTATCTCATGGCTCAACTTAACCTCATTCTGATTCTTTCATACTGTATCGGACCAATGTCTCTTATCTCCTTCCCAAACTTGGATTTGTGTACTGAAAACAACCTTCTCTTAGGTACCACCCAAGAAGGAGACAGGAAATTCCACCAAATTTAGGTAAAATGATATAAAAAAAGAAATGTTTGGGGGTGGGAAAGAGGAGACCTCTCACGTATGCAGAAGGGACAAGCTCTGCAGTACACCTTTCTCTCAAAATAAAGCGTGATTCTGCAAAGGCCCCTTTGGGGCCAAAGGAGGGGGCGAAGTGCTGAGCTCACCCCCACTCACACACAGTTTCACATTAAAGATGCTCACTCACTCCTTACAAGCTCACGTGGATTTGTGTGGAATCAGAAGCATGTTTGTGTGCAACAAATTCTAAAGTAAAGAGCTTTAAATTTTCGGTGCTAGGTGGAAATAAGCCTTGTTGCCTCAAATTCTGAGGCAAAACCCATGAAACAAACCGTAGGGAAATCTCAGTGATTGTCTGTGAACAGGTTTGCTGCCTTCTGGTAAAACAAAAACATGTTTAACAGGCCCCCCAATTCCCCTGGCTAGATTTGTTTTTACGCTCAAGAGCAAAGTCATTAATGATTATTTCAGGGAAGACTTCCATTCTCTATCTTCTATAATCTCTCAAGGTTCTTGAGTATATTAAAAACGCTTCCCAGGAACATTATAAGAAAAATGATCTCCTAAAGTACGGCTCATCATATAATAGGATTTGTTTCTATGTCCGTCCCACAGTTCCTTTTAACAAAATGTCATGATTCAAGTGCAGAAATCCCTGGAAATCCCTTGGCATATTAGAATGTTTTGAATTTGCTAATGTGATTTAAGAAATAGGCTGTGTAACCCAATGCAGAAGACATATCGAACTTCCACTTCATATGTGGTATATTTCCTTAAGTACATGAAAGACCTTGCAAATTCTTAATTTAATCAAGATTGCTCACCTTGGCAAAACAACCCTGCGCAGACAGCGAGGAGTGACAGATGAAAGTGAGTATATGTATTTGAATAAGATGAGAAGAGCTGTGATTCTATAGTAGAGGAAGAAGAAGGGCTGGGTACCACTCCAATCTAATTATTACAAGTAGAGACAGAGAGCAAATCTTTTCACCATAAATTAAAAATCTGTAAAGTGTCTCTGTATTCGTGTATTAGAATTTCCCTACCCCCATGGCATTTAACCACTTATGTAGACAAATTATTAACAATAACAACAAAAAATGGTTCCTCTGAATCATTTCGAGTTGTTATTCAAAATCTCAGGAAGTCAAAACCTTATGGGCAAATGCATGAATCACAGGGAAGAGATGAACTATTTAGTTATTTCTTTAATTTTATTGTTGGGCCAAAGGTTGTTTCTTTAATGATGGAACAATATGGCTAAATTAAGAGAGCTTAGGTCCCCTCACCTTGTCACCTCTTGTCATCTTTGAAAACAGGACCGAACTCATTTCCTCTCTCCTTCTCCCACCCCCTTCCTTCATGCTCTGGAGCCTCTTGGAATCTCCAGGGAACTTTCAATCTCCGCTCCTTTTCTGAGTTTTAACAAAACCAAAATCTCCTGGCCTTCACCTCACCTTTTCTTTCTGTCTTGCTTTCATTTTATTTTTTAAAACATCTTTTTTTCTCTAAGGCTATACAAAGCAACTCTAAATTGGGGTTATCTCTGGGGAAGGAGGGGTGGGCAAAAGGGGACTTTCACTCTTAACGTAGCTCCCTTCGGGACTATTAAAATTTTTGTTTTGCCATAAGCATATGTTACTTGTAGAATTTTAAAATATTTTTTTTCTGATTACAAGTAGTGTGTGTTTATTGTAGACAATCTGTAAAGTTGTGAAAAGGGAAAACTTGAAAACTGTTCCCACCCTTGGCTGGGCCTGGGGAGCCATCATCTACCGTGTGTCAGCACCTCCATCCCTCTGTGGAGGAGAGGGAGGAGAAAGAGAAAGGTATCTTAGGATCTAGATAACTTTTACAATCTCACAACCAGTCCACTTTTTTGAGCGTCAGTCATACCCGCTCCCACCTTCCTGAGATTTTCTGGGGTTCTGAGGAGCAAACTGGATTGGTTCTAGTCCTCCCAGGAGGACTAGACCTGCGCCCAGGCACGCAGCGGTCATCTTTTTGGTGTGTCAAGTCCGTTCATGCTCTTCTGTTTGCTTTCAAGCTCCTAAAATTTTATTGACATCTCTTCTGTGACGTTTCCCGTCTTTAGACTTATGGGCTTTTGCCTTTTTGATCCTGTCGATGTAATTTTGTAGGGTTTTCCAAGGGAGGAGAGGTAAATAAATACATGCTTTCAACTTGTCCTCTTTAACTAGGAGTGCCCATGTACTGTTAGGAATATTTTACAACGTTTTTCATGACTGCATAATAACTCTTGCATATAGATGTGCCATGATTTATTCAACCTTGTCTTACAGGTCCATGTTTGCCTATATTATGTATTTTCTTAAGATAGGACCTACTAAAATATGAGCAATTTAAAGACTTTTTGCAGGTACAGTCGTCCCCCCCTCACATACAGGGCATATGTTCCAAGACACCCAGGGGATGCCTGAAAGCATAGATGGTACTGAACCCCTATATATACTAGGCTTTGCCTTTATACACACACCTTTTCACTCAAAGGAAACACTTTACAGCTTCTCTTTGACATGTCCAAATTGCCAGCATCACCATTCTTCCACTTTGGGGACCATTATTCGGTAAAATAACACCAACCCTGTGATATCGCCACATTCAATCTAATAACCAAGATGGCTGCTAAGTGACTAAAGGGCAGGCAGCATATTCAGCACAAAAACACTGAACAAAGGGATGATTCACGTCCGCAGTGGGACAAAGTGGGATAGCTCAGCATACTACCCAGAACGATGTGCAACTTAAAACTTATGAAGAGTTTGTTTCTGGAATTTTCCATTTGATATTTTTGGACTGTGGTTGTCTGTGGGTAACTGAAACCATGGAAAGAGAAAACGTAGATAAGGGAGACGACTGGACTTCCTCACATTGAAAGGTCAGTGTTTTACATTAAAGGTTGCCCATTTTATATTCCCCCAAAGATTTATGGAAGGGGTCCCCTCTCTGTCCCCAGGAGCCTGTCATCTCCCTTGATGTTCTACTTTCTCTCAAATTGCTTCTTCTTCTTGAAGAGTGGTCCTCAATTCTGTTTGATTTTACTTCTGTGTGGCTGCTGTTCCCTACACGTAGCTCCTCTGGGCCTCGGGGAGGTGGCTTCTTGCTCGGAGTTCACCTAACAGGATCAGAATCTACTCCTGAAACATTCTCCAGCGCTCCCTTCCAATAACCTTTGTATTTTGCATTCAGCCTGAATTTCCATTTTGGCTCTTTTGTATAAGATGCTGGTCCTTTGCTTTGCAGCCCTGTTACCTCTGCAGCTTCTGCTGTGATATTCTCTCTGTTCACCTACTTGTTGATGGGGTGAATATCTGTAGCCTTATTAGTCTTTATCTCAGAATCTCTTAGGCAATTATACGACTAAACCTGTCTATTATTTTGTTGGTCTGCTCTCCGTAAAAAAGAGAGCTCGCTTGAAAATTAGATGACTACTGTGTATAAATTCAATACCCAGAAACGTGAGGGTAAAATGGTCAAGCTGCTACATTTTTCACCATCTATATGCGTGAGTATATTGACTTCAGTATATTTTGGAGCTGTGGGAAGGTGTTCTTGAGTGGTGCACCATCCTCATTGGACTCACCCTCTTCCAGCTCCAGACAGCATGTGGAATCCCTGAAAGCATTCTAGCACACCCCAAAGCCTGACTCTAAATAAGCCTGACAGTCTTCCTCAGGGGCAGGGGCCCCTTTGCTCTCAATATCATTTTTTCTTCCAGTAAAGCAATTACCTCCCATACTGCACCCATTAATACCAGAAGTCACAGAAACACAGCACTAATATTAGTTTTTAATGACAACATCACAAAAGCCAAAAGATGGGGATGAGACTCCATGAAGCTCTCTTTATGCCTTTTTCTTGCTCTATCTTTTGGGGAACGTTTCTATCATTTTTTAAATTTTCTTTCACTGCCTATTTTTGGATATGTCCATTTCTGTTGTTCACTCTCTATATTTCATTCTCCGTTTCATTTTTCTCTCTTATTAGGTTTTCTACCCTTCTTTCCCTCTTGTTTAACAGGTTATAATGTAGAATTTTACCATTTACATTTTTATTCTAGATAATGAATAGTTGTCCATTTCCAATTCTGTATATTCAATCTTCTTCTCCTTCTCCTTCTTCTTCTTAAGGAGGGTGCAGCTCACAGTGGCCCATGCGGGGATCGAACCGGCAACCTTGGTATTATTAGCATCACGCTCCAACCAACTGAGCTAACCAGCTACCCTGATCATCTTCTGTTCCCAATTCTAAAGGAAGATGACTGAGATTTTTTTATGTCTTTTTCTTTAAGATATAAATTACTTCTGAATCACTTGCTTTGTGGCTGAATTTTTTTTTCCCTCTGTGGGTCAGTATCTCTTGGAGACAAGTTTTCTTGACATAACTAAGCATTCTTTGACTAATGTTTCCAAAATGCTATGAAGATTCTATCGAGTCATCATTTCTGTATGTTCACATAGCCTTCTTTTGGCCATTTAAAAAGTTTTATTATTAACATCAAAATCATATATACTGCAGATACAGATAATAAAAATAACAGCTAACATTTATTGAGGACCAGGCAATCTTCCCAGGACTTCAGTCACCTCCTTTGAGCTTTGTTCACATGTCCCCTTCTCTAACCACCCTATCTAAACTGTCAGCCTCCATGACCCTTCCTATCTCTTTTGCTTTATTTTTCTCCTTTAGACAGTGTTCATCTCTGTCTAAAATACTGTATTTTCCATTATTTAGCTTCTTATTTCTCTCTCTCTAAAATATATGCTGCCCGAGGACATAGGTTTTTGTGTGCTTTGGTAATTGCTACATATCCTGGCACCTAGAACAGTACTTGGCACATAGTAGGCCCTCAATAAATACTTATTGAATGAATAAGTGAACTCATTTAACTTTCACCACAACCTCATACTAATATATCTGCTGTTGTTATCCAATTATCAAGATGAGAAAACTGAAGCACAGAACAGTTATGGAACTTGCTAAGGTTATATAACGTAGAATGGAAAAACTAGTTGGTATTCTAACCCCAGCAGCCTGGTTCTATAACCCTTGTTCTTGGCAACTAACAATATTCAGGTACTCGCTATCCACAATTTATTTTTTAAAGAACAAAAAATCTAAGGAAGAAAACTTACAGAAACAGTGGAAGCCCCTCTTCTAACCCTTCCCAGTTCTGATCGCTGTCAGCCCTGTCCTGAAGCTGATGTGTGTCCATCCCACCTTGGGGTGCATATTTTGCCATTTGGAACTGTCTCCCTGGTGGCTTCTGAGCCACTGGTGAGAACAGTATGTGGAGGCAGAAAGGATCTGCATAATTGAAAATGCCCCAAGTCCATCTCTCAAGTAAAGTGTTGACTGCTTTTGTTCCTCTCGCTTTCCTATTATTTTTTTTCCCCTTTTCTACTTACAGACACTCATTTTTTCTAGCTGAAAATAGAAAACCTTATCAGATTGGAATAACAGTCCTTGCTGTAGTTTTTTTTCCCCCCCCAAAGACGGGATGAATTTGAGCCTCATCAGAAAACCATCTGCTGTGTACGCACAGACCTATTCAGAGCCAGAAAAAGAAAATGAAGGAGGGGGGAAAGCCCTGGCTTACTCATTTTAAAACAAAGAGCTGGGGCTCACGAACTCTATGCCTTTGACAAAGGCTAACCATGGAGCAGCGTGCACTGACAGGGAACACTGCATGAGGAGTTCTGAATTGTGCATGGTGACCTTGCAGGACTTGGCTACCGAGAAAGAAAAGGGAAGAAGGCTCTAAGCCCTCTGAATCCATGCCAGGTCTCTATGGAAAGTGGCCATTGGATTTGGGGTCTGCTGCCCATATCATCACTGCCATCCCCTCTCCTGGTTATATTTAACTCTTTCTTAATCCTATTGTGTCAGACCTCACCAGTCTTGGTTCAGGACTCTCATGGAAAGATGCTGTGAGGTCTTTAAAGGATGCTTCATATAATCCACGGGACTAACTTGCTGCCAAGGCTGCATGTGCTCACGTGTGCTGTTGTAGGCCAGCAGACTCAGGGACTGCCCACTCCTAGTTTCAGCTGAAATACTTCATTCTCTACCTTCCTCCAGTCACCACAGCAAAAAATATATTGTAGCATGAAAGCCCAGCTCCAAGATCAAATGTCTCATATTCTTGAGAACATTTAAATACTAGTCTTCCCCATCCCCCCATTTAATGTTTCATGTTATTTTTTTTTTATAAAAGTCATATAGACTGGTTGTAAAACATTTAAGTACTATATTAACATAAACATACAACTGAGGAAGCTAAAGACCTTTTTTAACAGTTTAATGTATAGTCTTCCAGACTCTTTCACCATTTGCATCGTTTTCATTTATGTAAAACTCTATACTTTATAGCACTCTGTACTTCCCATAGGAATTACTCTCCCATTTCACCTCTGCTTATCCATTTAACGTGTCTTTCCTGTCGGACTGTAATCTCCATGAGGACCTAGAGCCCGCCTGTCTTATTTGGCTGTTGTACCCCCAGGCTCTGATATCACTGTGCGTGCCACACTGTCGGCACTCAGTATAAACTTGCTAAATGAATGGTTCTCACTCTGGCCATCTGAAGGAGGCAGAACAGGTTCTAGAACGCCTTTTCACCCATAAGGAAACACAAGGAAATACTGAGAAATGATTCACGACTTGTCCATGGTCACAGCTATTAAATAGTGGAGCCGAGTCTCAAACCCAGCTCTTCTGATTCCAAATCAAGAGCGCTTTCCATCAAAGGGCATCTTCCCCTTAATAGTGGCCAGAAATTCATGACTTAACTATCTCCAACCTACCTCGTGAAGTCTCCATTTCACACGGAAGGGAAATGCCTCCAGTTTTGACACTTTTGAATTTAGAAGTAAATATGTTAAAGAGGAAAGACTACCCTTCATTTCTTCAGAAGATGAACCGGTATTCAGAGAGTGACTTGTGAGGTTGCTGGCTGAGTAAATTATGCAAACATGGAGTTCAGTTCTGCTTGTCGTGCTAACAGAACCGTGAGCCTCTCTTAATCTGGGCTTGTTCCCACAGCCCTGGGCTCATGGCTGCATCCAGTTAGCTTCCAGGAGCTCAGGCAAGCTTGGGTCCCCATGGTGTCCGCTCAAGGTGAGGCTATAGCTATGCACCCTAAGGAGCAGTGAGGCGGCTCATGGCCATCTGACTACAGAACGACATTTCTCTCCAAACACTCAAGCCTAGCAGGGGAATCACGGAACTACAATTGGTCCAGAGATTCTCAGGCATGTGGCTCCTGGGAAGAGACTGATCTTCAAATGACTCTCTTTTATGGTATAATCCTTTTTGTTTTTTTTCTTTTGCTACCTTTACATAGAATTTAGCTCCTTTATTTTCAGAAGGAGCAATTTTCTGCAGGGAGGAATTGTACCAATCCTTCAACATTAAATGGCGACTTAAAGGACATTTGTCTTTCTCCCCTTGTTTTGATTTTGCTTTAAGCCATTTGCAGTTAGTAATCCTGACCTAGAATAGCTAAAGGCAGTCCTTTCAACACTCATCGCTTTAATCATAGAAAAAGATATCTTTCTTCACTCCCTTTTTCTTGTTTCCTTTCCTCCCTCCCTCCTGCTCTTCCTTTCTTCCTTCCTACATACAGCGTTTTTTAAAAAATATTGCTTCATAAAGTGCTTTGCTCATAGGAGACATTAATTCTGTATATTTTTTTTGAAAGTTCCAGTCACTAAAGCAATGAGATTAGACAGATCAAGGCTATAAAACTAGTTCTGAGGATATATGGGAATTAAGTACATTATAAAAGTAACATTTTTCAAATCAATAGAGAAAAAATGGACTATTCAATAAACAGTGGTGAAAAACACTGGCTAGCCATTTGGAAAAAGTAAGCTTGGATCCAAACCTCATTTTTTATGTCAAAATAAAATCCAGAAATATCATCAAAAATTAGTGTAAAAAATTAAATTATAAAAAATAGTAGAAAGTGACTGAAAATTTTCATAATTTTTGAGTGGAGACACCTTTATAACATTAAAAAATTCAGAACAGAAAGTATTGGTAGATTTTGCAATATGAAAATTAAATCTCACCAAAAAGAAATATGCACTTAAAAGGCTGAATGATAAAGGAGAAATTATGAAAATATATATGACCTGCATAAGGTGAATAGCCTCAATATACAAAATATTTTGATAACTCAATAAAATTTGGTTATCAATCCTTCTATCAGAGTAGTAGAATTTGAGACAATTTTTACTTTCTTCTTTACAGTTTTCTTTACTTTTGATTTTTTTTACAGTAAGTATTTTTAAAGCATTAAAAATACTTACTAAAATCTGTTTTCAGTTTGGAAAAAATATACTTTTAAAAAATGTAGATGGGCACTTTTTTAAAAAATACTTAAATCTAAAGCCTCAAATAACTTTTCCAATATTGTCCAAAGATTCTGCTTTGTAATATTATATCATTCCTCTTGGCTTTCAACATACAAGACAAAGAGCAACTTAAAAAAATAAGATACATAAGAAGTAGTAGGAAAAAATTATAAGACAAAAGAATTTTAATATGAAATGGCAGACCCACTTTGAGGCCATTGGTTCTTTCAAAACCTGATCTGAATCTAAATCTTTGGATTAAAATTTGGCCTTTTTTTTTTTCTGGATAAGAGTCCATTGAACAAAGGCTCTTTTACCCCTCAAATAGTTACTTTTAGTGCTAAGGTCTTTTCTTCTTAATACAGGGTGGTTTTTTTCTTCTCTCCTTTTTTCCCCCCTGACATCTAAGTTGTACCATTAAATAAAATGTTTGATTTAAATTTCAATTTTACTGAAGCTGCAGGTAGAATTAAAGGGATCATACAGATGAGTGATTTCATTGAATGCCACTTTACATAAATTTACGTAAAGCTGCAAAAATCTACATAGCCTTTAAAAATTCTTGTGAAGGAGAAAAGGGAGAAAAATGTGTATTTAAGGAGCACCAACAGTTGTGTCAAGCCCTTGTTGGACTGCTTTTTTCACGTCATCTCACTTAATCCTGAGGGCCCAAAGGTGAAGTCAGCATTCTCATTCTCATTTCATACAAGAGAGAACAGGCTCTGGGACATTTCACGATTTGCTGGAAATCACACCCACCTGATTCAAGCACCCTTGCATGACCTTTTCCTTTCCCCTGTGAACTTTCTCCAGCGTACGTATCTTTTATTGTAAGAACTGAATCAGCCAGTGTTCCCTACGTGGTCCTGGAAGGCCTTGGATGGTGTCCCCAGTGGCCTCCAGACCACAGACACTTCCTCTCGGCTGCTTAGGGCCATTCACATCCTGTCTCATTCTCAGGCTCACTGCAAGGAGTGTCCCATCACTGCTGCCCATGCTGAGTCCAGGGTGGGCAGCTTTTGCCTCAGCCAAGGCTTCTGGAATCCAGGCTTCCCTCACTGCAAAATCTGACCAGCAGAAGCTGCTGACTTCAGTGACACTCGTGTTTTATGTTTTGGTTCTTTAGGAAAAGGGCTTCGCACAGTGCCTGGTACCACCTCAGTGCTTCCTAAGTGTGAGCTGCTGCTATTGTTCCCCACCCCCACCCCCACTCTGGGTTGCAGCCCCTCTGCCTAGTCTCTGAGGTCCACCTGATGTCAGACCTCAAAATCCCCCATTTCTGCTGATGAGGCCATGGTGTCTGAACCAAACTTGTGTGCTTGACTCCTGCCTTTGGGACCTATACTCCCCAGGCAGCTCCCTAAGTCCTGGCAGGGCCACCCTCCCCCTGGACATCTGGTCATTCCGGATTCACCTGGATACGACCATGATCCCAATTTAGAAACAAGCCGACGCTGTGGATAGACTCCAGTCTTCCCTCGAACCTAAAATAACACAGGGCTGATATGTTCATGCATTCGGTGTTGAATTAACTCTTTCCCTTCGGATGGTTGTGCCAGAAACTTGTTCTAGCACAGCAACAGCGGCTGGCTGGTGAGTGACATCATCCAGGAGGGTGTGGGCTGCCAGTGGGGTCCCCTTCTATCTCTGCACACCAAAACTTCCAGCATGGCTGTCCTCCTGGGACAAAACAGAGCTGCTGCAAGGCACCCCCTCCCCAGCTCTTTCTCGCCTCCCTCACCCCTATCCGCTTTTCTCAACTTCTTTAGCAGTCACTAAGTGATAGATATGAAGGGCTCGCACTCCCATGACTAGAAGGACGGGTAATTCAGACAAACTCATTCCACATCTGTTACTGGCCAGGACTCTAAGAGAGAGGGAGAGGGCCCAGCCACAAGTGCCCAGTGTTTCCCGCCAAGCCCCCGCCTCACTGGATTACTGTGTTTCCCTAACACACCTGCGTTCTTTCATTTCCAAACGTTAGCTCACGCTGTTCCCACTGCGTGAAATACCTTCCCCCATCTCTGTCCTTGGAAACCCTTAACATCTCTCCACAGTTTCTGGACACCCACCCACCATGATGAGCTGCTCACCCCCCTTTGTCAGCAATAACACTCTCCTTCATGTGTGTGTGAGACCCCGTAGGTTTCCATCTAATCGATTTCCTTACACTTTCGCATTTTATACATTTGAAAATATTATTCTGAGTAGAGGTACATCCTTTCCCGGTTCTCAGAGGCACCAGAAAGGGTACGAGTCCCTCATCTAGGTTGTGTTCAGGGACTCGGAAGGGTAGAGACCATGCCCCCTGTCCAACACCACCCAGCACACAGGAGGTTCTCCATGCCTGTTTATTTTTTGAACTGGACCGGTGTGGGTGACATTCCTCCAAACCAGTTGTGGCAGTGGGTCCCCAGGCAGCATGTGCTGCTCTGGGAGGCAGCACGTCTGGTATCAGCGCCCAAGGTCACTCTGGTGTTACCTGTGCTGCTCAACTGCTCTGCTGACCACGCCCCACACTGCCATGAGCTGTACACAGTTTCCCAAGGTCACCCAGAGGCTCCGCCTTAGGGCTTAGTATCTCAAGTACTAAATACAGTTTCAGCAGAATTTCCTTTTGGCTAATTTGTCTTCTTTAGTATCCGAGGAGGAAAATCAGACTCGTTATCCTGCCCTTAATAAAAATAAAATTCAATCTGGAGAAGCAGAAGAAAGCTGGTGGTGTCTGCTCAGCTATGCAAGCCTGTTTTTCACTAAAACTGATTGATAGTTACATGAGCACACAAAAATGATAGAACTTTTTATGTCCCTAGAAATTCCTCATGACACATTTTACCCCTCCTTGTGGATTTTCAGTAGTGAATGGTAGCCAGGGATGTTCTAGGAAAACCACAGAGATCTGACTAATGAAATGCAAGAAGACAGGGTTGAGGAGGTGAGGGGAGGGGGGGCGGCTGTCTTTGAATATCCATAGCATCTCAGATCCTGCACTAGGCATGTTACAAGCCTTTGCTCACTTATCCTGATAGCAATCCTCTGGGCTAAATAAATTGATTGTCACTTATGAGTGGGGACGCTATGGTTCAGAGAGGGTAATAAACTTGTCCAAGGCCACACAGCTAGTGAGGAGCAGGGCCAGGTTTGACTCAGCTTCACAAAGCCTGTGCACTTCTCAATCTGTTAGGCAGCCCAGGGCGAGCAAGGGCAGCTTTGAGCTTGACCTGGATCTCTGGAGTGACAGATGTGTGGGTCTGTCTGGTCGTCCATGGCCCCCGGTGCTCCCTGACCCAGTGCAGTCCTTGCCGAAAGGGTGAAAGAAACACCCGCTGCTCTGCTGACAGTAAACCAAGCAACAGGCAACATAAATGCCAAGAAGCCCCAGAGCAGGCGGCAGCACCCAGCCAACCTCCCCCAGAATCACGAAGGACAGAACCCTGGCTTTCCTGAAACCCCCAGGTTCCTGGCTGGCTTTGCTTCTTGTTGCTGCTGTCCTTCCAGCCACCATCTTTCCTATTCTCTCCTTTAAACATTTTCGCAGTGGCTATCTCTTCTTTTCTTGTCAGTCTGCTCTAGCAGACTTCCTAGACAAATTCTCCCTGACTATGATAAGGCCTAGAGATAAGGCCAAAAAGTCTTATGCATAAGAAGTGAATTTATAACTGTGACGTCTTTGGAGGCGATGGGTTAGGTAATTTGAGAGAAAGTACTGGAATAGAGGGAGGGAAAGAAGGTTTCCCTCTGAAGCCCCTGCAATTACACTTGCTGGGCAGTTTCCAGCAGTAAAATTAGTCCTTTCCGAGGCAGTGTCCAGATGGGAATCCTGGACTTGGTTCTGTAACCACTGGACCAGTCCTCCCTGAAACTTTTTCCTGTTTCCTTTAAAATTCCCTGCAGGATTTGCATGGAGCCATTATTTTCCCCTTTGTTTCTGATCTTCATCTCTTTGCAATGATGCCTCTTCTTTAGCTGCCAATTTGGCTGTTAATTTATCTGCAATTGTGTCATGTTGCCAAGATAAAAGGGGATGGTTGATGAGTTGGTGCTGGACTGTAACTATTGTATCTCCGACAGGATCAGCTTCCAGGCAGGCCAGGACCTTCGGGTAAGACAGAGGCCAAAACCCAGTCCTGCCCTTGGAGTTTTCAGTCTGGTAGGGGCATGCGATGACTAAAATATATCTACATATTTTTGGTACCTGGACGTGGAGTAGTGCTGCCATAATGAAAACCTAAAAGGGGAGAATGGTTTTGGAACTGGGCCTGATGAGAAAAATAAATAAGTGGATACAAAGGTTGAATGGATGAAAATAGATTTAAACAAAGAGAAAAAAGATAAAGAACATGGCATGTTCTGGGAACCGAAATTATTTTGGAATTACTAGAGCAGCGGGTCCATTTTGATGGGCGTTGCAAGAACTTTCTCCGTTCCACAAGTCTTTATTGGCTATTTTGTTCCTGCTACTACGCTACTAGCTGAGGATGTGGGGATAGGTAGGCCATACACAGTCCCTGATGCCGGGAAGGGGAGCTGGCTGGAAGCTGCACACAGAAGCTCTCTGTCTTCCTCCTTCACCATCAGAGTTTCGCAGAGTCTCCACCTCAGCTCTTTCTCTCACTGTACCCTTGAAACCTGAGTATCAGCTCCATTTGTGGCACTGAGGCCCAAGGAGACAAGACCTGCAGATCACTTCTGGGTGGATGACCAGGCTTCTGTTGTGCTTACTGGGGTCTGCAGGCTGTGATAAACAGCTCCATTAATGGGAGAGTGCAGAGGTCTCATGGGGAAAGAGAAAGAGGAGTCAGGAGTGAAGGAACATGTATGATTCCACTTTCTGGTGGGTAATGTCATTAATATGCCCTGATTCCCCTTGAAATCTTTGGCATATAGTCTACGAATCTCTATATAATATCTATTTATCATGAATAGAACATCTATTATATTAACAAATATATTAATAATATGTTCATTGCTATTATATAACAGTACATTATTATAACATCTATTTATCGTTAATAACTATTGAGCACCTCATACCAGTAGCTGGCTTTATTTGAGGTGTAGGGGTGGCAGAGCGCAATAAAGTACTAACCACAACATCAAGATGGATGTGGGGCAACGGACGAGGCCTTCCGTGAGGGCACCCCCACATCTGAGGGTACCCCCACTCATCCCATGAATATTTACTGAGCACCTCATATGTGCGAGGTGCTGCTGTAGCTACCGGGGATGCAGAAAGGAGGCAGAAAGCCCCACCCCCTGGAGCTTGCCTTCTCGTGGTGTGTCTGTCACTGGCTGCCTCTTGGTGTCCCACCTCAAATGCGACATACCCAACGCTGAACCCGTATTCGTACATCCACCCACCTTGCCTCTTTTGTATTTTTCATCTCCGTGTGTGACACCTGCGTTCCATGTCTTCGCAAAGAGCACACTCCGCATGCCGTTGCTTGAGACAGAAATCGGGTGCCATGGCTCACTGTTCCTCATGATTAACTCGGCCCACTCTGAGCTGCCGAACACCATCTATCAGACACTCACTGGTGCTTGACAGGCTTGTGTTCTCCACTGCGATCTCTATCATAGCACCTGGCACAGAGGGAAGCTCAGCAAATGTGTACCCAACAGAAGAAGGAAGAAATTGTAATAAAGTCAGCAACGATAAAATGGATTCTTCCAGACCGTGGAAACACTTCCGTTAGGCTCCTGCTCCTCCTGTCCTCTTCCTCCCGCTTTTCCTAAGGCACTGGCTCTAGGCAGTGAAGGACAGCTTTTGCTGTCTATCTCAGCTGCCATTTGGCAGCAGCAAAACACATTGCTGTCCCTGCCCCCAAATTGTTACATGCGAGCCTCTCAAAATCCATGCTGAATTTCTGTCTTGGTCTGTGAGCACCCTCACTCCGGTGGGGAGACCCGGCCTGCAATTTCCATTCAGCACCCCGCCCGCCCCCCAGCATAAATACATTTCGCAAGCAGCCTCCTCCACGATTGCTCACCCCTCCCTCCACCAGGTGTACAGGGCTCTGATACCAGGAACAGCGTCCTCAGGTATGTTGCATGCACGCATGCATGCATTCATTCTACACCTTGCCTTGCTCTGGAAAGGATTTCTGCAGCTTACAAAGATATAAGAAAACAGCAAGCATTAACAGGGCCAGTACAGTCAGTTGTGCAAGGCGTTCCCTGCACAAGAGCACACAGCAAGGGGGAAAACCGGGGTGCTGAAACTCAGCAAGCCATGCAGCCGGCACAGGCTGCACACCTGCCTACAGGGGGCTTCTTTCCCTAGTTTGCACAGTCTTCCTTGGGTGAGGGCGACAATTAAAAGTAGAATGAAAGAAAAAGGAAACAAGACTGTAGACAAAGGGTCATTAAGCCAGGTCATGAAGATGTGAAAGACGTGTGTATAAATTGTTTAAGTGTGTCCCCCAGGAAAAGGAGAGCCATAAGTGACCTCCAAGACACATCCATGGGCTAAAACAAGAGAAAGGGTAATCGGTGTCGCTCTATGGGAAAGCTAAGAAGGATTTCCAAGAACACCTACCACGCTGCTTTGCACCATGGCTGCCGTCGGCCTCATTTCTCGCTACACCGTGGCTGGAGAGAATCATCAGGTACAGAGAATGCTTAGGAAGGTAAAAGCAGCACCGTCTCCTCCTCCCACGTTGAAAAGTCAGCATCACTAGCTCATGTGAACATATTTACACTGGCAAATGCCAGTGGCTGGGCACCGGCCCTGTCCTACCAGCACACCTCCCAGGTAAGCGTGGGACCAGGCTGTCTTCTTGGCGAATTTCCTCTGCACAGTCCTGTTTCTGACTCTGATCCGAGTTCTGAGAGAACAGGAAGTGGATCCTGTAAGGCTACAAGACTCTCACAGCTGAAAAATAAAGTCAGTAGCAGTCCCTCACCCTCCCAGACCTGGTCCCTACTTCCTGGCTTCCCTATGCTTGGCAAAACAATTAAAAAGAGCTTTTGCTTTAGGATCGAAGAATCAATACTGGAACATGCATCTCATCTCAGCCGCCTGACATTTTATTGACATGCTGATAAGTCAGAGCTATTCAAGAATTTAACTCACCCATGGGAATAGGCAAGAACTGCAACCTCTGCTTAGTGGCCCAAGGGGCTCAGATTAAGAATTTTATCACTCTTTTGCTTTGTTTAGTATGTGTAATACCTGGGGACAGCTATTACAATTAGCCAAATGACAGTTTTTACCTCAGGTCCACATTTCGTTAAGACCCATGGGCACAAGATTATATTTTAAAGTGCAATCAACAAAAATGACATAATCTACCATTAACTCAGCAGGTGTTTCAGAAAGGTAACACAGTCTTTCACCTGCCACCCCACCTTGGAATGTGTCTGGCTTTGTGGGTAAGCTGCCTCCTCCCCTTTCCCCCTCCCCCCTCCCCCAGAGAACTGGGGATTAGGGAAGTTCTCACACAGTACACCTTCCTGGAGCCTGTCCCATGATCTCTGCCTGCAACTTCTGGGGGTCTGCAGGCCAACCTGCCGCTCCCACCTGTGTGCTGGCCACCTGCCAGCTCTCAAAAGCCCAAGGCCACCTCTGCCTTTACAGTAGCTTTTTCATTTCTTTCCTGGATTCTTACAACATCTCTGAGTTTGTTCATTTATAAAATGAGGATAATCCTCCCGCCCCATACAATGCTTTTGAGGGTTTTTGAGATAACCTATGCCAAGCACTTACTTCAAGTACCCAGCACATTAACAGATCCTCAATAAATTATAATATTTTTATAATTTAATCAGTATCAGGAAAAACAAAAGGGTAGAAGGTAGAGGTTACGAGTGTAGTCCTCTCCTTGGTGTTCCTTGTCTGGGGTAACTAGGATCCCAGAAACCAAGGCGGAAAGTGGGCCTCTTCCTGCTGGGTGCCATCCGCTGCACTTGGGTTAGGGCCCGTGTACTCAGCACTTGCAATGAAGGCTGCTTTGAGGTCTCATCACTGTGGGGCTAGAGGCTGAACCCAGCCTGGAGAAAGGTGCCCGGTTCTTGACCTGAAGAAGCAGGTCAGTCTCCTGGAATAGTATATCTTCATCAATAATGAAAGGCTTTTTATACTGATAGGGCATAAGACACACAGCCACTTTTTTCTTTTCCTCGGCTTCAGAGAGAGGAAGCAACCTTTCAGAATGCAATTGGACAGCAACACAAATAAAAACATGAAGAATAATAGTCCAGCTCCTGTCCAAGCCCTCATGCTGTGTCACATAGCAGGCAGAGAAACCTAAGCTGTCGGGCTTACTTAGAGGAGGAAAAACAATTCAAGCACCGTGTGCAAAAGGAAACAGAGAACACTGCACATCAAATGTTCAGGGGGTGACTCCGTATATTACCTCTGAAAATTGAGTCCGAAAAGCTTCATTAAGGCCTGTGAGTCAGAATAGGCTCTCAATTTGCAAACCTAAACAAAAGTGAAAATTGGAAGAGAAGTCATTCCCCTCAGTGGATCTCAAGCCCCAGTCCCAAGCCAAACCTAAATGTGAACTGTCATTGTCACTGGTGAGATAATCCCTGAGTGAATTTTGTCCCCATCCTCTGCCCATAATTAGTTTTATAAGAATCAGGGCTCCAGCCAGAGGGAGACATGAGAGGCAGAGCATGAAAAAAACTTGGTACAAATGCTCCTGCAACCAGCAAGTCTCTTCCCATCACAAGTGACAGAAACCCAGTTCAGAGGCGTGTAAGCAGACCAGGAGATTTATTGGCTCCGTGAAGACGATTCAGGACTGAAAGAAACACTGTCCTTAAGGTTCCCTTTAGCTTTCTATCTCTCAGCTCTGTTTCTCTTTGCATGTTGTCTTCATTTTCTCCAGATGAGATTTACTCTGTGCCTCTGTGCACTGGAGAAAATGGCTACATGCAGCTCCAAAATTATCTAGAGGGCTTCTTATCCAAAAGGAGGGCAGAGCCGTTCTCCTCAGGCTTCCAGCAATGCCTGAAGCAACTTTCTGATTGGCTGTGCTTGAGTCATGTGCCAATCATTGTGTCAAGGGCGAGAGGGCTACTCTCATTGGCCAGACTGAGGACAGGTACCCTCCCTGTGTTGGGGAGGTGAGGTCAGCCCCACCTGAACCACATGGAATGGAGTCCCCAAAGGAAAGTGTGGTTTTATTTCCAAGCAAAGCATGAGGAAAGCTGGGCAGACAAAAACAATACAAGTCCTTTACTTCTGGACAGTCGGAGAGCTCTATTTTGGAGTGAGGCAAATTGATCACAATAGATCCTCTCTCTGCTAGAATAAATTCTAGGTATTCAGAAAGAGGGCAAACCTACGGGCCTTAAATTGGAGTCCTTGAAGAGTGCTGAACCCTCTTCTCATACCCACTACTTGTAAGTACTGGGACCCAAAGTGACTGCGGTATTGAGGGGAGGGGCTTCTGTGCCACGCAGGGACAGCTTGCAGGTAACCTGGGCACTCTCTTCCTGGCATCCATAAAGAAACAAATTAAGGCAGCAAGCCTGGAGAGCCTGCCTTCCTGGCCTGACTTCCTGACCACCTTCTTCCTCTGCTTTGTTTGCTGTGCCCCAGAAGTGAATTCCCAGCTCCTGAGGCTGCTCTCCTCCTTGTCAGTCAGGCGTTGTCTGTGTTTACTAAACAGGCTGTACATTCCTTCCATTCCCCAGCACAGGCCCCCGGCACCAAGGAGGTCCTTGATAAATGTTTACTGAGGCCCATTTCCCGCAGGTAAAAGTACATACTCTGGGAAGAATTAGAGGGAAATAACCTGGCCTCCCCATTGTTAGTTTATCCTTAAACTGGTGAGAGCTCCTTATAGGGCCTGGATGAGGTGTTCCAAAAAACACCTACATGGAAACAGATGACACCCATAACCCATACACACCTGTTTTCCCCTGAGTTAGTGAAACTGAGGATTCTTATGACTTTGATTAAATTCAGTTTTAAATCCTCACTCTAGAAATCATCTGTGTGTTTGTGTGTGTGTGTGTGTGTGTGTGTGTGTGTGTGTGTGTGTATTCATCCCTCAGAGACCTAGCTTTTCCCTAAATAATCAACAACCCCAGGCAGCAGAAGACAGTAGCGTGGACCTAATAATTACAAACTCAGACCTCTGACGAGCTAAAGATAACGTCTTGACCTAAGTTATGTTTCAACTTCTAAGCCCTAGGGTGGAACAACTCCCTGGCTATTTTCCCATGAAACCTGACAGAGGGAAACTGAAACAGACCTCAGAACTGTCCTCAAGAGCTGAAGAAACTATTTATTACCCTTACCTCACCTCTGACCAATCAGCTCCCAGCACAACCAGGAACCCCCAACCCACAGTGCCTTGTGACATTGCCCTATGTAATCTGTGACCTACATGCCATTGGGGAGTTCGGGCTTTTGGGGCATTAGCTCCACATTCTCCTGGGTGGCGCCATTCATAATAAAAATAGCCGATATTTCTCCACTGTAATTCTCGGTGTTTAGTGTTTGGCTCTGCTCGCGCCAGTTGGACGAACTCTAACTGTTGGATGAACTCTTTCTGTTCAATAACATTAGTAGCTAGCTGTTAAGTATTGACAACTCCTTCCCTACAAAAAAGCATTCCAAACCCAAAGGGAACACAGCTCATTTATTTGCTGAACAAGACTGGAGGCAGCATAGCCTGAGAAGATTCTGGCCCCACAGTAGCAGGGAATAAGCTCAAGAGTTTAGGCAGTGTCCCCTAATCCCTCTTGCCATAATGCTACAATGGAAAACGTTCAGCAAGGTGTTTCCTATTGTGTTCTAAACGCCCATCATGAGCAGTCCTGGGTGATCCTAGAAAAACATTTATATTGTGCTGTTACGGGCTGAATTATGTCCACCCCAAATCCATATTTTGAAGTTCTAAACCCTAGTTTTTCAGAGTGTGACTGTATTTGGAGATAGGGTCTCTAAAGAGGTAATGAAGTTAAAACAAGGTCATTAGGGTGGGCCCTCATCCAACATGACTAGTGTCTTTCTAAGAGGAAATGTGACACAGACACACAGAAAGAAGACACGTGAAGACACACAGAGAGAAGGTGGCAATGTACAAACCAAGAAGAGAAGAAATCAGTGCTTCACCTGACACCTTATTCTCAAACGTATAGCCTCCAGAATTATGAGAAAATAAATGTCTGCTGTTTAAGCCACTAGTGTATGGAGTCTTGTTATGGCAACCCTAGCAAACTAAGACATATGCTTTACAATTTACAAAGCTTTTTTTTCATACTTGAGCTCACTTCATTTTCACAACAATCCAGCTGAGGAGAGAGTATTACCCGCATTTTATCGATGAGGAAACGAAGACTAAAGAGCTATTAGCCTGAAGTCACGCTGCTCGTTGAGTGGCAGAGCTGAGGCTTGAATCCAGACTCTGACTCCAGCTCCCATGTTCATTCCAATCGATTTGCTTCCTCTTTGCAAAGTGCCCAGTGCCATAGTTGTCATTTGTTTTTCTGCCCATCAGCCATTTAGAGGCAGGTTACACTCGGTCTCCTTAATCTGGAGAATGGCTGAGTGATTCGCTCTGGCTTACGCAGTGGGTTGGTGGGCAGGAATGGTATGAAAGTGGCTCCTGAAATTCTGGATCATCGTAAGCAATGATTTCTTATTTCTCCTGTTAACTCAGCCAAATCCAGAGTCCACAGCTTTCAGGCTGTGGCTCTGTCCCTGGGGCGGAAAAGGAGCCGGCCCCACCTCCAAGGCCAGCTTCCAGTGAGCCTGCAGCAGGCGGTCAGTAATTCAGGCGCTGGTGCCCCTCAAGGCTCACACCTGGTTTCCATGCCTCAGTGCAGGGGAGGTATTGCCTTGGCCCTTAAGGATCTGCTTTCATCAGTCACCACCTACTGGGAGGAGAATTAAACAGGGAACCCGGTTCAATTGGGATTTGTTCTCAGCTTAAAATAGTCATGTCTTTTCCCAAGAATATTGATTGAAAAGTTGATATCAGAACAAGCAAAGGAACCAGACTAGTAAATTCCAGTGGTTTGGTTTCTTTGTCCTTTTGGGGGGTGGGGTGCAAGTGCATGATAGGATAGTGAGCAAGATTTTTAAATGATTTTCTTATTTAGGGCACAACCAGCAGGAATTGACATCAGGACACGTTTTTTTTTAAAGGGAAAACTGTACCCACAATCCTATCACCCCATTTTTTTTCTCTTTTGGTGTTCCTTTCCTTTCTTGTCCAGATGCACATACAATGTTCACAGTGATACTCATAACAAAGATGAAATTTTATATTTTCATTTAACATCATAACATACGCATTTTTCCAAGTCACCTCATAATCTTCATGATTATACATTTTTTAATGGGCACATAATATCCCTCGAAGGGAGAGAATCATCATTTCCACCACTATTATTTCCTTAGTCATTTAGGTTGTTTCTAATTTTTCGCTTCAAGTGACACATCCCCGTGCAGACTGCAGAAAAGCAGCAGATTCTTGATTTAGCTGCGACTCTTCTGGTATCAAGCAGTGGCCTCTGCTTACAGGTGAGTACCCAGGAGTCGCCCTGCAGCCATGGTCACTGATGGAGCAGTCAACTTGAAGGAAAGACTAAGCAGGGAGGATGCCCTGAAAGCTGGAGCCAGAGATCATCCATTTTCCCACCCAGCCTTTCCTGCCTCTCAGGGACCCCTGGCAGTTACTCAGCTGGCACTGAGGTGGGAAGTAGCCTGTGAACACAGAGGGTAAATGACAGAGGGTCCCGATTCGGCTCCTGCAAGAAGAGAACCAACAACAAGCTACCTGGGAAGGCTCTGTACCTTCAACTCTTCCTTCACCTCTGGGAGCTGTCTTTAGAGGATTAACACCCAGGATCCTTGCGAGACCTAACCGCTAACCCCAGGAGCTCAAGCAGCAGAGACATGGTTGTGATTTGCTCATTTCATCAAGCTCTCTGACCTGATCCTGCAATATTTTGTGCTCCCCTGCAATTTCTGCCTGAGGGGACAGAAGTTCCAATCCAAACACAGCCTGGACACAGTCCCCTGGGGCCAGAAATCCCTTCTGGCTCTTGGGACATCTCAGGCTGGAGCTTCTTGCCTGACCCCTATGGGAATAGCACCCTGTAGATGAGAACTGCTGACAGCTTTGGGAAATGACAACAAGCAGGAAGGCAGAGGATGTTTCCGTTGCTTGTAAAGTCAGCTCCATTGGGAGACCATTCAAAAGGCAAGAATGCTAATGCAATCACTCCAGGCCAAGTCAATTTATTGCCTCCTGGTTGCAGCATTTGTCCTGCCCCCTTAGAGTGAGTTGAGTTTGGAAGTCTGCTGGCCTGGGCAGAATCCTATGGAATCTTTTCCATCATCCTCTTCATGGTCAATTTCAAGGTCACTCAGGGCTTGCCTTGACTAGTAATAATAGACGAATCCGACACTGACAGGGTATTTATTGGCAGATACTACGCTAAATGCCTTACATAAAACTATCTCAAAGAATTCTCACAACAACCCTATGAGAAAAGGATTATTATGATACCTAGTCTATCGATGAGGAAACTAAGGCTCAGAAAGGTGACGTCGCAGAGCAGGTGAGTGGCACTAGTTCAGACTCAGATTCAGGCAGACTGACTTGAGTGCATAGGCTCCCTGCTAGGGACACCTCCAGCCTGGCCACACCAAAGTAATAAGAATAATAACTGAACCCTTACCCGAGACTTTGCTAAGGCGTTTGCTTGCCTTCCTTTAACTCTTGAATGAGGAAACAGAATCAGAGAGGTTAATTCACTTCCCCAAAGTCACACAGTAAGTGAATATGGCAGAGGCTATTTTCCTCTCAAATCCAATGTCTTCTTCTTGTAGAATAATAGACTTCCATTATTAGCTGAACATGTGGCCTTCTAGAATTAAGACTCCATTCTCCCGACATTGTTGAAGCTGGGTGTGTCCATGTGACTAAACCGTGGGCAATAAGATGTAAGCAAAAATGGTATGTGCGACTTCCTGGACCTGTCAACCTTCTCCCCTTTCCTCCTTCCTGCTGGTGGAATGCCGATATAAGAGCTGGAGCTAGAGGAGTGCCGGCCTGACCTATGGCATAACCAAGGCCACAAACAGAGCCACAAGGGAGAAAGGGACTGGGTCCCCAAGGACTCCATGGAACCAAGTCAACTCAGTAATCCTAAGGTGACCACCTCTAAACTTTTACAAGAAAGAGAAATAAACATCTGACTTGTTTCATCCACTGTCATTTTGGGCTTCCTGCCATTTACAGCCAACCCTAATCCTAATTAACATAGTGGCAGAGCTGGAATTCAAACCAGTTTGACCTCAAGGGACACACTTAACCACCTTGACATGCTTTTTCTACTGTAAAAACTCTATGCTCACATTGGTTCATCATAATTGTTACCAATATCTTCCACCCCTTTCTTTTGGAGAGTCATCCAATAAATATTGGATGTCAAGTACCCGG
Organism: Rhinolophus hipposideros; assembly: GCF_964194185.1. Classification (NCBI taxonomy): domain Eukaryota; kingdom Metazoa; phylum Chordata; class Mammalia; order Chiroptera; family Rhinolophidae; genus Rhinolophus; species Rhinolophus hipposideros. The sequence goes on from NC_138065.1 coordinate 11,277,454, forward strand.
CTCTGTACTGGGGAAAAGGACCAAGACTATAAATACGAATAGGCCTTGGTTAATGCCCTCAAGGAGTTGGCAGTCCATCTTGGAAGACAGATGGCTAAGCAAACCAATAAAGTACAATGCAATGACAGTGTCATAATAGAGACATGAGCCAAATGCTGTGAGAGCACTAAGGGAGGAGTGACTCACTCCCTGAGGGTCAGGGAAGCTTTCAGCGGGGGTGGCAGGTCATGTGGACATGCTAAGGAGCTGCAAGAAAGTGTAAAGTGCACTTGGGTCTCATACACTCATACATTTAAACCACTGGCCTCCAGTGACCACTTTTGGTCTAGAAATGGAGCCCATGGTCCTAATTCTGGAATTTTAGACTCGAATCTCCGGCACTGTAGACCACCCCTAGTCCTTTTGGGAACCCAGAGGATTTCTGCTTGCTGGGCCCAAGACCATGAAGGAAAATGTATGTGGGACCCCTAAAGCCAGCCCCCCTCAGTATAAGAAAGAAAATGGAAGCAGGAAACAGGAAGGGGCCCCCCTCCCACCCCCGTGATAGGGCTGAATAAATAAAGATTCTCAGCAGAGCTGTGAAAGTCAGGGTGAGTTCTGTCCATAATTACTCTGCACTTGGAAATGGTGTTTCCAATGTGACCTTTTTACCTGCAATTCTAACGGTGAAGCTGCTGTCACTGCGAATAAAGCTGGGACCAGGCTCTCCCTGATTGGAGACAATTAGAATTACCCGGAGATGGCAACTGGGGCAGCCTCACTGCTAATGAGGGCAGCTGTGTTGGGCTGGCTTATTTGCTCAGCCATTGAGGGGATGGGACAGCTTATCCCACCACGTGGTCCCCCCTCCCTCCCCCACCATTGCCTCCATAACTCTACTAATCTACAAGCGCCAGTTTGAAATCAAAGCAATGAGATCTACTGGGGGGGAAGAATATTTCCTGGATGATAAGGCCAAGCATCACTGACCCTCACTCAGTATATATTATGCAACTACTATGTCCCAGGAGTCGTGCCAGGGGCAGCACGTAATGATGAATAAGACAGACAGAAGCAATTTTACTGTGAAAGGCATGAAGCTTAAGCATTAGAGCTCCTCATTGGCACAAGTTCTGCCAAGGGCCCCGAAATGTGCTCATACGGTCACATGTCTTTGTAAACTTTTTTGTGAAGTTTCTTTCCACTCAGACTCTGTCACACTTCCCCTAGGGTAGGGTGGCACTGAAGTGACCACAGGCATTTATGGAATCTGGCTAAGGGGAAGTTAAGTTGGGGAAACAATTGGGTTTGTGTTTTGTGGGCTATACGTAAGTGGTTCGCAGTCACTTTTGTGTGTAATGTTTTTGCTAGCCATGTTGGTGTGGGAATGACTTCCAGGAATCTTCCTACTGCCCGTGGTGCCTACTCACCTGGCACCATGACACTAAGGAGTAGGGAGGGCCAAAGATCATATCAGGTTTGAGAGTGTCCTGTGGAACCTGGGGCTGGAAGTACATGGTTAGTGGAGGAGAAACAAGACTTGGATTATATAAAGCCAAAAGCTAGCCTATGGGAAATTCTTTCCATCATCAGATGTGTAAAATTTTAAGTGCAGGATTCAGTTTCCACATATACTGGTATATTCTAGGACTATTCAGTAATACAGTGATAATACTCAATACTGTTTTCTCTTTTCTGGTGGGGATTACGCCAAATATGCCACAGGATTTAACAGATAGAATTCCTATGTTTTCAGAGTACAAACTCTATCAGTCGCACAAACAGCATGTAAGTTTGGTTGTGAAGTCGCATGTTTTATGCATTCCAACCATCAATAATATGTTTTATGCCTGAGGAAAGACTTAATTCTCTTTCCTTTCTCTATATAGACAATATTATAAAACTGTCATATAAAGAGGTGATGAAAGAATATTCAGTCAAAAAATGCAGAGGAAAAAGTGTTATAGCAGTGTGCGAGGCAATTAATAAAACCGTTATACTATCTTTTTGTGTTTTGTGGTATTTTTCAGCTTTAAAAGTTTCACAATTTGTTGTCATTCCTTTTTCCAATCTAAATAAAAGTCCACTTTCAATACCTAATTTTTTTTTGGTAATTTTGTATTTTCCTTAAACAGGAACCCCCCCTTCCCCAGATCTCTAAAGTTCAGGTTCCACAAAACCTAGCTTCACCCCTGGAGCATACAGTCCTCCACTCCTTGTCATGGTCTCATGGGAGAATCCGATTGCCTCCCTCTCCTCACCACATACGTGATCAGTGCTCACTGCATACCAGGTCCTCAGCCAGAAGTGGGCACACAGTGGTATATGAAGCATATCTGGCACCTTCCCATGTAGAGAGACGAACACAGACATCAAAGACCCAAATCATACAGGACGCCATGAGAGAGAATAGAGGGGAAACTTCCTGCAGGAAATATTTCAACTGAGACCCAAAGGCTAAGAGTTAGCCAGATGAAAAGTAAAAGAAAGAACAAGCCAAGCAGAAAGAACAGCATAAGTGAAGGCCCTGAGGTGGTAAGGGTTTGGTGCATTACAGGTATTCAGTAAATACCTACTGAGTTAATTTAAAAAAATAAATATTATGATTTGGGCAGAGCCAGGGTGCTATGGGAGCATATAGGAGAGGCACTGAACCCTTACCAAGGGCAGGCAGGAATGAAGGAATGAAGAAGAAGCAAAAGGTTGTCAGGTTTGAATTGACTTCCTGACTTTCTTCAGTAGAAGTGGCATGTGCAAAGGCCCTGGGATCCGAGGGAGCTCAGGAAGCAGTTCTGTATGGCTGGACCATAGTAGGCAGGATTTGAGAAGAAGGTTTGGCTGAGGGGAAGTTGAGAGTAGAAAAGGAAGAGAATTAGGGTAGAGAACTGGCAATGAATGAGGCTGGGCATCAAAACCAGGGCCAGACCATGAAAGCCTTATAAGCCATGGTAAGATATTTAGGTTTTATGTTGGATGAGGTGAGGTGTTAGGTGAGGTGGTTTTAGGGAAGGAAATGACATGTCCAGATCAGCGCCTTAGAAAGATCTGGTTTCAGGTCGAGAGAGGACTGAATGAGCGGGCAGGGCAGGAAGACCAGTGAGGGAGCTGTTAGAGAAACGCTGGCAAGAGGGGTGGTGGCCAGAGGTAGTGGCAGTGGGATGGGAAGAGGTGGACAGATCCAGAGAGGAACATTGTCGCGCCTGACGCAGTTAGACAGGCAAGACCAAAGAATCACCTCAGAGGCCAGTGCCAGGCTGGCTCATAGTTCCTCTTCCTTCATGAAGCCAGCCAGTCTCTCAGGGGAGACTGGGTTCTTGCTTACAAAAGGGTTTCTTTCCAGTAACAGAATTGCTTGTGTCCTTGGCTACCGATTACCCTTTGTTGCATATCTGCTGTTGACCCCTCAGACCCTGCTGTCTGTCCTGACTTCTGATTGGGTTTGGCCAGTGGGAATCCAACAGAAAACTGGAGGGCAGGGGAATAAGGTCACAGTATTTAGTCCTCATTGCTTCCCTGTGAGGAGGTCCAGGCTAGCTATGCCCTCAGTTTCTCTCAAGACAACCTTCCCATCTCTAAGCAACTGTTCTCCTTCCCTGTTTCAGTATCCACTTCCTGCCCTTCACTTAGGACCTATGGTGGTTACAGCTGCACTGACCACCAGCAGAATCACCCTAACAGCTCTGTGGCTCCCCAATGCCTCACCCACACCTTTGTAAGTTCGCCCTCTTGAGTTATTCTAATGAGTGTCATCTGTTTCCTGCTGGGACCCTGACTGCGTCACACACACCCCCTTCTGACACCAGGCTGTGGTTCATGGAACAACGTGTACCTCTTTTAAGTTGGACCACGCCCCAGAAAGCCCGACAGCCAATGAGGCAAAGGCCATGCCCTTCAGCCCCTTTCCGGGTGACTAACCAGGACCTTCCTGCGTTTCTTCTCCCTGGTCAAGTCCCAAACTGAGTTTGGCTCCACTCCCCGGCTCTGACCCTCGGGATTTCCCTAGCCCCACCCCGTTCAGCCCCTGGGGCTTTCCTCCAGCCCTGGTGACACCTGGCAGCCAGACATCAAGTGACCAGTGACCAAGCTCCCCGCCTGCCTCTCCTGAGAAAGCTGGACAAACCTGCCAAATTACTGTTCCCAGACTCACGGTGCTGTAGGCTCCCTGCTGACCGGTAATCCCCCTCCTGAGGTCTGTTGGGTACACATAACATGTGTGTCCTGTGTTTGTAGCATGTTTGTAGCATGTTTGTCTGTTTCTCCTTCCCCCACTCTTAGAGCAAGGACATTGCCTTGTTTGTTCTGTATCCCAATGCCCAGCCCAGTGCCTGGGACATAGCAGTTACTGGATAACTATTTGTTGGCCAGTAGACAGACCGATGTTTACAATCTCCCCTAGACAAGACAGAGCACCACTGACTAGGTTTCTAATTACAACCCTTTCCAGTCTCACCTCCATGACAGCAATCTCTTCCACATGGTGAATATTACCAGCAAATCCTCAGTCATACATTTATACTAGTCTTTGGGGACACTCCCCAGGCCCAGTTAATGTCTTTAGTGGCCTTAAACCCTGACACATTGGCAGGGGCTAATTGCACAGAAAATTCACAACAAACATTTATTTTTTTGATCCAACAATGAACATTGATCTATGCTAAAATTTTTAAAAATCACTTTCTAGATTTTTCTGCCTGCAAAATCGTGGATAAGCTCATCATAACTGAACTTCTCCTCCTTTCTCTCAGTTTGTGGGTGCCCCAGCCATGGGTTGAGTCTGTCTTTGGGGCATTAGTTACCATGAGACAAGGATCGCTCCATTCACTCGGTGTGGATTTTACTAGTTTGACTTGATAAAGTCAAGCCCAGGTGGGGTGGGAGAGGGTAATCTTTTTATCCCCCTGCCAGTTTCTTGAGAAGATGAAGGTGGTAAGAGGGAGTCAATTCTCTGTTGCCCCCATATGTGTTTTTCAACCTTGGTACTGCTACTATCAGGACAATTCTCGCATGAGACTAACCTACTCATTGCAAGACATTTATCATTTTTTTTTAAATTTGTTTTCAAGTCAAGTTGTTGTCCTTTCAATCTTAATTGTGGAGGGTGCCGTTTAGCTTCAAGTTGTTGCCCTTTCAATCTTAGTTGTGGAGGGCGCAGCTCATCTCCAGGTCCAGTTGCCGTTGCTAGTTGCAGGGGTCGCAGCCCACCATCCCTTGCAGGACTCGAGGAATTGAACTGACAACCTTGTGGTTGAGAGGACGCCTGCTCCAACCAACTGAGCCATCCAGGAGCTCAATGGCAGCTCAGCTCAAGGTGCCGTGTTCAATCTTAGTTACAGGGGGCGCTGCACACCATCCCTTGCAGGACTCGAGGAATTGAACTGGCAGCCTTGTGGTTGAGAGCCCACTGGCCCATGTGGGAATCTAAACGGCAGCCTTCGGAGTTAGGAGCATGGAGCTCTAACTGCCTGAGTCACCGGGCCGGCCTGACATTTATCGTTTTTGATTTCCAGGTGCTAAATGCTAATAGCATCCCTCAGTCATTGTGACAATAAAAAGATTATAAAAGCCTCCAAAATCTCCCTAGGAAACAATACTACCTCAGGTTAAGAAGCATCATGACCTGTGTGGTTGAATGCAGGTTGAAAAAATGTTCCCTGAATGGTCCTGTTCTTTATGTCTGGAATAAATGCCCCTTTCTGTCCCTCCCAACTGAATTTGCTGGAACACGTTCTACAAGACCTTCCCTGGGCAATACAGACAAGAGCTTCTCCCCACTCTGAACAAGCAGTAATGTCGGTGGTAGTGCCACTCATTTAACATTTTGTCATGTGGTACGACTCTTCATATAGTATCACCTTTAATATTCATTAACTCTTAGGGGTTGTTACAGAACATTTCAAAATCTGCATGTGTGTCTCTGACAAAATTATAAACTCTCAGTGGGCAGAACCCATGTGTTATACCTCTTTCTTTCGGGGAGAAGGTAAGGTGGGTTTTAGGTGTACGGTGACTCAGGAAGAGGCGTCTAGTGATCACCTTGGAATGCGGGGTGAGAGTGCGAAGGGAGGTTAGAGCTAGGCACAGATTTGGGGTGCAGTTGTCCCCAGGGAGGGGTGACACTGTGGTGGAGACTGTGGGTACTGGTCCAAAGACACAGCTTTGAGGAATGACCACCTTTAAGAAAACGGGAGGAAAGGCAGGTTGTGGAAGGTGACGGCCGTGTTGCTGAGTCACAGAAATCCACGGCGAGGGGCCCGGTCACCAGGACCAGAAGGAGGCAGAACTGAGAGGCTACACCATGTGTCAGCTGAGAAGTGTATGGTGGCCTTCGGGACCTTTGCAGTACAGTCGTGAGGGTGGACCATGCTGTACGGGCCAAGGAGTGAGGGGACCAAGGCAGAGAGTGCAGCTGTCAAGAATTTCCGAGGGGAGGGAAGAGAAGGCAGTCCTAAGAAAGGGCTTTCGGCACAGAGGAAACATTCCATATACATATCTATTTATGTACACGCAAAATCAGTCCATATATTCATCCCCTAAATATGTCTGAATAGACATATTTAGGAGAGATAGACAATAGGAGAGATAGAAACAGTGTCTGTGGGCAGAGGTACAAGAGCCATTTGCAATGGAGTGTTTGAAGATGGAGACGAGCCAGGTCTCTGTAGGAAAGCATGGGATCCAGGTGGAGGACTTAGACTGGTAAGGAAAAGGACATTCCTGGGAGAAAGAACGGATGGAGGGAGGGAGGGATGGAAAGAGAGAGAGAAAGACATTGCTTTCCTGGCAATTTTGCCAAAACATGAAATAACTCTGACCCTTTCTTATTTGTGCAGAGGCATTTAGGTGGATTCCAGCAGTTCTTGAGCCTCTTATGGAATGCAGAATTTCTGTCATTGGATTAAATGCCTTCCCCTAGCACGGCATAGCTCTGGCCTAGGGAGGGCATTTCCTCAGGAAAAGGAGGCAATGTTACCGAACTGTCCAGAAAACCAAAATGCCTCTTTCATTTCAAGCACAGAGGTCAGTAATAAAAAAGCGTTTATCATAGATTAACCTACAGCCTGAATGCAAAGGTTAGATGAAAAAAAAAAAATGCCACCCTAAACTACATGATGTATACACTTCCTTTTTACAACCCTGGCAAAAACAAGCAGGAGACAAATCCCATTTACAAGGACAGCAAAAGCTCAGTCTCCTCTCTGACCCAGGTCCTCTCCATGCATCATAAATATTTCCATCGTCATAAATATTACTGATGAGGAAACAGAAGACTCTTAATTGGCTCTGACTCATTTCATGGTGGAGGAAGCTAGGGAAAATGCACTGAATAAGAATAAGACGGGGTGAGGGATCTCCCGGGAGGGAATTAAAATTGAATCTTCTATCAAAATGATGCTCTATGTATGTTCTGACGTGAGCCAGGAAAGAACTGGTGGAAGCTCATCAGAAGGAACATCTTCTCCCCCTGGCCCAGCGCCTTTTCTGTCTGAAACAAACCCGGCAAGTTGAGTCTTGTGGTGATTGATACTGTTGATGATACATTACCATAAGGAAAGAAGGGAGAAAACTAGCATTAATTCAAAATTAATTGCAGAAATCCACACATATATGATCAGTTAATTTACCACAAAGGAGCCAGGACTATACAATGGGAAACGGACTATACAACCATAAATGGTGTTGGGGAAGCTGGACAACAACATTCAAAAGAATGAAACTGGATCACTGTCTTATCCCATACACAGAAATCAACTCAAAATACATTAAAGACTTAAATGGAAGACCCGAAACCATAAGATTCCTAGAAGAATACATAAGTGGTAAGCTCCTGGACATCAATGTTGGTGATGGTGTTTTGGTTTTGACACCAAAAAAATAAGCAAGTGGGACTACATGAAACTGAAAACCTTCTGCACAGCAAAGGAAACCATCAACAACATTAAAAGGCAACCTCACCTACTGAATGGGAGAAAATATTTGCAAATCATATATATGATATAGGACTAATATCCAAAATATATAAAGAACTCAGATGACTCAATAGCAGAAAAACAAACAATCCAATTTAAAAATGAACAGAACGTCTGAATAAATATTTCTCCAAATAAAACATACCAATGGCCAACGCGTGCATGGAAAAATGTACTCTACATCACTAATTATTAGGGAAATGTAAATCAAAACCACAATGAGCTATCACCTCACACCTGTTAATAGCTATTATCAAAAAGACAAGAGATAGAGGTGTGGGCGACGCTGTGGAGAAAAGGGAACGCTCGTGCACCGTTGGTGGGATTTGTAAATTGGTACAGCCCCTATGGAAAACAGTATGGAGGTTCCTTAGAAACTTAAAAATAGAACCACCATATAAGCCAGCAATTCCACTTCTGGGTATTTATCCAAAGAAACCAAAAAACACTAACTGGAAAAAACCCTATGCAATCCTACGTTCATTGCAGCATTATTCACAACAGCCAAGATATGGAAGCGACCTAAGTATCCACCAAGGGATGAATGAATAAAGAAATTGTGGTACATATATACAATGGAATATTATTCAGCCATAAAAAAGAAGGAAATCTTGCCATCTGCAACAACACAGGTGGACATTACACTAAGTCAGAGAAAGACAAATACCGTTATGGTCTCACTTATATGTGATACCTAAAAAATAACAGCAACAGAAAACAACCAAGCTCACAGATACAGAGAACAGTCTGAAAATGAACAAAAGAAAGCGAAATCAAAATGAGTCGGGAAACCATAAAAGGATTTACTACTCACCGCAGCTTGCAGAGCCCAGCAGGAAAAAGGAAGCTTTCCTTCTGACAATAAGCTGCCCACTGCTTGCAGCCAATAAAAGCGAACACAGCCCTCCCCAATTTCCTCCTAAAACCAAATCAAAGCCGACCTTCCGCTTGCCTGCTCAGACTTGCCTAGGGTTTGCCGTCATTTGTTTGTCCTGAATTTCAATTGCTCTGCTATTTTTGAATAAAGTCATTTTGGCTAGCTAAAGGCCCTGTTGTTTCATTTTTTTTCTTTTTCTTTTAATTAAAATTTGTTGGCGCGACAATGGTTAGTAAAATTACATAACCGTGTTTCCCCGAAAATAAGACCTAGCCGGACAATCAGCTCTAATGCCTCTTCTGGAGCAAAAATTAAAATAAGACCCGGTCTTATATTATAATAAAATGTAACCAGTTAGCCATTAGCCACTAATTTAATTGCTGTTGCTGGGCTGGCTAGGGGGTTGGCAGAGAAGCAGATGGTGGATTGCGGCTACCGAGTGCAATTAGCAAACAGATCGTGTTGATCCTACGTCCTGTGTCTCGCCCAGCCATCAGGGAGACTGGGGTGCAGGAGGACCCCTTGTTGGGGTACTGGCAGATGTTTGCTTTTGTGTCTCGACCAGCCACCATCTTGAGTATAGTGGTATGACTCCCCTACCTATGGCTCCGTGGGTGTTCCTTTTTGGCCTCACCATGTCCTGCGTTCTTGTGCAGAGAGCGGGACCAGCGACCCTGCATTACACCTGTGTTTTTGAAGGTGGACAAGAGATTGGTGGTTGCCACAGGCAGGGGGTGGGGGTCGGTGGGAAAAAGGGTGAATGGAGTCAAAAGGTACAAACTTCCAATTATAAAATAAGGTATGCGAATGTGATGTACAACATGGAGACTATAGTTAATAATACTCTATGGCATATTTGAAAATTGCTAAGACATCTCATCACAAGTAAAAAATTCTGTAACTCCATCAGGTGATGGATGTTAACTAGACTTTCTGGTGATCATTTCCCAATATATACAGGGAGACTTCCTCATTTGCTCGTGTATGAAGATGTGAACACAGGAATATTTGTAGTGCTCCTCTGCAGAAAACAAACCCAACAGCAGGATAATGGATGAACAAACGGTGGTATATTCATACAATGGAATATTACTCAGCAATAAAAAAAAAAAAGATGGATGAGTTTCAAGATCATTATGCGGAGTGAAAGGAGCCTTACATAGAAGAGTGTGGGTGATGTGGTTCCATTTATGTGATGTTCTGTAGTAGATAAGCTGGAGAAGAGAAAAAGTCTTAATAACGGTTGCCTCTGTGGGTGGGAGGAAGACAAACTCGGAAGGGGCGTGAGGGAACTTCCGTGGTGATGGAATGTTCTGTATATCTTGATGGGGGTTTGGATTACACAGGTGTTTGCATTTGTCAAAACTCAGCAAAGGTACACTTAAGATTTGCGCATTTCATTATGCCTAAAGTTCACGTCAAATGAAAAAACTAAGCAAATATTGAACTCTACTTAATGATAGGCATGCCAAAGTATGTAGGAGAAAGTGTTATTTCTTTGAAATGCATCGCTAAAATAAAATAGATTTATGGATGGATAAAGGGAAAGAGAGATGGATAGACACGTGAAAAAGCAATTTTAGACATTAGTGGTAGGATCTAGGTGGTTAGTAGACAGCTGTTCACTGTAAAATTCTTTCTACTTTGCTGTGTGTTTGAAAATTTTCACAATAAAATGGAAGAAATAAGAGTAATATGATAAAATAAAAAAGCAACCAATTACTGGATACTTAGGTGTATCAAGTGCTTTACGTCCTTTTTCCCAATCCTCATATTATCCTGATTTTACAGACCAGAAGGTTACCATCCAGAGAAACACAGCTTCAGGAGGGGCATGCTTTGTTGCCCTTCTTTTATGTGTGCCCTCCAGAGGCTGGATCTGGCGGTGGCAGGCCCCTGGCACTTGTACTTTCGATAACAAATGTTTTCTTCCTATGCTGCTGCCTCTCGGCCTGCATTCTCAGTGCTGGCTTCTGATCAACCTCAACAGTGAAGAGGCGTTCTCCACCACCAATCAATCACCGACTCCACAAATATCAATTGAACACCTACTATGTGTAGGGAATTCCGAGAAATATGAAACACAGTCTCTGCCTTGAAGAAGCAACCAGAGTCTTTAACCCAGCCTGAGGAACTGACTTTTCTGTGTGACTTCGGCACTAACTAGCTGCGTGGCCTGGGGCAAGTTACTTCAACTCTCAGGCTTCTCTCCATTCATGAAACAAGGCCTTGAACTAGACCACCTCTCAGGTCCCGGTAACCTCATGTTTCTGTGACTCTGGAGCCACAGCAATGTTAAGGGTCAACCTCTGGTCTAGATAATGTATGCGCTCATGTTATGCTGAAGGGGAAAGTCCCCTAGGCTAGGGCTGGGGGGGCGCGGCGGGGAGCGGTAATTGTCTCACAGGAAGTGGGGTCTAAGCAGTGCCCAGTGGATGGGGAAGGCGATGGTGTTCCAGGGGAGGGAATGCAAACACAGGGCCTGGAGAGGAACACTGGCGGGGGGGGGGGGGACGGGACAGTAAGGAGAGGGGGCTTAGTGTGTCCCGCAGCAAAGAGATCACGGAGAAAAACATTTGAACTTGAATTTCTGAGAAGCAGGATCCCACCAGAGGTGTTAAGCGTGGGAAATATGCGGTGAGATGGTATTTAAGGAAGATCAATCTATTTACTGGCAGTCGTGGAAGAAAATAGCAGCACAAATAATCACTGACGACAGATTATTATAAGACTATGGGAAAACTCCAGGATAACCTCAATTGTAGTTTTCAATGTCTGTAGGATAATCAGAATATTAGGGTTCCTGGGAAGGGCCTCCGGGACACTAAGGGGACAAAGGGGAAGCTGAGGGGAGACAGGGCTTGGCACCCTTTCCTGTTCCCACCTGAACTGCAACAGCACTGCTTTTATTGGTGTATTACATGAGAGTTCCAGATCAAATTTATTTTGAAACAAGAATCCAACAGACCTCAGTTGAACGACATCAATTAATTACAGAAATGAGTAGCCAGACAAATGGTGTCAGGAGGGGGTTGTGTGAGGATAATTAATTGATTGGCTGGGCATATGCCTCCCACAGCTCATTGAGATGACTGCACATTTTCACCTGGGAGGTGCCAGCTCTGACAAAAGCCAAGTCTCAGGAAGAACGTGGACTTGGGGGACTGCTCTTCCTGTGCCCCAGGAAGTTACTGAACCAGCTTCACTCCGTGCAACACACATGTGCAATGGGCTTTGAACTGTGAGGCCCCAGGAGCTTGTCCAGCCCAGCCCGGCTCTGGGTCGTGGCTTGATTCTCTCAGCAGGTCCCAGGGCCTCGCCTATTTGCCCTCCATTCTGGTAGCTGCTTCCAAGGAGCTTTGCAGTGGGACAGCGTCTCTCCCCCACTCTTTCTTATTAGTTACCCCAAACATTCAAGAGCTTTTCGTTCTGAAACTAGACCAGGGTCACACAACAATGAACTTGGGCAAGCTACACAAATATGAGACGATCTAGCAGATACAGTATTTTGGTTGAATCCCCTGGCTTTGTCTCCTTCATGGGAGATAGGTAACAACGGATGAATTCTGCCCTCCACATTTAATCTTACCTGGTCTCATCAGTGGTCTCCTTGTTGAGACCTGACTCTTAGATGCCCTCAGGGCATACGTAGCTAAAGCGCTCCCTTCGCTCAGGTGTTTCCTTACGTCTGTCCCACAAGGAAAGGGCTCTCGGAGGACTTCCTCATAGCTGTGTTTCACCCCACTGGTGCTATTGCGTGACCTTATACTATGCCTTCTGGTTATGTACCACTGCCTAACGAATCACCCGAAACCTAATGGCTTAAAAAATGACATTATCTCTCACCATTTCTGTTGGTCAGGAATTTGGGAAGGACTCGGCTGGGCAGTCGTGGCCCAGGGTCTCTCATGAGGTTGCAGTCATAGGTCAGCTGGGGCCATGGCCATCACAAGGCTTGGCTGGGGACACCCACTTCCAAGGTGGCTCACTTATGTGACCAGCAAATCGTTGCTGGCTTTTGTCAGCAGACTCAGTTCCTCTCCATGTGGGCTTCTCCATGTTGCTGCTTGAGTGTCCTCAGGGCATGGCAGCTGCACTCCCCCAGAGCAAGAAATTCAAGAGACCCAGCCAGATGCTGCAGTGACTTTCAGGCCCAGCCTTGAATGTCATCCACTATGCCTTCTATCTTGTTTTCCTGGTCACACAGGGCCAGTCCTGACATATTGTGAAAGGGGCTACGTAAGGAAGCAAGGATCATTGGACGTCATCTTGGAGTCTGGCCTACCACATTATAAAGGGTCAGCAGGGGACCAGGCTCCAGCTATTAGGTACCTTACAACTCAGTTGGGGGAGAAATCTTAAATACCTACACCTGTAATAAAAGTGGATAAATAATAATAATAATAATGACAGTACATGCCCTAGAACTCAAACTAAGTATTGAGGGAGCAATATAGCTATAGGCTCTGCCCTCTTGAAGTTTATAGTCTAGTGGGAATGACAGGTTTCATGTACATAATAGCACTTGGAATAAAATCCTATCTCCTTAACCTTACCCCTGCCCATTCCTTTATTCTACAACTCACCTCCTTTCTCACAGAGCTTCAGCCACACTGGCCTTTTCTCTCTCCTTCCCATAGGCCAAGCTCCTGCCCCCCTCAGGGCCTTTGCACTTGATATTCCCCACCCCTACCCCACCACCCCAGTATGCTCCCCAGGTCATTGCTTGGCCAGCTCTTTCTCACCATTCAGGTCTCTCCGCTTAGTTGCCACCCGATCTTTGCTTGTGTGTGTGTTCTCCACCACTAACTATTACTTGTACTTTTTCCTCAGGGATGGGTCCCTCAATTCCTGCTTGCGTTTGCTCGGTTCCCCACGCAACTTCTTTCTCTTCCTCCAAAGGAAGGGCAGTTCCAGCCTTGTTTTGCTGCACTTGTGTTTTCAGCTTTCCTGGGCTGAAATATTGAAAGCAGTTGCTCATTAACATCCCAGTTTTCCTGCTTTTCAGGAGAAACAACATGACAAACAGAGACGCCATGCATATTTATTTTTAAAATATGTTTTTTAATTTGAAAGCAAATGGACGCTGCCAGTCTGCAGGTCCTTTCACCCGCTGTGGCGTGTGATTAGCAAGCCTTTTTCTCTCTGGGTGGTGGTGTCAGCTAATGGACTCACGCTCCCCATGTATGTTTATCTTCAGTTAATTAAAATTTCGCCAAGTCTTCCTTGCAGCCCTTGCACACAGCAAGGCAGAGCCATGGTTTGTGGCACTGATCCGGGCTGGCAGGATGGGTGAAGGCGGTCATCTTGTTAAATATTAATCTAAGAGCGCAATCAGGCCCGTGGGTTTACCCCCCTGAGGTCCTCCCGCTGGGAAGTCACAAATCGATGCCTGAGCAGCTCTCCCTGCCAGGCCTGAGTCAGCATTGGATGCAAGTTTTTGGAACTGTTATTTGACAATAAATCTGAGCAGAATTCTGGGAGATCTCTCTTAAAAACTGGAATGAATTACAGGCACCTCTACCTTGGATGGGGATGTTAACCATTCTGTGGAACTGCACCTTATAAATGATGCATGGGCCAATTTGCCACCATTTCCTTGGAAGTTATGGGTCAGGGTAAGACTAGCAAAGTATCCTCCACCTCAGATGTTACCGTCTTTCCCTGAAAATAAGACCTAGCCGGACCATCAGCTCTAATGCGTCTTTTGGAGCAAAAATTAATGTAAGACCCAGTCTTATAATATAATATAATAATATAATATAATACAAGGTCTTATATTAATTTTTGCTCCAAAAGAGGCATTAGAGCCGATTGTCTGGCTAGGTCTTATTTTTGGGGAAACAGGATAGTTCTGAAAATCTGCCTCCACTGGGGAATGGTATGGGAGGTTAAGGATTGAGTTGGCACTCAAGGCCTCCATTCCCCATTTTTGGAAATGGGGAAGTAGCTGCCCACATATTCACCTTCCCACCAGCCTCCTCCCATCAGTCACTGCTAGTTTTGTCTTAGCTGTTGAATCATTTCAATGGATACCTTTGCTTGACAAACTTGGAAGATAGATAGGGAGAGTGTTCCATTGTGCGTTGAACTGTGTCCCCCAAAAAGATAAGTTGAAGTCCTAAGCCCTGGGACCTGTGAATGTGACCTTATTTGGAAATGGGGCCTTTGCAGACGTTGTTTGTGAAGATGCGGCCATACTAGATGGGGTGGGCCAGATCCAACGGCTGGCGTCTTGTAAGAAGAGAGAACAGAGACCACCGTGTGATGTCAGAGGCAGAGACTGGAGGGATACATCCACCAGGCAAGGAGAGCCCAGGATTGGGGGATACATCTCACCAGCAGCAAGGAAGACGCAAGGAAGGATCCTGCCCTACAGCCTTCAGAGAAAAGTGAATGCTTTCATTTTGGACTTCCAGCCTCTAGAACTGAGAGGATACATTTCTGTTGTTTTAAGGCACCAAGTTTGTGGCACAGTACTTTGCTACGGCAGCCCTAGGAAACGAGTACACACCCCATTCCCAGCCGCACTGCTGACTGGCTCAGCCAGCGTGCCTCTTGATGGGCTCAGTCAGCCGGATTCCCTTCCCTTTGGGGAGATCTTATACAGTGAAGTCCCAATTTGCTAAAAGTGGGAAGTCAGGCCAAGAAGAAAACCTCATAATAGCTCAAGTCTTCCATATGATTTTTTTAAATAATTTTTTTCAATTACAGTTGACATACAATATTATATTAGTCTCAGGTGTACAACATAGTGATTAGACATTTATATAACTTATGAAGTGATCACCCGATAAATTTAGTACCCATCTGACACCATATATAGTAATTATAATATTATTGACCATATTTCCTATGCTTTACTTTACACCCCATGACAATATTATAATTACCAATTTGTACTTCTTTTTTTTTTTCCTAACAAAAGCAGCTCCACTTTATTGCAGGAAAACTAGGGAGGAGCAGGGCAAGTGAGGGTCTCCACAGGAGCTCCTATTGTTGAGCAGGATTGCCAGGTTCCCGTGTCTGGAAGATACGAAAAGATGGATGTCCTGCCTACTTTGGTCCATCCTGTAGGCTGGGGGCGCAGTTCCTTGCTAGCTGAGGCCAAGATAGGTAATAGTCTCTCCTGTTTTCCTCAGGGTCTCCAGCAGTGTGCCCACGCTGTGCTCACACTCGATGCACACCTTCTTGTTGGGCAAGTTGATCTCATACTGAACTCTTCCCAGCTTGTGGAGGACCCAAGTGACCACATTAGAACAGCTTTCACAGGTCACATCTACGGAGAACTTGTGCTGCGGCGTGACTGAGGAGGTAGGTGATGGTGGGTGGTGGTGGGCGGCGACGCTTCTCCTAGTTCTCCCAATTTGTACTTCTTACTACATTCTCCTTTTTCTCCCATCACCCCAACATCCCTCCCATCTGGTGACCCTCAAAATGTCCTCTGTATCTATGAATTTGTTTCTGCTTTGTTTGTTCATTTATTTTGTTTTTTAGATTCCACATATAAGTGAAATCGTATGGTATTTGTCATTCAGTCTGACTTATTTCACTTAGCGTAATACCCTCTACATCCATCCATGTTTTAGCAGATGGCAACATTTTATTCTTTTTATGGCTTAGTAATATTCCACTGCATATATGTGCCACCTCTTCTTTATCTATTCATCTATTGATGGACACCCAGGTTGCCTTCATATCTTGGCTATTGTAAATAATGCTGCAGTGAACATATGGATGTACATGTCCCTTAGAAGTAATGTTTTGGATCTCTTCAAATAAATACCCAGAAATGGGATTACTGGGTCCTTCTTTGTCTCTTGTTACAGGCTTTGTTTTAAAGTCTATTTTCTCTGGTATAAGTATTGCTACCTCAGCTTTTTTTTTTTTTTTTTCAAATTTCATGAAATAACCTTTTCTATACTTTTACTTTCAGTCTGTGTGTGTCTTTTGATCTGAAGTGAGTCTCTTGCAGGCAGCATATGTAAGCGTTTTTGTTTTCTTACCCATTCAGCCACCCTATGTCTTTGGATTGGAGCATTTAATCCATTTACATTGAAAGTGATTGTTGATAGGTATGTAGTTATTGCCATTTTGTTATTCGTAATTTTGATCTTTTCTTCTTCTTCTCCTTCCCCTTCAAGAAGGCCCTTTAACACTTCTTGTAATATGGTTTGGTGGTGATGTACACGTGGCAGGAGGAACTGAGGCCACTTTTAGCTTTTTCTTGTCTGGGAAGCTCTTTATCTGTCCTTCCATTCTAAATAATAGCTCTGCAGGGTAGAGTGGTCTTGGTTGTAGGTACTTACTTTTCATCACTTTGACTATTTTGTGCCAATCCCTTCTGGCCGGCAAAGTTTCTGTTGAGCAATCAGCTGACAGTCTTATGGGAGCTCCCTTATAGGTAACTGACTGCTTTTCTCTTCCTGCTTTTAAGATTCTGTCTTTGTCTCTAAACTTTGGCATTTTAATTATGATGTGTCTTGGTGTGGGCCTGTTTGGGTTCATCTTGTTTGGGACTCCCTGCACTTCCTGGGCTTGTATGTCTATTTCTTTCACCAGGTTAGGGAAGTTTTTTGTCATTATTTCTTCAAATAGGTTTTCAATTCCTTTCTCTTTCTTTCCTCCTTCTGGTACTCCTATGATGCAAGTATTTGTACACTTGATGTTGTCCCAGAGGCCCCTTAAACTATCCTCTCTTTCTTTGGATTCTTTTTTCTTTTTGCTGTTCTTTTTGGATGTTTTCTTCTACCTTATCTTCCAAATCATTGATTTGATCCTCTGCTTCATCTTATCTACTGTTGATTTTCTCTAATATATTCTTCATTTTAGTTATTGTATTCTTCTGTTTTGACTGGTTCTCTATATATTTCCTATCTCTTTGTTGAAGTTCTCACTGACACCATTGAGCATTCTTATAACCAGTGCTTTGCACGCTGCATCTGGTGGAATACTTGTCTCCATTTTGTGTAGCTCTTTTTCTGAAGCTTTGTTCTGTTCTTTCATTTGGGACACGTTTGTCTCCCCATTTTGGCTCCCTCCCTGTGTTTGTTTCTATGTATTAGGTAGAGCTGCTATGTCTCCCAGTCTTGCTAGAGTGCCTTATGTAGTAGGTATCCTGTGGGGCCCAGTGGCACACTTGGTCTCTTGAGCCAGGTGCTCCAGATGTGTCCCTTGTGTGAGTCGTGTGTGCCCTCCTGTTGTAGTTGAGCCTTGATTTCTGTTTACATGTCAATAAGAGGAACTGACACTAGGCTGACTGGTTGTGAGGACTGGCCATCACTATAGTGGAGGAGCTGTGGTGCAGAGACCCACCCTATTGAGCAGGATTCACTTTAGCAGGGTTCTGGTGCCTGCCCAGTCTGCCCTTTGGGTGTTGCATTTATACAGGTGGTTTGGTGGTGCTCTGGTGTGGTCTGAAGCTGGTCACCAGGTGTGTTGGTTCTGGAATTTCTTGGGAGGGCTCTGGTGCAAGTCAAGTTCAGCT
The DNA here is from genome assembly GCF_964194185.1 of Rhinolophus hipposideros. Classification (NCBI taxonomy): domain Eukaryota; kingdom Metazoa; phylum Chordata; class Mammalia; order Chiroptera; family Rhinolophidae; genus Rhinolophus; species Rhinolophus hipposideros. The sequence continues at coordinate 11,295,764 of NC_138065.1, forward strand.
GCTGCCTGTGCTCTGTGTGGGGCCACTTGGTTTGAGCAACAAAGTGAACTGCAGATTGTTGCCACTTGTGCTGGGCTTGGAGGTGCCTGGGAGAGACTAAGCTGTGAACCGAGGCTGCTGTTGCTAATGCCAAGCTTGGGGCTGTTTAGCAAGAGGTACAGGGCATGCTGAGGTCAGATGTTGCTTACTTGGTGTTTGTGAACCTTTGAGAGATTTTTGTAAAACTCCACAGCATGAGCCAAGACAGGCCATTTGTATGGAAGCAGCTTGGGTATGACTGAAAGTTGGGTGGGGTGGGGTCTCAGAGAATCACCAGGGCAAGGCAATTGGTGTTAGCCAGTTTAATGGAGACTCAGATGTGGTGCCCTCCTGTGTCTGCAAGCTGGGTACGGGGGATGGGGAAAGACTGAACAAAGGAACAATGGCTTCTGCCAGCACGTCTGTTGGGGGAAAAGATGCCCTCTAGCCCTCATCCGGAAGCCAGTTAATTTAGTTCCTCCCCATATGTCCCTGATACCTTTCAAGCTGTTGCCCCAGTGGTGGAGCTCAGAGGAAGTAAGTCAGACTTACTTTAAGAGGAATGCCTAGGACTCCAACAGTGTTCTGTCTCACTCAGCCACAATCTCTGTTGGATTTCACAGCCAGAAGTTGTGGAGACTTTTCTTCCCAGTACTGGAACCTGGCCTGGGGAGACTGGTGTGGTGCTGGAATCCCTCACTTCTCCGGGGGAACCTCCACAGCCAAGATAGATATTTTTAACTGCCACCCATAGGTTTGGGACGAGCTGGTTTAGCATCTCCGCCTCTCCTGCCAGTCTTAACATGGCTTCTTCTGTATATCCTTAGTTATAGAACTTCTATTCAGCTAGACTTCAGGCAGTTCTCAATGATGGTTGTTCCATGGTTTAGTTTTAATTTTGAGGTGGTCATGATAGGAGGCAAGCACAGCATTTACCAACTCCATCATCTTGACTAGAAGCTTGCATATGATTGTTGAAACATATCAGTCCACATTCTTGCCTAAGCTGAGGTCAGTGAACATATTAAGATGGCTCTTTGATGATAGAGGATGTCACTCTGCCTCAGGGGTCATCATTCTAAATTCAAGTCTCCCTGGCTGGCATCACAAACACAGAGAGAATAAGATGTTGGCATTGGGGAAAATGGGGTGACGGGGGGAAAAAAAGATGTTGGTATGAATTTTTACTGACCGCAGCACATATTCTGGAAATTGAATTTTTATTTTCACATTCCTGACTAACTCTGTCTCGTCTAAAAGTTGAATGTAACCCAAAAAATAATAAAGTTAAGTTTAGGGTTCAAGCTAGGTGAATTTCTAGTAATCAAGATTCTACAATACTCTGTTGTCTTGAGATGGCTGTGGGAAAGGACATTGAACTTGAGGTCAGAAAACTTGGACCTGCATTCCAATTCTGTTCATTCTCACAACAGCCTTTGAAGGTCAATATATTATCCCCCATTTATACATGGCAGGAGGGACTGAGGCCACCTCATGCCCCACCTACAAGGAGGCACTCAGGAATCAGAAAGATGGCTTCTGCTTGACCTTTGTTTTGCTGAATGGGACACACCTCCTCAGGGTAGAGATGAGCTCTGGACAACAGAAGGATTTTTAAGAAGTTTAAGATTTTTAAGTAGAGGTGAAAAGAAGGCAAGAGCAAAAAAAAATGATTGGTAGGTAAGTGGTGTTTGGAGAGGAGGTGGAGAAGAAAGGTGTCTGATGAAAACTTTGATTTAGTTTGTATTGTGTGGTGTATGATCTGTACATTCTTTCCCATTTCCATATCTTAAAAATGAAAGCAGGGCCGGGCTGGTGGCTCAGGTGGTTAGAGCTCCATGTTCCTAACTCCGAAGGCTGCCAGTTCGATTCTCACATGGGCCAGTGGGCTCTCAACCACAAGATTGCCAGTTCAATTCCTCGAGTCCCGCAAGGGATGGTGGACTCCGCCCCCTGCAACTAAGATTGAACACGGCCCCTTGAGCTGAGCTGCCACTGAGCTCCTGGATGGCTCAGTTGCTTGGAGGGCATCCTCTCAACCACAAGGTTGCCGGTTCAACTCCAGCAAGGGATGGTGGGTTGCGCCCCCTGCAACTAGCAATGGCAACTGGACCTGGACCTGAGCTGCGCCCTCCACAACTAAGACTTAAAGGACAACTTGAAGATGACCGGCACCCTCCACAACTAAGATTGAAAGGACAACAATTTGACTTGGGACAAAAGGTCTGGAAGTACACACTGTTCCCCAATAAAGTCCTGTTCCCCTTCCCCAATAAAATCTTTACATTATATATATATATATATATATATATATATATATATATATATATATATATATATATATATCACTTCTCGGCCTTTTGGCTAAGATCAAGTATATATATATATATATTAAAATTTGCTTAAGAAAAAAAAATGGAGGCAAACATCCCTACTTTCCAGGGCTGCTGGATGGATAATATAAGAGAATAAAGGTAAAATATCTGGCCTCCTCCCTCCTTCCCCTGCTGACTGAGAACCTATTCCCCCCACCCACCCTCCCATGCTTCTTTAATACAGAGAAAAGAAAAAGCAAACTCCCAAATCTACACACTGTTTAATGATCAGCTTTGACCTAATTCTACTTCAAAGCGTTTCCTTCTCTTTCCTACCTCCCACTACCTCCCACCCAGCTGCCAAGTATAGAGACTACAAGAAAACTTAGGCCACATGGAAACCAGGAATGTTAAAGCCTTTGAGAAAACAGCTGTTTGTTCATGTACCATGTTTTTGCCCCTGTCTTGTTTCATCACAAGAGCCTGTGGGGAAGAAGAATAATCCTTGCACTTTTTATACTAGTCTACACAGGGCTCTTACACCCTCATTTCATTCCACAATAACTGAATATAGTGAAACTGCGGTTCAGAGATGAAATACTTTGGCTAAGAGACACATGACAGAAATGGGGCTAGAACGCAATTTCTCACCGATTTCTTCTCACCTATTTCCCTGGCTTTCACTGTCTCGAGTAGTTTTTATGTGTAATCATTACTGTATCTGTTAGAATACATTTGGCTGCAAACAACAGAAAAGCCAAGTCACACTGGCTCATGTAACCAGAAATGCAGAGGTTGGATGGCTTCAGATTCAGCTTAAGACAGTGGTTCTGTACTCTTTCTCTGCTCCTCCCTTTCTTTGTTTCCTCCTCTGTGCATTGACTTCATTTTCAGCCTGGCTTCCCTCATGCCAAAATGATTTATTGCCCTCCAAATTCCACATCAACACATCATGATGTGCAGAGGAAAAGAGTCTCTTCTTCTGTCTCTCTTATGAATAAGGAAGATTCTTTCTAAGAAGTCCCAACAAGCAACCCCCTCGTGCCTCATTTTCTCAACCTGGAACAAATATTGTGGTAAACATCTGCCATAGTTGTGGTCACTCTGGCTCTTTTGACCGCTCATTCTTTGTTAGGACAAGTCGGAAATTATAAGTTCCACCTTCCCAAGGTACAAGTCAAGATTTTGCTCTCCCTTTGTTAGGACAAGTTTGAAAGTAGAAGTCTACACCCCCTCAAGATAGAAGGCAGATTTTGCTCTCCTGACACAAAAATGGGTCTTTTACACAAGAGTTGGTGATACGAGAAGAAAAGTACAGAGTATGCCTCTCCTCGCCCCCTTCTCTCCCATCCCCACCCTTCACACACAGTGGCAGCATTAATGATTGCAGTAAAGTTAAGCTCCCCGCACAGAAGCAACTGGGGTACAGTCTACAGCACTGGCCTCCAGCGCTTGGTAGCCGTGGTAGCTCTCCTGTCAGCGCTGACCTGGGCAATGGTTTGGGCCAGCCTGGCCTGGAGCCCGGCTCTTCAGCTCTCCCTGTGATCTTGTAAGACACCCATTGTTCTTTTAATAAATAGTTGAAGAGTTGAATCACCCAGAGTTGGCTTCCTTTTTTGCAGCTAAGAACATAACTGATGGACACGCCCATTCCTGAGCACATGGCTGGGCCCGTGCCCTCTGCTGGCCTGTCTACACCTGTGTTCCCGAGCCAATAGTGGGATGACCCTTACACCAACCAAGACTTGTGCGGAGTTAAATTCAGGGTAAGATCAGCTTTCCAGGAAGCACAAGGGGGTATGTGGGAAACCCAGGGAAGAATTGGAATGGTAGGAGGAAGGGGGTATGGATGCTTCATGGGCAGCCAGAAACGTTTACCAAGGCCTGTGGTGTGAGAGGCTCTGCAGCCAAACACATTCACTCTCACAGCTCTATAAGGTGGGTATTACCCCCTTAAACAGAAACAGAGACATTAAGTAACAAGACCATAGAATTAATAAACTGGAATTCAAACTAGGTCTATTTGACATTGATCCATTCATTTTTTTCCCTTACGGGTCTGTGGATCAGCTGGGCTCTCCTGGGAACCAGTGGATTTGGCTCCAGTTACACACTGGGTTCAGGATGGCTCCATGAACCTCCTCATTTTTCTTCGACCAGTGGCTACTCAGGGGCTACCCAGGATTTTCAAGGTAGACGGAGCATGGCGACCGTCCATTGTCCAAAGCAAATCACACGGTTATGCCTAACATCAGTGGGGCAGGGAAATATTCTTCACTGGCTCTGGGAAGAGGAACTGCAAAGTCAGTAGCAGAGGATATGGATGGATAGTACTGTAATAGGGAGAAGTAAAGAACTGGGAACAATAATCCAATCTATGCATGGTGTGAGATTTCTTTTTCTCAACTACTTTGCCCATATTTATTCATGACTTTAACAAGTGTTTACTGAGCATCTACTTTGTGCCAGGCACCGTTCTTGGCCCTGAGGCTACTGTGGGGAGAAAAGCAGATTTGTCCCTCATTCTCACAGAGCTTACATCCTAATGAATTCTTCCAGTGTCGCTATGTATAACTTTTAGTGTCTTTAGAATTTTGCCAAAAGAACCGAGACAGGAAAGATAGAAAGAATGGAAAAAAGGTAGAGATGGGGAGAGATGGAGTGGCAGAAAGCATTTTGTCCCTTCCAGATCAGTCTGGGGCCCAACCCAGGCCATCCCACAACTGAACCTCTCTCACCTGTTCTTCCCACCTTTTCCTACCTTTACATTTCATGCTGCCTGACCTTCCTGTCCCAGGTTTGCTTAGTTCTGCTAGCTACTCCAGCAGGAACGGTCTTTCTCCCTGTAGTAGATGTTTGTCTTTTTTTTTTGGGGGGGGGGGTGTCCATCATTCCCTCCAACTTCAGCCTCCTAATGTTGCCTTACTTTTCCTTTGGGGGAAATTGTCCATTGTATAATGCTATGGGGGCTGGGGTGATTCGATCATTTCTCTCCCCAGCCCAGAGCTGATAGGGAGACAGGGAGTGATACATAGGCTTGACCAAATGGAGGCTTTCTCCTGGACTTTGACTCTTGGGTGTGAGCCAGAAGGGCCGGCTGCAATGGCGCACAGTCCCAAGCATTTCTATGGGGTGGCCCTGCCTGTGGCTCCATTGCCGGGCCACTGACCTACCTGGGGTTATTGTCCCATTTTCCAGGCTCAGACCATCAGCCTCTCCCTTGTGGATTCCGGAAGCCTCCACTGTCCTGCTGTTAATTTCTTCTTTGTTCAAGAGGGCCAGCGGAAGTTTCTGTTCTTTGCAATCAGAAACCCCAGTCATACCATGTGACACAGCCATTCCACTTCTAGGTATATACCTAAGAGAAATAATAACATATGTCGATGCAAAAACTTGTACACCGATGTTCATAGCAGCATTCTTCATAACAGCCAAAAAAGTGGAAACAACTCAAATGTCCATGAACTGAAAAATGAGTAAATGAAATGTGGTATATCCATACAATGGAATATTACTCGGCCATAAAAAGGAATAAAGTACTCATATATGCTACAACCTGAATGAACTTGGAAAACATATTACGTGAAAGAAGCCAGACACAAAAGACCACACACTGTATGATTCCATTCATATGAAATGTCCAGAATAGGTAAATCTCTATAGAGACAGAAAGTAAATTAGTTGTTGCCATGGGGTGGTGTTTCTTTTGGATCTGGTGTTTCTGTTGGTGGTAATGAAATAAATGTTCCCAAATTGGTTGTGGTGTTAGTCATATAACTTTATGAATATACGAAAACCCACTGAACTCTATACTTTAAATGGGTGAATTTTATGGTATGTGAGTTATGTCTCATTTAAAAACAAAAGAACCCTGATCATAATACTTTCTGATGGAGGGAGCTCAGTGGAGGACGGTGGCCTGGGCTGCTGAAAGGAAAACCACCTGGAGTTCTAATCCCAGGTCTGTTTCTTGCCAACCTTAAACTTCACCCTTTGGGACCTCAGTTTCTTCTTCTCTAACATTAAAAGGTGGATGTTTCCCATACGTCCGTCATTGGTGATCCATCTTTAGGATTTTTGTTGTATCATTGTGCCAACTGAACTATTATTTACAAAAATTTCTTTAAATTATTTCTTTAAGTTAATTCACTTTTTTTTTTAACCTGGCATCATTCTAAACAAAAATATTCATAAAATCATAGCTTTGCTGTGCTGCTTATATTTTCCCAAAAGACATTCAAATCAACACTAGACAGTAAAATTAGCAATATTCCTCCACTCCTCACGTCACCAGTCCTATTTCTATCACTTGGGAACCCTGGACTGGGATCTTCAAGGAGCATCTACTAACTAGCCCTTTGGTAGGGGACAAGGCCCTGTGTGTGCTCCTTCCTTATCCCTCAGCTAATGTTGACATAATCATTGTTTCTTGGGACACGCCTGTCTGTGGCCTCACCTTGCTCGGGCTGTGGGGACTTCAGGTCTGATAAAAGAGAAGAGGGCTGTCCCAAGGCTGACTCCACTTCGTCACTCCAGGGGCACCTCCTGGGACCTTAGGATGGTTACTGTTATTCTAATTTTATAGAAACATTACCTAACATACCAGAGGAGGAAGAGACAGGATTCCAAAGGGATCTTTCCGAAACTCCCATACTCCTTTTAACTCTATCAAAATAGGCATGGAGTCAGATGGTTTGAGATGGATATACTAGCCATCAAATCAGGCCATGCACATAACTGCCACCTTTGCCTATGGCCCGGGACAGCGTAGAGCAATGGGACACTAATGTGACTTCTATCTATCGAATTTCTAGTATGTCTCTGTATCAGTAATGAACAGTAATAAACTCCCCCTGTACTTTTTCTTTCATGAACACACAGCCCACCCGTATTTACTGATTCAAAATCTCTATTCCCCCTAGTCAGGGAGCATGGCTTTCTTAGTCATCTCTATGACTGCAACACTAGCCCAGTATTTGGCACAGAGGGAGCCCCTAATACGTCTCAGTTTAGTTCACTAACAGCCCTCACCTCAAAGATCCCCCAGCCCAGTGTGGCTGGGAGGTGGGATGGGGTGGGCTGAGACAAGGACGCAGGTAACGGGCAGGGTTCACCGCTGTGTGAAGGCACCTGCAGAGCAGGCAGCAGGAAGCCGGCAAGCCCTTCAGCCGTGTACCCTCCGTGGATTAACAGGCATCTCAGCCATGGAGCAGGCCGTGGCTGCTGCCACCCGGGTCCATCTGTGCAGATGGTTTTGATCTGTCCAGATAGGAGAGCCGGGCAGAGAAGTGATGCGCTTATTTCACCCAACAAATAACAGTGGACGGCCAGCCCCAGGCAAAGCCCCGTGCCAGGCACCACGGAGGAGACAAGTGTAACTCAGGCGCACACCACGCCCCACACAGGGCTCCTGAGTACGCAAAGCCGCCAGCCCAGGCCTGCCAAACCCTTGTGCAGTGTTCTTTCCACAGTAGCACTGCCTTCCAAAAGTAGTGCCCAGCTGCCAGAATTAGGAGCAGGCAGTCTTCCAGCAGTGTGTGCTCTGGAGGCTGCAACTGAGGTTTCCGTGTGAGGGACCTGCAGCGTGCTAGGCGAGGATCCAATGGAAACAGGTCTCACCCCACCCCACGGAGCTTCCAGGGCAGCTGGGTCAGTTACTAGATGAAATAGAGGAGATAAGAGGGACCTGCTCCCACAGACCGAGACCAGGCGGGATGTGGGGTTAGTGCCTGGGAAACCAGAAGCCACAGCAGCGGAAAGAAGGAGCAGGTGTGCGGGCACATGCTCTGTTTGGGGCGTCAGTAACCTGGGGCTGCCTGGCTGGTTCTTGTCTTGGGATGGGGCACTCCTCCCTCAAGTAAAAAGCCCACAAGTTCCTTCCGCAGCCCCTACCCCCGTCTGGTCCAGTGACAACAATGGACATGAAGGCTTCCTGCTCTTTGGCTTCTTGCTTTCAGAAATCTTCCCCAGGAAGTTTCTGCTCTTCAGGCTACATGAGCACTGGGGTGTGTCTTCTGGAATGCCTGTGCTCCCTTATGTGGAGTGTGCTGCAGGGGACATAGTTGCCCACCCCATTCTGAGGCATTTTCGGTTGTACAGGCAGATCAGGGATAGAGAACCAGGCTAAAGAGCTTTCAGGAAGCCTAAGGAGATGATATATTGGTTGGCTTACACAGGATTTCTCAACTTTGGTACTACAGACATTGGGGCCAGATCATTCTTTCAGGGGTCGGGTGAGTATTGTGGCTGCCCTATGCATTACAGGATGTTTAGCAGTGTCCCTGGCCTCTACTCACTGCGTAACAGTGAGCAACTCCCCAGTTATGGCAAACAAAAATGTCTCCAAACATTTCCTATGTCCCTTGCTAAGAAATATTGGTGCACCAGCTTCTGGTTTGAATCCTGACTCTACCATTTGCTAGCTGTGTGACTACGGCAGATTAGTAACCTAATCTGTGCCTCAATTTTCTTATCTGTAAAATGGGGATAATAACAATACCTACCTCATAAGATTTTTATGAAAAAAGTTAGTATGTATAGTAGGGATCCAGTCCAGATGGCAGAGTAGGTAAATGCTGTGCTGACCTCCTCTCATGACCACATCAAAATTACAACTAAACTACAGAACAACCACCATTGAGAATCGCCTGAAGTCTTACTGAACCGAAGCCCTACAATTAAAGACATACAGAAAAAGCCACCTTGATACTTGCAGGAGGGGTGGAGACGTGGAACAGGCAGTTCCCATATCCTCATGTGACCACTGAAAACCAGGAGGGATATATTAGCTGTGGAGATAGCCCCACCCACCCCCACCTCAGGGGGAGCAAGGGATGCCAGCCCCATATCAGGCTCCCCAACCCAGGGTTTCAGTGCCAGGGAGAAAAGTCCCCACAACCTCTGGCTGTCTAAACCAGCAGAAATTGTGGCTGAGTGAGATGAGGGTGGCTGCATTCTCAGATGCTCGTCTTAAAGGGCCCACGCGTGGACTTACTCAATGACAGAATCACTGGCTCCAGCACTGGGGCAGCAGCTTGAAAGGTACCAGGGACATATGGTGAGGAACTGAGTTGTCTGGCTTCAGGGTAAAGGCTGGAAAGGCAACTTTCTCCTAGAGGGAGGAGCTGGCAGGAGCCATTGCTTCTTTGTTGAGCCGCCACCCCTCCCGGCATGCAGATGCAGGTGGCTGCCATATCTGAATCTCCATCAACCTGGCTAACACCCTTCGTTTGCCCTGATTACTTGAGACCCCACCCCACCCAACTTTCAAGCACACCCAATTCTCTTCCAGTGGCTTTGCCATATAAATGGCTTATCTTGGTCACTTTCCTAAAAGCGCTCAAAGGTTCACAAAACCCAAACAAGCAGCATCTGGCTTTGGCATGTCCCATACCTCTGGCTGAGCAGCCCTAAGCCCAGCACTAGCAACAGCAGACTTCAGTTTGCAGCTTGGCCTCTCAAGGTACCTCCAAGCCCAGTGCAGGGGGCAACCATCTATGAATTGTTTTGTAGCTCATGCCAGGTTGCCCTGGGCAGGACACAGGCTGTAGCTGAACTTGGCCTACAGTGGGGCTCCTCCCAGGAGGCCCCGGGACTGGTACACCCAGTGGCCAGCTTTGGACCCAGCCAGAGCATCACCTGGCCACCTCTGGGGACGACACACCCAAAGGGTACACTGGGCAGGCACCAGAGCCCAGCTAAAGTGAATCCTGCTCTGTACAGTCAGCCCCTGCACACAGCTCCTCCACTGTGGTGATGGCCAGTCCTCACAACCAGTTGGCCCAAGGATCAATCCCTTCGATTGAGATGCCAACAGCAACCAAGGCTCAACTACAACAGGAGGACACACACAACTCACAAGGGACACCTGGAGCACCCAGATCACGTGACCAGGGAGACTGCACCACTGAGTCCCACAGCACACCTACTACATAAGGCCACTCTACTAAGACCAAGAGGCATAGCAACCCTACCTAATACATAGAAACAAACACAGGGAAGCAGCCAAAATGGGGAGACAAAGAAACATGTCCCGAATAAAAGAACAGAGCAAAGCTCCAGAAAAAGAACTAAACAAAGTGGAGACAAGCAATCTACCTGGTTATCAGGATGCTCAATGATCTCAGAGAGAACTTCAACAAAGAGATAGGAAACATAAAAATGGAGATAGAAAACATAAAAAACAACCAGTCAGAAATAACGAATACAATAACTGAAACGAAGAATACATTAGAGGGAATCAACAGTAGATTAGATGAAGCAGAGGATTTAGAAGATAAAGTAGGGCCGGCCCGGTGGCTCAGGCGGTTAGAGCTCCATGCTCCTGACCCCAAAGGCTGCCGGTTCGATTCCCACATGCACCAGTGGGCTCTCAACCACAAGGTTGCCAGTTCAATTCCTCGAGTCCCACAAAGGATGGTGGGCTCTGCCCCCTGCAACTAAGATTGAACACGGCATCTTGAGCTGAGCTGCCTCCCAGATGGCTCAGTTGGTTGGAGCTCGTACTGTCAGCCACAAGGTTGCTGGTTTGACTCCCACAAGAAATGGTGGGCTGAGCCCCCTGCAACTAGCAACGATAACTGGACCTGGAGCTGAGCTGAGCCCTCCACCACTAAGACTGAAAGGACAACAACTTGACTTGGAAAAAAAATCCTGGAAGTACACACTGTTCCCCAATAAAATCTTTTAAAAAGAAAAAAGAAGAAGAAGAAGATAAAGTAGCAGAAAACACCCAAACAGAACAGCAAAATGAATCCAAAAGATGAGGATAGTTTAAGGGGCCTCTGGGACAACATCAAGCATACCAATACTCACATCATAGGGGTATCAGAAGGGGAAGAGAGAGAGCAAGGATTTGAAAATGTATTTGAAGGGGCAGTCAGTTAGCTCAGCTGGTTAGAGCACGGTGCTCTTAACAAGATTGCTGGTTCGATCCCCACGTGGGCCACTGGGAGCTGCCTCCACAACTAGATTGAAACAACTACTTGACTTGGAGCTGATGGGTCCTGGAAAAACACATTTAAAATAAATAAAATTTAAAACAAACAACAACAACAAAAAAATAAACCTATTTGAAGAAATAATGATGAAAAACTTCCCTAATCAGCTGATTTCTCAACAGAAACTTTGCAGGCCAGAAGGGATTGGCAGGGAATATTCAATGTAATGAAAAGTAAGGACCTACAACCAAGAGTACTCTACCCAGCAAAGCTATTATTTAGAATCAAAAGACAGATAAAGTTGGAATACTATTCAGCGTTAAGGAAAGATGATATAGGAGCATTTGTGACAACATGGATGGATCTTGAGAGTATAATGCTAAGTGAAATAAGTCAGACAGAAAAAGCAGAGAACCCTATGATTTCACTGATATGTGGTATATAAACCAAAAAGAACAAGACAAACAAATGAGAAACAAAAACTCATAGACACAGACAATAATTTAGTGGTTACCAGAGGGTAAGGGGGTGGGGGGTGGGTGATGAGGGTAAAGGGGATCAAATATATGGTGATGGAAGGAGAACTGACTCTGGGTGGTGAACACACAATGGGATTTATAGACGATGTAATACAGAATTGTACACCTGAAATCTATGTAAATTTACTAACAATTGTCACCCCAATAAATTTAATAAAAAAAAAAAAAAGCTCAAAGAACTGAAAAAAAAAAAAAAGACAGATAAAGAACTTCCCACCCGAGATAAAGCTAAGGGAATTCATTACCACGAAACCAGTATTACAAGGAACTTCTTTACGATGACTAAAAAAAAAAAGATTACAAATATGAACAATAAAATGGCAATAATTACATATCCATCAACAATTACTTTTAATGTAAGTGGATTAAATGCTCCAATCAAAAGACAGAGGGTGACTAAATATATAAGAAAACAGACCCTCACATATGCTGCCTACAAGAGACTCACTTCAGATCAAAAAATACATACAGATTGAAAGTAAAGGAATGGGAAAAAGAGATTTCATAAAAATGGAAACAAACAAACAAAAGCTGCGGTAGCAATACTCATTATACCAAACAAAAATAGACTTTAAGACAAAGGCTATAAAAGAGACAAAGAAGAACCCAGTAATCCCACTTCTGGGTATTTATCTGAAGAAACCCAACATGCTACTTCGAGGAGACGTGCTCATCCATATGTTCATTACAGCACTGTTTACAGTGGCCAAGATGTGGAGGCAGCCTGGGTGTCTGTTGATGGGTGAATGGATAAAGAGGAGGAGGTACATATATACAGTGGAATATGGCTCAATCATGGAAGGGAGTGGGCTCTCGCCATCTGCGGTGACATGGATGGACCTGGAGGGTATTGTGCTGAGTGGACTATGTCAGACACAGAAAGACAGATGCAATGTGATTTCTCTTATATGTGGAATCTGAAGAACAAAATAAACAAACAAAACAGAAACATTTTGATTGTTGCCAGATGGGAGGAGAGTTGGGGGTGGGTGAAAAAGGGGTAGGGATTAAGAAATACAAATTGGTTGTTATAAAGTAGTCATGGGGATGTAGAGTATAGCATAAGGAATATAGTCAATACTGTTGTAATAACTATGTATGGTGTCAGATGGGTACTGTATTTATTGGGGTGATAGATGGGAGGGGGTTTGGGGGCAGGGTGAAAAAGGTGAAGGCATTAAGAAGTACAAATTGGTAGTTACAGAATAATCATGGGGATGTAAAGTAAAGCATAGGGAATATAGTCAATAATACGGAAATAACTAAGTATAGTGCCAGGTGGATACTAGACTAGTCAGAGGGATCACTTATTTTTTTATCACTTCTTAAGTTATAAAAATGTCTAACCACTATGCTGCACACCTGAAATTAATATAAAATAATACTGAATGTCCACTGTAATTTAAAAATTTAAAAAGGGGAGAAAAAGGTGAAGGGGAATAAGAGGTTCAAATTTCCATGTATAAAACAAATAAGTCATGGGGATATAATATACAGCAAAGGAAATATAGTCAATAATATGGTGATAATGTGGTACGGTGTCAAATTATCATGACTTATAATTGGTTGCTGGACTTCTCATGGTGATCACTTCTTTAGGTCTATAAATGTTGAATACCTATGGTGACCCCCTGAAACTAATATAATATTGTATGTTAGCTACATTTTAATAAAAATCGTTTTAAAAAGAAAAAAGTTAATATGTATAAAGAACAATGCTTAGCACATCATAAACATTCAATAAATGCTAGTTATTGTTCTGATCACAAAAATCAAATGCAGATAAAGTAGATGATCAGAAAGATTGCTGCATAAATACTCATGATAGCATAGAAACAAGGAATTTAATTCATTCGTTGATTTTCTGCCCTGCTTATATCTGGTTAATTACCTGAGGCAGCTTAAAATAAAAGCACACACACCATAGGCAATTAAAAATTTTTTTTACAACACAAGGACAAATCATTTTAATATTTAAAGAACTCATACAGATTAACAAGTAGAGCATCAATATCACCTAGATTAATGAGAGCAGGACATGAGCACAAAAGTTTACAAGAGAAAATAACAACATGGAAAAAATGTTCAAAAGACATGAAAATTTAAATAGCAACCAAACAAAACCGATTAATATTCAAATGTCAGATTAGCAGGTCAGAGGGCAAAGAAACTAACACTCTCATAGATTGTAGTAAGACACATGGCAATTTAAAATTGATTCAGGGATTAATAACCAGTAAAAAGGGAGGAAAAACTGGAGAGGGAAAGTTAATTTTATCAAGAACTCAACATCAGATGGTGTGTCCGCTTAAGCAACAAATAGAATCCTGAGCTTCCTAGCAGCCACTGCAAAAATAAAAACGCAGGTAAGAAAACTCACGGGCATGGCCTCCAGGAGAGAGAAACTTTGGTCACCAAGGCCAACGGGAATTTTGGTCAAGTGAGTCCTAACACAAGACCCTGAGGAACAGAATCTGACAATGTTTCAACAGCAGTTCTGAGGTCATGTAACGTGCCTCAGCTGCAATCAAAGCTTATTTGAAGCAGCTCTACACATCTACTCTGGCCAAGAATGTACCCTCCCACTCATCATTGAAGAACGAATTCGCTGAAAACGCCCGTTACTCTAGCAGTATGTTGGGCCTGGCAGGTACCCGGCTCACCTGCAGGCCTCCCCAGGCTGACAGGCAGGGATGGTTGCCAGCTCAGGCTGCCAGCTGCCTAAACGGTCCTGCTGGCTTGGCTCTCTGGCTGCAACCCCTCACTATACGGAGGCGCATAGCAGAGGTAGATGCCGCAGCCAAATTCCCCCACTCCCCCCCACCCACACACACCATTCAGTTTTAAATGGCTCCCTGTGGATAAGAAGGGCGGGGAAGGGGCCAACTCGAGTGTGTCGAATAAAGGAAATGGAGGCTCAAGTGCCCCAGAGAAAACACTCACCTGAACATGACACGGTGAAAGCAGCTTCTTGCTCTCTTAACGTCACTGTGCCTCAGTTTCCTCTTCTGTAGAATGGGGATAATTCACTTATCATCAGTAGGTTCTGAGACTTTAAGTGAAACAAATCTAATGAAATCAATTTTACCCTAGGCTAATTGACATAAACACGTGTTAAGTTCCTACTGCGTCTCATCAACGTTAGAAGGAAACTATGAAGCCCTGCTGTGGTGACCTCAGGGGGTTATTGGGAGGATTAAAAGAGCTGCACGTGCACAGTGCTTTGAGCTAAGCCTGGCACATGGTAAATGTTAGCTGCTATTATTGTTATCATTTTTGCCTTCAGCACTCCTCTGTGTGTATCCTAGACTCAAGCAACATACGTATTTCCAGGAGGGACTCACAGTGCAAGGGGGCGATAGGAAAAAGTTTCTGAACCTTTGAATCACTGGGTAATCCTCAGCCTAGAGCCAAGCAATGGGACCAAGTATTAGTTCATGATATTAATATTAATATATTGGAGGAGCCCAAGCATGGAATACTAGTGTCAGCCCTGCCACTAACTGGTGCCCCTGTACAAGGGCACTGGGCCGTGGGCCTTGGGCAAATCCTTGCTCCATTCCGGGCCTCAGTTTATTCACCTATAAAATGAAATGATGGGACTAAGTAATTCCTAAATTTGACTACACGTCAGAATCACTTTCAGGACATCATAAAATGCAGATTTCCAGGGTCTGCCAATTGAATTCAAGTCTCTGACAATGGAAACGGAATGTCTGCATTTTAATGAGCTCCTTAGCAGATTCTTGATGTTCAGTGTTTGGAAGCCACTGACCAGCTGAGCTGCCAGGCCCCGTCCAATATTCACCTGCTAAGTCTACCTGCAGAGCACAAAGGGGCCGGGAGTGTCGTGTGCTTGGTGGCCCAGGGCAGGAGGTCGCCTGCCTGTGGGAGCCCCAGGAAGATATCTGAGTACCCTTGGTGTTTTTCCAGGGCTTAGTCATGCCTACAGGTAGGGAGTTATACTTTTCCTAACCCCAGCTCTGATGGCATCACGTCTCCACCCTCAACCCTCCACACCGCTCCATCAAAACCTAACTGCTCTCCCCGCCCTTCAAGGCCTGGCAGGGCCTAAACCAACCTACATTTTTGCTTTCATAGCTTATTTCATTCTCTTCCATAACCCCCACTAGCAAAGAGCCACCTTGGGCTACAGTTAACTTTCTCGAATTTTTTTTTTTTTTTTTTACAGAGAGTTTCCCAGACTTGAATATCATGGAACACTCTCTCCCCACCACTGCCTATTTTGCCTGGCAAAAAATACCTGTAATATGCATACAAAGTGACATGGAACTCAGTCTGGGAACCATTCTCTGTGCTCTTTTGTCTGCTTGCCAACGGCTTGACTCTCTCTTCTGGCATTTGCCCAGGTCTTGAGCTCCGACTCAGAACGATCCGCTAAGGTTCTGAAGCCTGCTGTCTCTCCATCTGACTGTACAACTGTCAGGGTTCTACAGAGATGGGACCAGAACACTACTTTGTCGCCACCCTTATTCCTCTCTGCCTTCCTTTGAGCGAGTATCACACTTTCCCCAAGGGGAGAACTACTCAAAGTCCATCTTGGTTTACTCTAACGAGCACTTGACCATTCAACCGTCTTTGTTCACCAACTTCCAAATAAACAGCCTCCTTTTCTCAGTAGCAACTCAAGCAGGTAAATCCCCACCTCTCCTGGAGCTACTCCCCTTTCCTGCATCTGTGACAGTCACCATGGGCTGATCAAGCCTTGTTCCCAAGCCTAAGATGTGACAATGTACATTCAGCATCCGTCTCAACACAATTCCCCAGGCAGGTATTATCCATCAGAGCTGGCATGCCCGTCGAGACAGTCCTACTTACCATCAATGACCTAGTTGATTAAATAGCGAATGTGTTTACCAGAAAAGCTCCACTGAGTTTCAATTTCAACTCCCTTATGGAACCTTAAACTAGAGTAGTCTCTAGTTACATTCTATCTACTCGAAGCCTTTCAGGCAGGAGGATCTGGGTTGTGGGTGAGGATCTATCAGAAGTCTAATGTGGCATAAGACCTGGAATAAGACTGCTGAGGTCAGAAAAGCTTGTACAAAGAACTGTCCTGGAGCATGGTCCATCTCCCACCTTTTTCTCTGGCCAATACCCAAAGATGTATCTGGTGAGCTGGCTGGTCTTAGACATAAAGAAGAGCACTCAAGAGGCTACCAAACAAATGACAAACCACCCCTAGAAAGACGAATCTCTGGAGCAGACAGCAATTGGAGATGGCTTCAATGTCCCTGAGCAGTGGCAAGGTTTTAGACTTGGCCTGAGCCAATGGAACCATGTGCAATGGAACCATAGACCGCTATCTTCGGTCAGATAACAGACTGCTCCAGTTTCTTCCCGCCTCCTCCCCCTCCTTCTCCTCCAAGCTGATCACATTTCCTTGGTGATTTTCATGCTTAGTCAGTAGGTCTTAGTGGACAAGTGTGAATTCCACAGGGACCTTGTTCGTATAGGCTGCTCTGTACTGATGCTATCCTCTGCATGGTATCTTCCTTCCTGCCTGCCATAGGCATTTGCTAAACACCTACTATGTGCCATGTGGTGAGCAGGACTGTAGAGAAGAAAGCCTTTGATCTCTAACTGGAGCCACCAGGGAAGGCTGTCTATTAAAGATAATTCCGCTGCTCTGATCAACAGAAAAATGCATTTCAAGTTACTTCCTCTCTTCTTCAGGCCTCAAAAGACGTCTAACTGAGGTTGGAGAAAATGGAGAGGCTGGCAGCTAAAATACAGGAATTTCAGCGAATTCCCCAAAATCATGAAAAGCCCCCATACGATGAATACAAACCAGTTCTCAAATCCAGGACACTACATGGAGAGATTGGCAGAAGCCTTGCGAACTTTGGCTAATGGCCAGGGATTGTTTTGTTTCATGTATATTACCTCCCTACACCCCCACAATAATGCTATGAGTCAGATACGTTGATAAATGTATTCAAAAGAGGAGAAACAGGCAGAAAGCGGTTGACTGACTTGCCCAAGGCCCGCAGCTAGGAAGTGCTGGAGCTGGGATTTGAACCTCTGTGTTCTCCCGGCAGAGTCCTAAGCTACCTGTGTCTGCACATGTAAACAACAAAGAAAGTGCTGATGTCAGATGGACTGGAGAGGGGTGGGGTGAATAATGACTGGGTAGAGAAAAGCCTCATAAAGGCCACACACCCCGAGAGCCACATCTCCTAGTGTCCCCGACAGACAGCAGACTGGGGCCTCAGGGCCTGACCCATTCTTGAGAGCCAGGCGTGGACACAGATCCGCAAAGGTCCCTCTAAGTCCTAGCAAACTGCATCTCTGACTGGGAAACCACGGCATGCAATTAGTGCCTGGTGCAGCCCTGTGGCGGGTCCTAGCAGCCTGAAGCCCTAACTTATAGACTGGACTTTACCACCTTCTGTCCTGCAGTTCAGTTTTTTTCCCTCGGTAAATATTTACTCATTCAGTAAACAATTCTGAGCACCTCCTCCTGACCAGGCATCCTGTGCTAAGCCCTGAAACCCCTCAGCTGAATTCAGTAGCTGCCCCCAAGGAAGTTGCTATTTGCTGGTGGAGACCAGGAAAAGTGAGCTTTCGATTGCACTGTGTCCTCCCAGCGCTCCAGAGAGCAAGGTAGGGCCCCACTCTGTCCCTCCTTCCCCTGGGAGTGTATAAGCAGCAAATGAGATCACACAGGGGAAAGTGCTTTGTAAATAGCAGAGGGTGAGAATGAGGTGTGCGGGGAGGAGGGGCAGGATTTAAACCCAGGAGCTGGCGGTCATGTCTGGAGGCCTTGGGCAGGCAGCTAGCCAAGCTATGTGCTCCGAGGCCTCGTGGGCGCAACAGGACAGCCTGACGCTCTGGGCCCACTCTCCCCGCAGGCCAAGCCCAAACCTTGCGGCCCTGGGCTGTGTCATGGCAAGGACCCCAGTTGGGACGAGCGAGGTGTTTCTGCAGCCCCGCGCCAACGCCTGACCTCTTCAGTGTCTCAGCGTGAACAGTGACAAAGGCTCTGTCTCCCCTCCATTGTGCAGCCCGAGAAGCCAGATTTCCGTGAGTCCCCTTATACAACCACGTCCCTGAGAAATGGTGGACCCAGGCGCCGCAGGCACGGCCATTCTCTGTGCTAAAGCACCACCTAGAGGCCAGTTCTAGCTCGAATGAATGTGTAGGTATGGTTTACAATTTGCCTGCGTAGGGGAAAGGAAACAGACGGAAAAAGGAGGTTCACAGGACTAAAAGGCAAGAAAATGGCAGAAGACCCTTCAGGAGACCCCATCAGTCCCTTCCCAAACCCCTCTGTTGTTTGCTGATGAGATCATCGAGGGCTGAAATGTCTCTGCTCATCACTGGGACAGGATTTCCTCTACATCCAGGGACCAGTGTGAGAATGTCAGTCTCTAAGTGAGTATGTCACATACTCGAAAATCTCAATCTGAAGGGCAAACATACTAAGAAAACCCCCAGTTTGCCCGACAGCCCAGACCCCAACCCATCTGCTCCTCTCCTATCCCTCTGGCGAGCTTGGGAAAGTGGTTTTTCAGTGGATGAGGCCTCCTTTGGGGGAGAGTTTGTTGATTCTGCTTACATTTCTGGAACTGGCTGCCCTCCACTGAGCATGAACACACATTTATCATGGGCCATTTATTCAGAAGTAGCTGGATCAGTCTACAAAGGCATCTAAGACACGCCAGTTCAAAATCAGCATGGAGTTATGTTTGCCCAAAGAAAATCCAAGCCAGATGGTAGCAGAGTATCAAGAAAGGTAAGCCAAACTCCCAAACTGACCAAGTTGTTTTTGTTTTTTTTTTAAATCCTCTTACTTTAGGTTTTTCTCTTCAATCCTTTGCCAGAGCAGCAATTTCGCTTCCTACTACTAGGCTTCTCAAATTATTACGTCTAATTAGAAAACAAGACACATACAAGAGCCAAGCTCTCACTGCCCATCCAAGTGTCCTAGCTCACGCTGCTTGGGGGCAGCCGCTGGCGCAGTGTCCGGGGAGGGCCCGCAGAGGCCATAAGAAGTCTTTGCTTGCAAGCAGCTGCTGCTCTCTCTCAGATCAGCACCAATTCCGACAGAGGCTCCCCGTAGAGGAAACCCTGAGCCGCCTTGGGAAAACTAGAACGATGTTTGGATCGATTAAAAAGCTACAGCTGCTCCTCATGGATAAAGTGCAGTCAACTCACCGACTGGCCAAGGGACCCAGAGGAAGTGAAGCTGCTCTCTCCTTGACCCACGCTCCCAAATGAGTGCGATTTACTAAAACTGCAGCGTTTGCTTCTCCCCAGTAGAAACAAGTCCACTCGGCGCGTACAGCAATCTTGACGTATGATCTTGAGCATTATCATCACTGCTCTCTTGCAGAGAAGGCAATGGAAGCTACAAGAATTGAGTCGTTTTCCTGTGCACGACGTAACCAAGATTTGCACTCAAGTGTTCTGGTTCATTTTCCCAACGCCACCGTCTCTCTTGGCGTGACGCCAACATATTACGTACCCAAAGAATATGCTGAAAGCAATTCATTTTGCTACAGATTGTTGCAAGAATTCTTACACAATCATAAGGACTACACTATAAGGTGGAATTTATGGACCCAGGGTGACCTTCCTTCAGGAATAACGCTCACAGGAGGTCAGTTCACACAATTCACTTTGAGAGTTCCAAGTTTCTCAGTGACACTGAAATACTTCTCCTGAGTTCGTTTCCTACTTCATTCCTTTGATTTGAATCAGACAGGATCTTTGTCCCCTATAAAATCCCTTGCAAGTGTTCGTAGCTCTTCTTCTGATAAAGTGAGTCCCCTCCTGGGAGGGGAAGGAAGAGAAAGAGCAGCGCTTAGCACGAGTGCCCATAACAATAGCTAATCTTTATGGAGTGCTATGCTGGGCACTGCGCTTAGCACGTGCATTAGCTCATCTAACCCTCTCCACAGCCATAAAAGGTAGGCATGTTTATTTCTACTTTACAGATAATGAAGCACAAAGCACCCAAGGAGCTGGCTTACGTTCCCACAACTTGTAGGAATGGAATCCGGCTGTGTTTCCAAGGCCGTGCTCCAACCACTGACTTTTAATAACTACATGGTTAATGCAGGGCCCAGGGAATCAAATTCTATTTTGGCTGACCCCAGGGAACCCTCAAACACCAGCAGCCAGCTGTCCTGGCACAACATTGCAGCCCCGGCTAAAGGGGATTTCCATCACGGTCGGCAGGTTGGGGCCTTGGGAGTTTGGTTTCTTGGGAGTTAGGTTTCTTGCTTCTCCTGCCCGAACTCTTTTACTCGGGGATGGCAGAAGCCTAGGACAGCAGGAAGGAAGGAACATTCAGGACTGGAGGTTTAGTGGGGACAGAAAACAGAGCAGGTTTGTTGTCTACACTAAGGGTATTCTAAGAGCCACACCCTCCTTCTAGAGCTACAGAAAAAAATTCGATGCCATTCTTAAATTCTTCCACCAGCCTCAAAACCCATTTCACTAATAAGTCTTCCTCTGCTAGAACTTAAATTAGACACAAGAAAGGACTTGTGGGCAAAATGAACCAGTCGTCTCTGTAAATTGGAATGTCTCTTCACAAAATCCCTTTCCTGGCATGAGGAAAGTAATGTACCCAGCCAGCTAGCTCTTAGGACCTTCTCTAAATTAAGGCTGCCCAAAGGAAGACACACTGAGATTTCCAACAGGGGAGACAGAAGGGAGTTTTCAAACTTCTTACCTTCCTCGGTATTAAAGTATTTTGCCCTCAAGGGACCTCCAGGAACGGGCAGGCATTTAGCAGGTGAGATGGGCAACTAAGGTCTAGAAAAGGTGAGAAAGCTGGTGCTTATGGAGGAGGCACAACTCCTACCAACACCACACTGCTTTTCCCCCCAAATCTGCAATTTATTGTGATTTTTGTGCTTCTCCACGAGTCTGAACCATATCACACACTTGAACCATAACTGTAAGTTCCTTCTCAGGAAGAGCCTATTTGTGTGGTCCCTGGACAACCCACCCCCCAAGTTATACGTATAAAGATCAGGGTCCCGGAAGCAGCAGTAATTCACTGTTTGATGACAATTCTATTTTAGGTCGATGCAAAAGTAAATGCAGTTTTTGCGATTATTTTTAACATTTTGAACCGCAATACTTTCGCACCAACCTAGTATTTCTTCTCTGCACTAGCTGTTTCTGGCCTGGCACATACACCCATGCACTGGTCTCTGGAGCTTACCCAGAATAAATAATTCAAGCTAGGTTCTATCACTTGGCGACTTGCACCACATGCCTATTGTTTTTGAGACTGGAATTTACATTGGCTTTAATGGGGGATTTAAAAGGGCTGCAACATTCAACTACTGGATCTGGCGTGTAACTCAAGAACGGCCCGTAATTCCACATATGGGATTCTACTTACTGATCCAAAAGCCTGGTTTCTCCTTGGGTGAGAATAAAATGGGAGCTTAAAAGCACGCACTCTGGAATGCTCCAAATAGTTTGCTGCTTTGTTCCCAGATGCACTTGACTGACGATCACTTATGCTGTAAACACATGTCAGTTTCTTGCTTTCTGGCAAGCATCTTTCAGTGCTGCAGTCGCCTTTCGTTTGAACTTCTGAGAGGCTGAGGAGGTGTAGAGCGTCAGGTCTCCAGCACGCCAGCCCATGTTGGTGGGTTTCATTTCCAGTTTCTCTGCAGTGCTTCTCAGTATCTAAAGCACTGACTGGGACCAGAAGTCAGCATGGCTCAGCTGTGGAGCATATGACCGTAGATAAATCACCCAGCCTGAGTTCTAAGAAAATTCTACCATCCTGGCTGGGTTATCGGAAGACTGTATTAGTTCGCTCGGGCTGCCATAACAAAATACCACACACTGGGTGGCTTACACAACAGCGGTTTACTTTTTCACGGTTCTGGAGTCTTAAAGTCCAAGATAAATGCTGGCAGGTTTTCTCGAGGCCTCTCTCGTTGGTCTGCCTGCGGATGGCTGCCTTCTGTGTCCTCACATGGTCTTTCCTCGGTGCGCACACTTGTCTGGTGTCTAAATTTCTGTTTTTTAGGACAGAAGCCATATCGGATTAGGGTCTACCCTAAAAAAAAAAAACAGCCCTCATTTTAATTACTTCTTTAAAGACCTTATCTAGTCACATTCTGAGGTAGTGAAGATGACGGCTTCAACATATGAATTTAGGGCACACGATTCAGTCTGTAACAAAGACTGACAAAGTAGGGGGGGAAAATGTGTGCCTTGGAATCATAAAGCGTAATTTCAGCCCCTGCTTCTACTGCTTGTTAATTATGTGAATTTGGGCAAGTTGCTGAACCTGTATCATCTGTAAAGTGGGACTAATCTTTCTCTCAAAGGGATAGCTGTGAAAATAAAAGTTAGGGGGCCGGCCCGGTGGCTCAGGCAGTTAGAGCTCCATGCTCCTAACTCCGAAGGCTGCTGGTTCGATTCCCACATGGGCCAGTGGGCTCTCAGCCACAAGGTTGCTGGTTCAATTCCTCGGTGGGCAGCGCCCCCTGCTACTAAGATTGAACACGGCACCTTGAGCTGAGCTGCCGCTGAGCTCCCAGATGGCTGTTGATTGGAGTGCGGATGGCTGTTGATTGGAGTGCGGATGGCTGTTGATTGGAGTGCGGATGGCTGTTGATTGGAGTGCGTCCTCTCAACCACAAAGGTTGCCAGTTCAACTCCCGCAAGGGATGGTGGGCTGTGCCCCGTGCAACTAGCAACGGCAACTGGACCTGGAGCTGAGCTGCGCCCTCCACAACTAAGACTGAAATGACAACTTGAAACTGAATGGCACCCTCCACAACTAAGATTGAAAAGACAACTTGACTTGGAAAAAGTCCTGGAAGTACACACTGTTCCCCAATAAAGTCCTGTTCTCCTTCCCCAATAAAAAAAAAATAAAATAAAACAATAAGTTAGGTATGTGACGTGCTTAACAGTATATGGAAGGGGTGGGCCGGCTGTATTGCTATTATTGCATTATCTCTTCCTAGCAAGAATTGTGATTAATGCTTCCTATTGGCCTCTTTTTGTCAAAGTGCTTTGCACCTAGCCTTGGTGATGGTCTGTGAACTACATAAAGTGACAAATCTGTCCTAGGGATTTCAAGAAACACTTCTTGATTGGCTGAACAAAGACTGCAGCAGAGGCGGCAGATGAGACATCGCCAGTGCCGCCTCACCATAGTGATTCCACAGTCCACATCGGACCCCGCAGAATCCGACCATCTCCCTCCCTCTTTGGACGATGACCTATGTTCTTCCTCTTCCCTAAGACTCTCACGACAGAATTTCCCTTGTAAAAAAGTCACAGCCTGAGGCAACCCACCGAGAGCACTAGCCAGACTCACAGTAGGACTGGAGAACAGGTGGCATATTACAAGACTCCCGCACGCCACTGATGTGCAGGGAGAGGCAGCTGAGCCAAAAAGGTGTTTTCATTGTTGCGTCTGGTCAGGGAGGCCTCCAGACAGAAGCCCAGTTCTCAGTTTCAACCATTGCAAACCAGCAAGAATAAAAGAACCTCCAGAAATGAGCCAGAAATGTCTTCGCGACACACAACTGTGAGCGTTGGTCACAGCAGCTCCTCCACACGTGGTCTGCAGCCCTGTCTCTCTGCACAAACTGTTTGCAACTGGTCCACGACAAAGCACAGAAATGAAGAGTAAGCCTCTAGAAGCAGCAGTTTGACAGGGTAATTTTATATCTGTTAAATCTATGAGAACTTTCTTTTTCTAGAAATTCATCCTTATTGAATTTTTACAAAAGTGTCAATCTGTGGCATCTAGTCCTGCAGCAGAGAGAGCTTAAGCACCGGGTTACAAGCTTCTAAATAGCCCTCAGAGTGTGAAAGACTCTCCTCAGTCAGCAGATGCCATTACTTGGGTCCTAGTAGATCACACTCCAAAACAAAAAAGTGAGACTGTGCCATTTTTCTTCCTTCCAGCCTTATAAGAAAATGACAGTCTGTTCTCCTACCAGGAATACAGTAAAAATCAGCTTCTAGTGTTCACTCCAGTCCAAACTTTCACCATATTGGAAGTGATCAATGCCCAAAAGGGTTTTTATTCAAATGTGTATGAAGACTATCGACACGACACTGTTCAGAACTGGAAGGTATCACAGTGGAAAAAATCCTGAATGTGAGTCAGAAAATCGGGATTCAAATCCTGACTTTATTGCCTAAAAGCTTTTTGATCCTGTATGAGTGATGCCACCTAGCCAGTTTCCTGAACTACAAAAAGTGGGGATTAAAATGAACTGCCCAATCTACATTTTAAGAGTGTTGTCAGATTCAAGTAAGATAACACCTGTGGGATGTACCTCATAGAGAATCGAGTACGGCAGAAGTACACAACGCGATCTCCAGCCTTCAAAAAACTGACAGTCTCAAAGAAAATGGCCCCTCGCATGGTATAGTGAGAAAGTGGACCAGGATACTGACATTTTCCAATATTTTGTTAATCAAAGATTTACCAAATTAGAAAATGCTGCCTTCTGGGTGGCCGGATGGCTCAGTTGGTTAGAACACCAGCTCTCAACCACAAGGTTGCGGGTTCAATTCCCACATGGAATGGTGAGCTGCACTTCCTGCAACTAAAGATTGAAAACGGCGACTGGACTTGGGGCTGAGCTGCGCCCTCCACAACTAGATTGAAGGACAAAGACTTGGCACTGATGGGCCCTGGAGAAACACACTGTTCCCCAATATTCCCCAATAAAAATTTTTAAAAAAAGAAAATGCTGCGTTCAAATGATTCCCTGTGCAGAAGGCACTCTTATTTTCTCAAGAACTATTAAGTAGGTTTGTTTCCATCCTGCCAGGCATCGCGCACCATGGTCAACACCGGGAGGGAGGCAGAGAACACAGTGCCAGCCCTCGGGGGTGCAGGGGGCACCTGGGGCATGTGCAGGCAGTGTGGGACTCATAGACTGAGCAGGAAATACAGCAGGACCCCTGCCCATTTAACTTGTACAGCGACTTGGAGACCCTCTCAAAACCCCACAAACTTTTAAATGCACCATTTCGCTGCTGTACTTGACGCATGCAAAGACCAGAGAATCGTAATGTATTTTAGCTTTATTGAAGACATATTACAGTAGACAAACAAGTAGACAAACACATGCTTTATAAAATATACATTCTCATGTGTGAGAAAATATAAATAGATACCAGGAAAGGCCACACTCAACACCTTGGCTTCTCTCTCTCTTGAGGGACATCTGGTACCAGGGCTGCTCAAACTGACATCCCAAAGGGAACAAAGGAGAACTGGGGGAAAGGACGGGGTACGAAGAGTCTCTCTACAGATTAAGAGGCCACTTTAAGTAGCCAAGACATATTTCAAGAGCACTTGACCACCTGATGATCAATTTCTCTTTCAAGACAGTTACAGTTGGTAATTATACTCCTTACATTTGAAAACAGGCTCAAATTGCACTGTTTTTCATCTTCACCCCACGAGCTGGTGGAGATTAAGACTGACTCACCACACAACACTGAGGGAGCAGGTCCAATATTACTCTTAAAACATACACACACATACACACACACACACACGCACGTGCGTACACACCCCTGGTACCCACAAAACCTTCAGGTGATTCGTGGGCTTTCAGGTGTTTTGTTAAGAGCAGCTTGTGATATATCTCTCAAGTCAAAACTTGTTATTTTTTCAACAAACCAGGCAGTTGTCCAAAACAGAAAGAATTTTGAGGCTAACTGATGTTGGTTTATTGTACTCCAAACAAAAAAAGTTGTAAGTTAGAAAGAAAAATATTTGCCAAACTGAACTCGGAAAGAGACCATGTAATAGAAAAATGAAACATTACTTGCAGGTTGCCAAAAAATCTTGGCTTGACCTTTAAGGTCCATTACCTTTGTAATCTGTATCAAGAAGCAAAATAAGAAATGGAGGATGTAGCATAAAGTGACAATGACAGCAAATTTACCTCCGTTGCTCTGTTACCCTCTTGGCATTTCTGTGGATATTCAAATGAATAGAAAAGGCCGGAACTCACTTGGGTAAAATACTGGTATAAAACTGAACACAATTCCAACCCCATTCAAAATGGAGTCCCACTGATTAGAAGAAACAGGAATAAAAATTAAAGAGTAAAAGGGAAGGTTATAATACATTATAGGCTTTTAAATTTTTTACTATGGTAATGCCACTTGTGTTAATAACTAGTTATAGATTAAATTCTCTCAGAAAAGTAAGCCCAGAGTTTCATGTTTTCAGCCATTAATGTAGAACAGGCTCCTTTTGTCAACCAAAACCCAAAACGCTTTTTTAAAAAAATTCTTGAGTGCTCTATACTTACCGCATATACAGGGTTCTGAAGGACAAAAAATTTTTAAGAACATCAAAGTGCTCCTGGTGATTCCCAATGATAAAACAGAGACCTAAAAGTCATCTTGCTCATGTTCCGTCTCAATGCAGAAATTTCTTCAATGCTATTAACAGATGATTATTTAGTTTATGTGTGTACTTTTCCCACAAAAGGCTGTATCCAATTGTCAGACAAACCTAACGGTTAAAGAGCAGCTTATGTAGAATTACTGGCAAGAACGTACTGCGCCTCTCTGTAACTTCTGCCCCACTGAATACACTGCCCCGTCTTCTGGAATAGAGTGCATCTCATCCTTATTCTGTATGACAATCCTTTAAGTAAAGACTTTTGCCATAGCTCCCATTTCTTAGGAAAATGAGTAAGAGTCTAAGTTGCTTGACATCTTAATGTTCCCTTTACAAAATCCGAGTGGGCAATGTGAAGGCAACTGTTTTTAAACATGCAAGTTACCTTCAGAAAAATACATTTTTATTAAAGCATTGAGGTGGTGCCATAGACGGGACGCACACTGGGCTGGTGCTGCTCGTTCCTATTCTATATAGTAACTTGTATACTAGGGAAAGCATTTCAGAAGCTGCTGAATGACAGAAAGCCAGTAAGGCTTGGAGTTCAAGGATAATGTTAGTTCTTCCAGGTAGACTTGAAGAATCTGTCTAAGAGGGGCACAAACAATTGAACAGAATGTACGCATCCCTCCTGATAGGAAGTGGTAACTGAGTCGGGGGCAGAGTAGTTTTCTCAGCATTTTAGTTTGCGGGTGCTTCTTGCAACCTGATTAAACTGGCCTGAGGCAAACATTGAGTGCTGGAAAGAAACACTGATGAGCCGATCCTGGTTCTAGTAGAGAGTTATATCACTGCTTGGTCAAAAACATATACGGTATGAAAAGTTTCAGGTATTCCTCCTACGATCAGCATTTATCAATTTTTTTTTTTTTAAGACCAAGGGTTGGCTATTCACATGTACACAAATTCCTGACTAGATTTTTAAGCAAGTTGTTTAGTTATGAAGGCAAGCCAGAAATATCTGGGAGAACATCTCAAACATGTGAGCTGCCATCATGGAGAACCTGGCCATGCAGACCAGCCTCTGACAGCAGCAGCAGAACGACCAATGCTAGAGCAGAGGCAGCACTCGTATTTGAAGTTTCCTAGAACGCTGGTTCACAGCGTTTTGTCCTCTCACACGTAACAGCTGACGCTCTCCTCCAGTCTGGCTCTAACTCCACCCTTTTTCACTCAGGCAAGTCTCAGAATGTGAGTGCTGCATAGTGCTGCATAGTTACGGGGGTAGCCGTGAACACATGAGAAAGGTAAAGGAGTCACAAACTAGCCACAGATTAGCTGTGGCACACCTCTCCTGATTCTGGAACTTTGGAGTGGTGTAACACTAGCATTCAGACTAGCAGGTCAGACTCTAGACCTGCTGTTCTAGAGAGCAAAGGGTGGTTTCCAAGAGTCAAGAGTCTCTGTTTACTGATTCTGTTTAGAAGCAGAGTATTTCTTCTCCTCAGGAGTATTTCTTGTACCATTACTCCTGCTGGAGAGGAAATAAATCTGGCTCAACGCAGAGTAAGCAGCAGCGTCACCCTTGTTCTACTCGAACAAACATTTCATGAAAGCAGCTTTTCATTAGAGGAGCATAATCCTCCGTGGTCCTGGAGGGATCACAGATTCATAGAATGTTACAGCTGGAAAGGGCTTTAGAGCATCTAGTAAAATGCCCTCATTTCATAAAAGAGAAAATCGGGCTGAGAAGTAATGGAACTAGCCCTTGATTACACGACCAGTAAGTAGCAGAGCGAGGAACTACGTCAAGTCTGGAGTCTAAGTCAGTGCAAATTATACGACAACCTAGTAAGAAGAGGGATCATAAATGGAAGGGATAGGAAAACAGTGATATTTAAGACGTTCAAAGTGAAAATGAACAGAGGCTGACAGTTTGAAAAAGGGGGGAAAAAGGCATAGTGGTAAAAACAACTAAAGAAGTGCTGCTGCCTGTCGGAGCAAAATTTAGGATTGAAAACTAGTACTGAGTTTCCCCGAAAATAAGACCGGGTCTTACATTAATTTTTGCTCTAAAAGATGCATTAGGGCTTATGTTCAGGGGTGTCATCCTGAAAAATCATGCTACGGCTTATTTTCCGGTTAGGTCTTCTTTTCAGGGAAACACGGTACGAAACTCAGCTAGGCTTTCTAGCAAATAGCTGAGAAACTATGTGAGTTTAGAACCCTTGAAATGCACAATGACTCAGAAATAGATATTGTCACTTAAGTGATTGAAGTTATCTATTCATAATCAGTACTTAATAGATTTAGAGGACAGAATGTGACAGCCTATGTAAGGAAATCTGAAAGCACAAAGAAAGAACCTCAGTTCATTCCATCCATTAGTGTAAAGTCCTTTGTTTAAATAAAGCTTTCTGTCAGAAATTCAGGAAAACTTTTTGGCTTAAATAATCACTTGTACAAAACAAGGGCCACTCTTAAAGCTTTACAGTGTAAAAATTTCTGCACTTTCTTCCACTCCCGAAAGCCCTCTTCCCTTCTTAAGATACACTGTGCATCAGTAGAAGAGACATTATAAGAAAACAAACACAGAAAAGAAGCAATCTTTGGCTTTCTCAACTAAGTACTTTGTTGAAAGAAGCTATTCTCCAAACAAGTTTTCCTTTATCTATGTGCATATGGCTATGACAAGACTGCTCGTCTTTTGAAAGAGCCTTTTTATGCTAGAAAGGTAATATTACCTGGCACTTATAAACAGATGGCAAATGATGAGATGTAAAAACCTTCAGGTATGAAGTGGTTAATTACACCAAGATTGTGTTTGTGTGTACGCAATCGCTAGGTACCCTGCCTCTATACATATACTTAACAAATACATTTTTGAAACTTTAAACCCAAGATATACAAAAATCTGTGGTCTGAGAAGATGCTGTCAATATTGTAACTGGATTATATATATAATTTTAGCATATCAAAAATATTTACATTGTAGCCAACACATATGGTCAATGAATACAAAAATTATTTATAAATGCACATATATTTACAATGAGATCCCTGGATGATAGGGACCTCCCCCAAAAACTATATTCACGTGAATACAAAACCCCTTGACCTGGTGACAGTGGGTCAAGCCTGGGATTCTTGTCTAAGACCTTGAATATCAAAGCCCCAGCCTCAACTACATGCTAAGCACGACCGAGGACTCTCAGGAGCACTTCCCAGAGGGCTCCGAAGTGATTTTTGTTCTTTGGAAGCCAAAAACAGAACAGTGATGTTTTCTCAGAGTCATTTTGCGAGTTGAGACAATCAGCATATCAAGCAGCAACGAGTCTCTTCCTAATATGCAATGCACACGTGGGCACATCCCCATGGAACCATCAGGAAGCACATTTGTCTTGTATCTTCCTCGGCCCCTGCTGCACATTTCTTATTAGATGTACCCATTTCCGTCAGCCATTACTCCTTCTTTGTCAGACAGAAGCCCAAACAAATGCTTGGGGTACCTTGGTGTGGTCAGATGTAATTGTAGACAAAGACT
Source organism: Rhinolophus hipposideros (assembly GCF_964194185.1). Classification (NCBI taxonomy): domain Eukaryota; kingdom Metazoa; phylum Chordata; class Mammalia; order Chiroptera; family Rhinolophidae; genus Rhinolophus; species Rhinolophus hipposideros. The sequence goes on from NC_138065.1 coordinate 11,326,462, forward strand.
AAAGCAAATGCTGACTCAGGGGTGTCTTCTGAACTCTGAGGTAGTAAATACAAAATTAATTAATTTGGGTCTTTGCCCAGATTTCATCCTGGAATGAGTTTCATGTGCCCTCACTACCATCTTGAACGTTCCGAGTCCTACTAAAATCAAAAGCATGGTCAGGTGACCTGTGACAGGGCGTGGGGGACGCGGAACAGTCTGGACCACTCTCTGCCAGGCCCTCATTTGCATGAAGTTGTGGCGACTCAAGGACCGGTTGCTGGGAAAAGGGAAGATGAGGCAGGCCTAGCTCTTTGCTTACGTTCCACAGAGGCCGTTGAAATGTTTCTGAGAATTAAAGACAAGAATTATCAGAGGCGAAGACAGGCTCAAAATAAATTTTCTAAAATTTACTTTTACCCAAATCCTCAAAAACATAAAGATGTGCAATGCTCCTGAAAAGGACCTGAAGATCAAATATATACTGGCCATCTTCTCAGCAACAACTAAAAAAATAAAAACTGGAACTATGTTTTTTTCAAACCCTTCTTAGTCAACAAACTCAACCAATTATTTACTGAATCCAAGCTACATGTCATCTACTTTAGCCTATTAGTGGTTCTGTTACTACAAAATTTTGAAAGTAAAACTCTTTAGACACATGGAAAACAGACTAATAGTATCCATATTGTAACAAAAGTTGCATGATACTTAGACCAAAATTGATTCAGAGCAGCCATTACATTTTTAAATAACAATTAAATGCCTATGTAAAAAAAATTGTCTTAAAAATAAACAACCATTTCCCTCCAGTATCTAGCATGCCAATAATTCTAACAACAAAATAACCAAAAGCAGTGATTTTAAATCAGATTATCTGTACTTTGGTCTCAAAAATATGAATTTCTCATTCTCCTTTTTTACTGCACTGGAGAGCTCTCCCCAGAGACTGTTTACTGAAAGTTATATTAACTTCATGAGGATGCATTTTAGAAAAAGCTAGCCAAACATTCTGGAAACAAATGCTCAGAAATACAATAAAATAAAAAACCCATGTGAAAAGTAAGCGAAAGCAGGGTTTCTCAAGCTTTAATATGCACAGAAAGAACCTGGGGCTGCGTTAAAATATCGACTCTGGTTCACCAGGTCCGGTGGGATCATGATGCGCATTTCTAACAAGCTTCGGGGTGACCCGGATGCTGACAGAAAACACTGAGCACCAAGGAGCCAGGGCAGCCCGGGTGAGCATGAGCACTGCACCCACACACTCGCGTCTGCTCATCTCCTCCTTGACAGACCAGATGAACGTGTCAGATACCCCGAAGTCAGGGAAAGGATTCAATGCATGGGAAAAAGGATTCAATGTTGGTGCATTTCTTTCATGGACACTGAACTTTAAAAACAAGACACTCATTTCAGTAACAGTATACTTTTTTCTGACCTGTATCCTCTTTAAAATCTTTAGTGTTGGTCCCTTAATTAAGAACAACAGAGCACATCTCAAAAGTCCCAGGTCAGGTCATTTACTCCTGCCAGAGCCATTCCTGGAAGCACCGCTCTACACTGCCCTCCTCTGTGCACCTCTGGTTCTCACCCCACCCTACGCCCAGTGTCTTTCCATTTCAGGATGACAGAGGGTGACAGTTGATGAAAAGCCTGGATGAACAGGAAGGCATATGCCCTTCACTGTCTTGAAAGTGTTTCGTTTTATTTTACTGACCGAGTTATCAAATGACTCATCTGCACAATACAATACATATTCCTTTTTCTGAGCTATGAGGGACCGAAGACACCATCCCAAAATTGCTTTCCCACTCACAGCCCCTATCCTAATTCCTCACAGACAAAAGCAAACACTTGCCAAGTGATATTGACATTTAATACTTACCTGATAGCACAGAGACCAACTAAAACATGTTAAAATCTCAGTGAAAACCTCCACCAAAGTATGCCCAAATTACATCCTTAGCATTTCAAATCTCCGTCATTTAAATAAAGATGGAAGAAAAAATTAACGACTATATGAAACTCGTTAAAAGCTTTTTCTATATGGCTTCTAAATTGTCAGAGGTGTGGTCTTGTTATTCCCACAAAAGCTGTTTTCATCCTTCAGATGCAGACTTCTTTGTAACTCTAATCTCTAAAAATCTCTGGCTCCACTTTCCACCAGCTAACAGTAGCTAATTACTCCATTGTACCAACTTGATTGTTCCTGTTAAATCCGAGTGCTACCTAAATGACAGAATGAAAAACCAAGGCGGTGAAAGTAAAAACAAAATAAACAAAAACCACTGTGCCCTTTACCATTGCTCATCTGTGTGGAGGAAAGCTTCTTCTCATTTATCCTCTCCTGGTTGGTGGGAAAGGCAGACACCTCTCTGTCTGCTGATAAGACCAGGCTCTCCAGGGTAGCAGCATCTTGGGAAGGATGTACCAAGTATGTCTCTTTGGGCATCTGGACCATGAGGCTGGACAGTGTCTGATCGAGAAGGTCCTCCTCAGCGATATAGGTGTATGGACAGTATTCTCGGGTCCTGGAGTAGATGTTGGCATTGTCGTAACAATCTGAGCAGATGACCCGGGTAGCAGTGCCACCTAAGGACAACATGGGAAAGAACCCGAACATCCTTCAGTGAAGGAACCAGCTTTGCCAATCAGTTTTCTTCAGCAGCTGCCATCATTATCATCATAGCTGGCATTTATTCAACACTTACTTTATAAACCAGGTGAGTTCCAAGGTCTTTCTGTAAAGTAAGTCAATCCTCACAACATTCCTGTGAGATAGGTACTATTATTATGCCCATTTTACAGATGGGGCAAGTACAACACAGAGAAATTAAATAACTTGCCCAAAGACATACTGAAAGAGTGAGGAGTTGAAATCTGAACTCAGGCACTCTGGCTCCAGAGCCCATGCTCTTGAATTCAACACTAAACCATCTTTGTTTGTCCAGCCTGAATAAGGCCATACTCAAACCAAGGGAGCCAAAATATGGCTGGCACTAGGCTATAAGCCATGCTTGACTTAAGCAAACTAAAGCAGAGAATAAGGAGTTATAATGACTCCCAAAAGCCCATATTACTTTCATGAGTCGAGAGGTTATGCAACACTAGTTGCTAAAGTACCCTAGAGAAAGCCTCCGACGGCTGAGTCCTGTCTGACAAATACGTGTTTGGCAGAGGTTTAGTAATAAGCTCCCCGGACTCTTACGTGGTTTGAAAACTGAATGAGGAAAGAGGGGAAAGACACTGAAGAATCAAGAGCGAGTTCCTTATTCATGATCAAGCGACAAAATGTTAGACCTGGAAGAGACCTAAAATTTAGTTTAACCCAGAAGGCAGTGGTTAGTTCCCATAAATTTCAAAGAGTAAAGGCTTTTAAGTATTCTTTTAAAAAGTTAGTAATATCCCCCCTTTCCATAGAGCCAAAATAAAATCGAATTTATTGATTAAACAGAGAAGCTCTGCTAACACCCAGCCTAAAAAAATCTCTGTAGAAATGGAGTAATCTTTCATTTATATAGTACTTGATGTACCACAAAGATTTGTTGAAAGAATCTGTGAGACTCTTGGGAGAAGTTCTTTGTAAAATATTTTATTTTAAAAATGAGGAAATTGAAGCTCAGATCTTAAGTAACTTGTTCATGGCCACATAGCTGGAACGAAGAACCAGGAATCCAACCCAATTCTCCTATCCCTTACTTCACCCCCGTGTCCTGTCACTCCCTGTGGGAAGGGTGGAGTGGGAGAAGAAAAGCAGTATTGAGAAGTCAGGCTCATTTAAGTAGGGAACATTTTACCTCTCTCTGACATTCTCCGATAAACGCTGCGAATCATCATCACCCTTTAAACTTTAGTGAATATCTATCTACCTGTGAGCAGGAGAAACAAACCTCCCCTGGATATGGTCTGAAGGGTGCTCATGCCTGAATCAGATAAAAGACACCTGAAAAAAGTTTCCAGAGCTTCTCCTTCCCATAGTAACACTTGGTTTTGGAGCCTCTGTTGTGTACTCCCAATTTCTTGTGTAAGGATGTGTGTCTCGTTTCTGTCAGATGATTTTCTTCTCTGTTAAGACTTTCGTCAGTTTTCACCCTATTTTGCATGAAGCCAAACGTTTTCATTGAGTATCTTACTTTAAAATATTACTCCAGCTTAAAGGGGGAAACTGTACACTGAAAAATAAACTCAGCGGGGTAGGGCTGAAGTGGTAAGCACATGCAACAGTCATTACCATCCGTGGCTTTGTGGAAATACCCACTGGCAGGAGGCATAAGCTGCTGATGACTGCCAGCCTCTGAGGTGCTGTAGCCTTCCTGTGGCTCAGACAGTGTTCCCTGGGAAGATAAGTAGCTGGGAATGTCTGCAGGCAGATTCAGCTCCTCTGCAAAAGAGAAATCTGCATGTAACGCTCAAATACAGCCAGGCAATTTAAGCCAACACTCAGAAGACTATTTTGCAAATGTGGTGCACTTTGATACTATTGGACAGGAAAAGATTATGTACCTTGGAATTTTCCCCTAAAATCATTTCTCACTAGAATTCTTCTCAAAGTTTCATCTTAAAAGTATTACCAAAAGAAACAAAACCTAAAGCCTAAAATCTTATTCCCAGGCACACTCTCACAATTTATCTGGCTGGACCTCTTCTCTTACAGGATTTCAGGGTGAGTGGGGTGAAAGACTGAGCTCAGTCATAAGGGCTCCACTCTTCCCCACAGGGAAATTACGACAGAAATAGGCCCTAGGCATTAAGGAAAGAAGGTACACCTGTAAGATGTTTATGAGAGCAGTTTTCAGGGAGTGTCTACAAATTCTTAAAATTATTCATGGGGGGGGGGTTCCGTTATATCAAGGAAATATAACACTTTAACAGAAAAACTCTTCCTTCTACCACACGTGAAGTATCAAAGCTCTTTAGTTTTTTACATTTTGCAGTAAATCCTGTAAATCCTGTACTACATTCCTGACTCAAGTACAAGCCACAGGAGTCAAGTGGGTACCACTCACCTGTGTTGGTGATACTGTAGTCTTCATTTTTCCTTCTCATGTGGTAAATGACAATGACCCAGATCAAAGAGGTGCCCACAACACAGCAGACCACAACGATGATGACAATGCCCACTGTGGTCCAGCCGTCATCCTCATGCCCAATGCCACTCTGCGAAGAGTCACAATTGGGGGATGAAATGACATTTAGGTAAATGTGACCACGCTCTGTCCCAAGGGTGTTAGACATAATGCAGGTGTATTTCCCAGCATCTTCGAGCCCAGCATCGACAATGATGAGAAGCTGGTTGGCTGCAGCAAAGAAGTGCCGTTCTGTCACCAGCAGTGGGCCATCATCCTTGGTCCAGTTGAGGCGAGGGGCAGGACTCCCTCCGGCTATGCACTGCAAGACTGCAGTTTCACCTCGGGTTACTGCCTTGTCCTCCAGGGGTCTAATAAATGAGGGTGTCTCTAACAGAAAGAGCATATAAAACAATTTTATTTCTTAAATCCTACTGAATCAGACTGAGGTTATAATGAAATAAGCACTTTCATATATTCATGGGAGGATCAGAAGTTAATGGTTCAGAAAAGCAAATGTCTCTGCCTCAAAAAATCTAAATCTTATCTCAGCAATTCCACCTCGGGCAAGCTATCCTAAGCTAAGAAATTCAAAAATTTATACACGAACATGTTTATTACCAATTTAGTTGTAATTTTTAAAAATAAAGGAAGAAATCTAAATATCTAGCAGGAAAATGATGATAGTACACAGCCATGTGATATTTTATGAAGACCAGTGAAAGGATGAACCCTGTGATACAATATTAAGTGAAAACAAGTAGGTATGCATAACTACATAAAAATGGGTGTAAGAGAAAGTCAAGAACATGACAATATCTTAAGCATTTGAGTGACTTCCCCTCCTTTTTTCTAATGTCCTGTACAAACACAATGAACTTATTTTTCTGATTATACAAGTAAATAACACAAATCAACAAATGTTCAA